>NC_060067.1:128105357-128412142 GCF_922984935.1 Meles meles | reverse complement strand
ACAGGTCAATTGAACACAACAGACAGTCCAGACATATATCTACATACACGCAGGTAACTGATCTTTGACAAAGGAACAATGGCCATTCAATAGAGCAGAGATAGTTTTCTTAACAAATGGTAGTGGAGCAACTGGACATCCACATGCAAAAAAATATAATAAATCTAGGTACTAGCGTGCATGCTTCACAAAAGTTAAATCAAAATGTATCACACACTTAAATATGAAATACAAAACAATGAAACTACCAAAATATAACATAAGAGAAACTTATATGACATTGGGTATGGTAATGACTTTCTATAGGTAACACCAAAGGCACAACGCATGAAGAAAATAATGGCTAAGTTGGACTTATTTAAATTAAAACCTCTGCTCTGCTACTGACAGCATCAAGAACATGAGAACACAAATCACAGACTGTGAGAAATTATTTGCAAAAGACTCTTCTGACAAAGAATTATTGTCCAAAATACACAAAGAACACCTAGAACTCAACAATGAGAAAGCAAGCATCCCAATTAAAAAACGGGCCAAAGATTCTAATAGTCACTTTAGCAAAGAAAATGTAGTAATGGCAAATAAGTAACTGAAAAGGTACTTTACATATGTATTGAGATAAATGCAAATTAAAGAAAAAAAACACTGAGATACTATTACACATCTATTAAATTGTTAGACACCTATTGGATTGTTCCAAATCCAGAACACCGACAATATCAAATTCTGGTGGGGATGTGGAGCAACAAGAATTCTCATACATTGCTGGTGGGGAAGCTAATGATATAGCCTCCTTGGGAAACAGAGTGGTGATTTCTTAAGAAACTAAACTTACTATATGATCCTGTAATCATGCTCCTTGGTATTTACCCAGAGAAGTTGAAAACATTTGTCCATAAAAATATCTGCACATGGACGTTTATAGTAACTTTACCCATAATTTCCAAAATTTGAAAACAACCAAGATGTCCTTCAGTGGGTGACTGGATAATTAAACTGGTGCATCCAGAGAGTGGAATGTTATTGAGTATTAAAAAGAAATGAGCTATCAACACATAAAAAGACATGGAAAACCTTACATGCATATTACTAAGTGAAATAAGCCAGTCTGAAATGGCTATATGCTGTGTGATTCCAACTATATGACATTTTTGAAAGGATAATGTTATGGGAACGATAAAAAGATGAATGGTTGCCCAACGTGTGTGTCTACGGGGAGAGATGAAAAGAGCAGAGAGAATTTTTACAGCAGTGAAAATACTCTGTGACATTGCAGTGATGGATATACGTCACTATACATATTTCCAAACCCATTGAACGTACATTCAGGGTGAACTTTGAAGTAAGGAGTGCACTTTGGATGATTATGATGTGTCAATGTAGGCTCATTGTTGGTTAATATGTACCATTCTGGTGAGTGATGTTGATGATCCATCAGGGAAGTTATGAATATGTGGGGCAGGGACTATGTGGAAAATCTCTGTACTTCCCTCCTAATTTTATCTTAAACCTAAAACTGTTCTTAAAAAATAAAATAAAGAAAAACTATCCAAGGGAGAATATATATTTAAAAATCTTTTAAAATAATTGTCCAGGAAAGTTTCTAAATGTTTCCTGTTTCATCCTCTAAAAGGAATTGAGCTGTTTTTGAAGTAGTTGAATTATAGTTTTACCTGTACAAGAACTAGTATGATATAACCCAGAGGTTTATTTCTAGCCCTATTATTAGGTTCAATTTACATGAAATGGAGATTTTGCATCAATTAACACTTTGTGAAGAATAAGAGCAATTTAAACTCGACGTCCATTCTGTGGATAATTTTAAAAGTAGAGTAATTTTAAAGTTATAATCAAATATTTTTATTACTTGGCTTCCTAAACATTATGTGATAGGTAATGGCTTAATAATAAAAACATGCAAAATAAAAGTGACCAGATACATGAGTTTCAAGGTTTCTGGTATAAAAAGTCGCTGACTCTTATATACACATCAATTAAAATGATATGTTTGATATATTTGATTCATTAGTGGTATTTACAGAATTATATGTTATTATGGTTTAACAGGGAAAAATCAAATTGTTACAATGGGAAAATTCTTACTCACTTTCATTGTCTAAATACATGAAAGTACAGAAAACATCAGAGTACTTTAAATAATGGATTTAAGTGTTTTGCAATGGTATTAAATATGAATGGGTTTCTGTTTCTAAAACTGCATATATTACTTTCTTACATTTCTCCATTTGCATTGAATGTGTTTGGGTTAAAACAACTTATTGTTGAGAAATAATTGCTTTGAAGACATCATCTGTTAATGGACATTTTAAATTAAATATGAATTTTCAGCAGAAACAAATTAAATAGACATGATATTGATTCTTCATTACATAGATATGATTGATTAAATAGATATGATATTAAATTTTCCTTCTAAATTTCTATTATTCATTAAAAAGTATGTGAAAAATCAGGGCACTTGGGTATCTCAGTCAGTTGAGCAGCACACCCTTGTTTTCAACTATAAGTCATGATCTCAGGGTCCTGGGAAGGAGCCCTACTTTGGGCTCTGCACTCAGGAGAGTCTGCCTAAGCCTTCTCCCTTTCTCTCTGCCCCTTTCACCACTCACACCCTCTCTGCCTTCTCTCCAAAATAAATATGTAAATCTTTAAAAAAAATTTTTTTTAAGAACTATGGAAAAAAAATAAAAAACATATCGGTACGTGAGAACTTACATTCTTATCTACACATGTAGATTTGTACATACCAAATTTATGTATATAGCTACCTAAATATGTATGCATGTAAATGTGCAAAGAGCAAGACTTACTGAAATGTCTAGGAAAAAAGCATGGAAATGTCCTTGATCTTGTGTTTACTTCTTTCTTATTTACATTAACAAAGTTAATCACACCTTCAGATTTAAACTCTGTTGTCACAGGTTCAGAGTTATTTCCCATGCATTATTGTGCCAGGAAATTACATGGGGAAATTTCTCTCCCATAATTTATTTTTGGAAGATTTTAAATTATAGAGTAACTACATCCTGATAGAGGTATTTGTGAACGTATTATCAGAATCATTTTGTTTTTTGAATTTCCCCATGGGAATATGTTAGAGAATGAGCAAGGCAGAAATACGAATCCAAATAATCTACCTTAGAATGATCTACTTAAAAAATGGTAATAATAGTAAAAAATGTTCCTGTCCAAGTGTCTTGGCATCACTAGCCACCACCATAGTTTTGCGTTTAGGATATCTGAAATGTTATATGAGGTGTGACGTGGAGGAAAGCACTCTTTTGGATGTATGCCTGCTTTCTGGGATTTACCCTGCATCACCTATGAAAGTGATCCAAATGTTTAGGTTTATTTGAAGATATAACGACTCTGGCTGACATCTGGCCTAGTTATTCGTGGTCAAAGTACATGACTTTCTTTTCTTCTCTTCTTTTCTCTTTTCCTCTCCTCCCTGCCTTTCCCTTTCTTCTTCCCTCCCTTCCGTCTTTTCTTCTTTCCTTCCTCTCTCTCTCCTCTCTTCCCTCTTCCTTTCTTCCCTCCTGTCTTTCCTTTTCTTACTTTTATGAAAACTTTAGATTGCGATATAAGGTTTGTAATAGTATCTTTCTGACACATTTTTACAAAAGGTTAGTTTGGAGACTGCGATATAGTCTAATGAACCAGACATTTTAATGTCTTATTAACTTTTATTTTTGCTGTAAATTTCTAGCTGGTAATAAAAAAATGACTTCAATATATCATTGTATTATATTACTTTTCATGTGCAACAAAGGTGTTGATTTGTCATTTATCAGCATCTTGACCTATTGACATACTAATAATACTGAGTTAAAATTAAAAGTTTGAAATTATAGCTCTAAAAGGTAGAAGATACTAGAGCTAATAAAAGTGTTCAAAGTCTATGATTTGTCATTGATCTAACTACTTTACATTTTGATCAAAAATTTAGATAATTTATACCACTATTATTTGGTAAAGAAATTAATGTTTTTTTCTTTCAGTTGTTAGTGTATTATTATTATTATTATTATTTTTAAAGATTTTATTTTATTTATTTGACAGAGAGAGAGATCACAAGTAGGCAGAGAGGCAGGCAGAGAGAGAGGAGGAAGCAGGCTCCCTGCGGAGCAGAGAGCCCGATGCGGGGCTCGATCCCACGACTCTGGGATCATGACCTGAGCCGAAGGCAGCGGCTTAATCCACTGAGCCACCCAGGCGCCCCAGTGTATTATTTTTAATAGTATTGAATACTATTTCCAGAGTAACTAACATTTATGATTCTTGGAGAAAGAAAATTACAGTATTTGAAGGCTGGCCTTTTAAGTGATATAATTTTCACTCCACACTTTTGATTTTACATTTCACATTCCACCCTCTTATTAAAGAATATCCACATGTCTTTTAAATATTTCATGACTCGGGCGCCTGGGTGGCTCAGTGGGTTAAGCCGCTGCCTTCGGCTCAGGTCATGATCTCGGGGTCCTGGGATCGAGTCCCGCATCGGGCTCTCTGCTCAGCGGAGAGCCTGCTTTCCTTCCTCTCTCTCTGCCTGCCTCTCTTGTGATTTCTCTCTGTCAAATAAATAAATCTTTAAAAAAAAAAAATATTTCATGACTCCACTACTATTGACTGATTTGTTACTAAATGTCTAAACCAGCTCTATTGAGAAATTTATTTTGTGTTTGTTTTCTAGTTTTCTATATTCAGGTATTCTATTAGAAACTCTTCAGAACTCATACTTTTATAAGACAAAAGCAAACATTACATATAATAGAACCTATTAAACTGGAATAATATTTTTATCACGAGATACTATTTAACTCTCAAGACTACACAGTCAATAAACATAGACATTTTGTTTAATGAGAGGCTAGTTCTCAGCTATTTGATTGACAATTTAATTTTGGATTATTAAAAGTCATACCTATATTAAAATAACTTTTGAGAGCATATGCATTTCTACTTTGAAAGGGTTTTTTTCAGACAAATTTAGTAGAAATTAAAAGTAAATCCTGTAACTAGAAGGAGCATGTTCAAAAGAAGACTACAATGCTTTTCTTTGACTATTAATGGTTGGGTTCCTAAGAAATGTTACTACCAAACATGTTGAACAAAAATGAAAAAAACTTCCTAAAACCCAAAATATTACTTAAATCCAAATTCCATTTTATTCTTATATTTAATTTTAGATTTTGATGTTAAAACTAAGGTAGATCTTGAATTATCTGAACATCAACATTTTTATCATCTCTTTTTGTAATAACAAAATATGTAGAAAATTACTTTGGAAAGTTTAAGAATCTGCAGCATCTGAGAGTCTTCTAAAACCTCACACAAACCAAATAGCAGGTTGGTTATCATGTGTAATTATTCCTATGTGTTCCTAAGTGTTCATTGTGAAGTCAGATTTCATTGCTGAAAGTTTCCATGGCAACAAGAGGAATAAAAACATCTCTGCTTCACTGGTTCTTAGTTCATAAAATATTGTTATATTATGCTTTCAAAAATACACGTAAGAAAAATAATTCCCATTTTTAAAAAACCGAGATTTGTGTGCATTAAGAATGGGTCCATTGTGATGATACAAACCATTTCATACTTATATAATACACAGGTTTACTGTTTTCTATAAGACTTTTTATTCATCAGTCTTCCCCTAGATTTTCCTCTCTCACCTGTCTTCACTGATCTACATTCATTGCTTCCTTCATCTTGGCTCAATTCAATATCATATTATTATCTCCATAAATACTGAAAAAGCTTTAGACAGATTCAATATACATTCATGATGAAAACAATAAAGAAAATGGGAATGGAGAGAGACTTTCTTAACATGATTATATATCTCCACTACTATTTGGCATTTTAGTAGAAATAGTATTAGCCAAGACAATTAAATAAGAGAAATCAGTTAGAGACATAAAAATGGGCAATTTAAAGGAGTAAAATTGTCTCTATTTGCAGATAATATGATAGAATACCTAGAAACTCCAGATAATAGATACTAAAACTAATTCAACTATTAATGAATTGAATGAGTTGACCAGGATATAAAATCATCACAGAAAATCATCAGGCTTCATATACACAAATAATTAACAGAGGCTGTAATAGTAAAGATAATCCCATTTAAGATTGCAACAAAGAAGATTAAATATAATGACATATTATAGAATATGATTTTTCTATTCTATAGAAAATTAAGATTTAATTTAATTAAATTAAAGAAGATTAAATATAATGACATAACTTTAACAAGAAATGTGCAAGATCTATATGAAGAAAAAATTTAAAACTCTTTAAATGTATATGAATAGATAAATAGAACATATAATATAGAAAGTCCAAAATTAGGCTCAAATACATATGGATAATTAATATATGATAAACTGGCATTTCAGTTTACCAGGGTAAAGGTCAACTCATTAATAAATGATGATAGGATATAAGGAGCCATATGGAAAAAGTTAAAATTCAATTTCTCTCTTACCATACAAGAGATCACTATGGATGGATTAGGTATATAAATGTAAAAAATGAAGCCATGGATCTACTACAAAGAAAGATTCA
This sequence comes from Meles meles, assembly GCF_922984935.1. Classification (NCBI taxonomy): domain Eukaryota; kingdom Metazoa; phylum Chordata; class Mammalia; order Carnivora; family Mustelidae; genus Meles; species Meles meles. The sequence goes on along the minus strand of NC_060067.1, from coordinate 128,405,551 downwards.
TGAATTTCTCTTTAGTTTTAGTATAGGGAAGACTTTGTAAATGTGATACAAAATCCAAAGTCATTAAAAGAAAAGATTATTGCATTTGAGAACATAAAATAAAAACAGCTGCATAGAGAAAAAAATCTTTAAAAAAATAATTGATTTAACTTGTAGAGAAAATTGTAACATATAAACAGACGTGGGTTGCCTGGGTGGCTCAGTCAGTTACATGTCTGCCTTCAGCTCGGGTCATGATCCCAGGGTTCTGGGATCCAATCCCACATCTGGCTCCTTGCTCAGCAGGGAGCCTGTTTTTCCCTCTGCCTGCCGCTCCCCCTGCTTGTACTCTCTCTCTCTGTGTCTCTGACAAATAAATAAATAAGACCAAAGGAAAATGTCCTTTTCAAAGTGAAAGGACAAAGGCTCAAAACCCTAGTAGAGAAATGAGAAAAAAAACCTTTTTTTTAAAATTGGAAATAATTAAAAGAATTCACAAAAAAGAAAAAAAAATTGTTTTTTAAATATTCAAATTATAATTAGAGAAATAATTTAAAAATGCTGAGATCCTGTTTACCACTTATCAGATATACGAAAATATGTATGTAAATATTGAAATTTTGTCAGTAAAGTTGTGGGGAAACAAACTCTCATATATGCTAATGGGAATGCAAATTGGTAAAACTAATTTTTGACAAGCTTTGGTAATACTAAACAAAACAGTGTGCCTGGGTGGCTCAGTCAGTTAAGCATCTGCCTTCTGCTCAAGTCACTATTCCAGAGTCCTGGGTTTGAGCCTCGCTTTGGGCTCCCTGCTCTGTGGGGAATCTGCTCCCTCTCCCTTGGCCTCTCTTCTGCCCATGCTCTCTCTCATTCTATCTCTCAAATAAATAAAATCTTTTTAAAAAATACTACCTATGTACTTACTCTTTAACCCAGAAACCTTTAAACACACACACTAAAGATAGTCCTCCAATAATAAGAATACATATATGTACAAAGTTAGTCATTACAGCATTATTGGTAATTCCAAAATACTGGAAACAACCTCATAGTCATATGTAGGAAGGAGATTAGATATAATATGGTCCATCCAAACAATGGAGTACTATGCAACTACCCAAAAGAATAAGGAAGATTTGTATTTACTGATATGGAGTGATTTGTAGGACATATTTTAATGTGAGAAAGCAAATTACAAAAGAAACTATAGTGTACTATTTTTCATAAAAGAGATGTGGGGATATGGGAACATACACACAGACTTGCCCATTTGTGTGAAATAAATATAGGAATGATAAACCAGAAAGCAAGGATATTATTAATCTCTAGAAAGTGGATGAGAAAGTGGATTTCCAACCAAATGGTTGGAAAGGAGAAGGAAGTACAAACAGAGATGTGGGGAATGAATATATCTTTTCTTTTTTAAAGATTTTTATTTATTTGACAGAGAGAGAGGGATCACAAGTAGGCAGAGAGGCAGGCAGAGAGAGGAAGCGAAGCAGGCTCCCTGCTGACCAGAGAGCCTGACATAGGGCTTGATCCCAGGACCCTGAGAACATGACCCCAGCCGAAGGCAGAGGCTCAACCCACTGAGCCACCCAGGCGCCCCTGAATATATCTTTTTGAATACTTCTGATTCTTAGACACACAGTAATGCTTCATAGATATCTCAACTACTCAAAAATTAGCCTAATGCATTGCTGTGTGGGGAAAGCTTATGTGACATGGAAACATTAACAAATAAATGAAACTGAATTACAAATGAATAACCTAATCACATTGAAGGAGTACAGAAAAAAACAAACAAACAAACAACAACTAACCTGGTAACTTAGCAAACTTTAATTGCTTACCATAAAGCTAAAAGCCAAAGAAGAACACTACACAAAGGCTCCAATCTGGTTAGTGTTTTTTATAGGGTACAGGTTAGCGATTTTGAAACTATGTAATGTGCACATTAGAACTGGAAAGAAAAAAAGGAAATGCATTGAGTGCATGAAACTAGAACTGGATTCTCACATTTGGAGGAAGAAATTAAATATAAGAGAAGGAGAAAAACTAAAACACTGAGGTGTTTGACTGGAATCATTATTGGTAGAAACTCTTTAATAGTTATGCAGCTAGACAGCATGGGTCATCATCTTTACATACATTCCTACCTCCACTGGTGGTGGCTGAAGGCACTGTTAGTAATGACACCCAGAAGCAATGAACACACCTACAACCCAGATCTTGGAAGTACTTAATAAAAGATGTGAGCTTGTTTAAAATAAGTGTAGAAGACATCTAGAAGGAGTTTGAAGGGTGAAAGCTGAAGCAATTTGAGAGGAAAAAACAAAAGATAATTATATTGGTTTTTAAACCATATAATAAAATAAATATCCAAGAGTCTATTTTGACATGAACGACTAATTGAATAATTATATACGTGGGGACAAGGAATATATTTTCCTTACAGAAGAATTTCCATTAATAAATGCAAGAGGAGACAAAAAAAATAGAAAATCACCATTAGAGAAACACCATGATGATTGTGACAAAAAAAGTCCATTGATGGATGGTAAAAGTGTTGGACAAAAATTTGAAGAGAAACAGTACACTTACATAATGTCAAAGATATCTCTCCAGAAGGTGTTTATAAGGAAAAAGAAATAGTGGTTTTTTAAAGGAGAAACCATTTAGACACCACTTTAGCCAAACCAGCAAAATCAACATCACCAGTATGGAGAGATATTGACATTATGATCCCTATTACATGATCCCCTGAGAGGCACACAGCATCACATAGGCACACGCTAGTCTTGCCCAAATCATACATATATCCACTTTTGTCTTGAGAAAGCATCAGAAAAACCTGAATGGAGGGATATTTTACAAAATAACTCACCTTTCTTCTTGAAAACTTCAAGGAACAGCTGCAGACTGTAGGACATGAAGGGCAAATAGCAGCAGAATTAAATGTCGGATCTTGCAGATGGTCCTATAGGAGAAGAAGTACGTCATTGGGGAAATAGGTGAAGTTCACATAAAGTAAGATCTGTACTTCAGTCAATGTTAATATCTCAGCATTAATTTCCTGTTTTTCATATTCAGACTACAATAATGCAAGACACTCATCTAAGGAGAAGCTGGGTGAGAGGTATATGACAACTCCCTGTACTATTTTTACAACTTTTCTATTACGTCTAAAATTAGCTTAAAATAAAAAGTTGAGAGTGCCTGAATGGCTCAGTCGTTTAAGCATCTGCCTTAGCTCAGGTCATGATCCTGGGGTCATGGGATCGAGTCCCACATTGGACTCCCTTCTCAGTGAAGAGCTGGCTTTTCCCTTTGCCTGATACTCCTCCTGCTTATGCTCTCTCTCTCTCTGTCTGTCTCTTTCTCTCTCTTTCACTCAAATAAATAAATAAAATCTTAAAATTAAATTAATAAAATAAAAAGTATAAAAAGAAAAATTCCCAAGATACTCTTCAAGTCGCATTATTGAATATATCATTGAATTTTTTTCTTTTTCTTTATTTTTGAGAATTTTTTTCTTGATTCTACTTTGTTTACAGTAATGGAATTTGTGAAATTCCTCTGAGAAGGTTCTTTTTTTTTCTGAAAAACATCAGTGTTTTTCCAACTCTATTAGATTGGCTCCTCTCTTCTAGAATCCCTCAATCCATAAAGAAACAACTTCTCTTTGCAGTTTACATTGAAGTCAACTTATGCAATAGCTTTTTCTGCAATTCTCTTACAATCATCCCTATTATAAAATCTTGTTTCCTTTTTTCTTTTTTTTAAAAGATTTTATTTATTATTTAAGAGAGAGAGAGCACAAGAGCACAAGCATGGGGAGAGAGGCAGATGAAGTGGGAGAAGAAGATTCTCTGCTGAGCAGGGAGCCTGATGTGGGATTCAGTGTTAGGATTCTGGGATCATGACCTAAACCAAAGACAGAATCTTAACTGATTGAGCCACCTAGATGACCCTAAAATCCTATTTTCTTAACAATTCTCTTTCCAAAATCAAAGTTTTTTGTTTGTTGCCTTATGTAAGTTTTTATTTTAGTCTTTCAAATCACTTTCTTATATAAATGAACTAATAGAAGTGTATGGATTTTGGGCCATATACATATGCCTCTTTAGGATTTCACTAAATTTCCTGAAATAACTGGTCAATGATGTCTCCTGATCTGACATCCATTAAGGCATTTGCCATCACTATTTCCACATATGTGGTGTGTCTTACATCGTTTTAGGCCTTCTCTGCTTATTGTCGCTTTCAAAAAAGTTGCTAGTATAAGAATTAGAGATGCCATGGAGCTTACCCGTGGCCAAACTGCTTACTGGATTATGGAAATTCATGGCTCTGTTTCCTTGGGACTTACTAAACTCATGTATATTCATCATGTGATCCATGGAATTTCAAAGACAAGAAGAAAAAAGCTCTCTTGCTGGATTCTCTGTCAGTTGTTCTGTAAACCCCTTATCTTGGATATTTCTCCCCCATAACTACCAGATTTAATGGCAGATTCTTAATTCTGTTCTTGAATACTTTACATACTTTCATACTTGGTTCAGACTGGCATATGGTGACCAAAAGTAAACAATAATTTTCGTATGCCTCCTCTGAAGTTATTTTTCTTTTGGTCCTAGATCATTAATTCCCAACATTCCACAATACAAAAATCTTGGTCACATGCATTCCTGGACACCAGAAACAGTGTGAATAGCACAGTTTCCAGAAAGTAGTAGTATTTCCAATATATGTTTGTTAAATTGGTGGACAAAAAACATATTTGTTTTCCAAGTTCAATGATTACCACCACTAATACTAGCTTTACTTCCTGTTATAGTAGAAATTGATTATCCCTAAATAATCTTGCAGGGGAGTGATTAGGTTTTGCTACATCATGTTGTAGGAACAAACTGTATGAGAATCTCAGTGATGTACAAAAATATAGGTTTTGATTCTTAGGGCTGTTATATATGGACTAACAACTGCCTGCCATTCTACTTTACTTCTCTCCACTTAAAGACCCAGGCTAGATGAATAACCACTGTCTAGAACAGTCTTGGCACAATTGGAAAGAACAATGGCAGAACCACTTGACATTTCATAAAACTTCTCAGAAATAGTACATACTATTTTCACTAGTATTTCTTGGCTCCAAACTGTTACTTGGCTCAGCCTGACATCCTGTAAGGATGGACTCCTTACAGTAGGAGAGGGGATACATTGACACAAATACAATCTATTACAGTTGCCCTCTTAATTAAATATATTTGCTTTTCTTCCCACATGCATAAAATACACTCAGTCCCTTCCCAAAAGTCAATCCAACTCAAAGTCCCAGTTCCAGGATATTGTGATAATCTTCACATTGTCTCTATGTGGATCCTCTTTAACTGTAGATGCATTAAGTATAAAGACAATTTTTCTGTTTTCCTTCACACAAAAAAACAAGAGTTGAACAAATCCAGAAAGCCACAATAAACACTCCTTTTCAGAAAGAACAGGGGAGGCACAAGGTCATCCTTAGTACACAGCAAGGCTATAGTCCCATTTTGAAAATATGAGGGCCTTACCCTAAAGGTAGGCAACATTCCTTGGTTAAAGTCCAATGCTGTTCCCTGGGACTAGTTTCCAAATTCATGGTTCTCTATGGCTCTTGACTCCACCTTCTTAAAGATAATTATTCCTCTTAACCACAGATGAGAAGACATTGAAGAATATGCTATTTTGGAAGAATGAAGAGATCTTTTAACCTACCTCCTGTTTATAGAAGTTTGGGAGCATTCCAAAGGCTATTTTAAGTCTTGGACAGGTCTGTCTTTTGGCTCAGCCAAGTGGTTCTTTTGATAGTGATACCATCTCAAAAACTGAGTTGGATGTTTATCTACATGATTCCAGTCAGTTCTGTGTATCAATAATCTCACAGTTCTTTTGTCATTGTTGTTAAGATTTTATTTATTAATCTGAGAGAGAGAGAGAGGCAGAAAGAGAGAGACAGCATGAGTAGGCCAGAGAGGCAGAGGGAGATGCAGACTCCCCACTGAGTCAGGAGTCTGATGTGCTGATTGATCCCCCCACCCAGATCAGAGATCATGAATGACCTGAGCCGAAGGTAGACACTTAACCATCTGAGACATCCAGGTGCTCCAATAACCTCACAATTCTTTACAAGGTATGACTTCATTATAGGTTTATTATTTTTCAATTTATAGATAGTCCCATGCATTGCTTTTCTTACTCTGGATGATGATGCTTTATTTATTTATTTATTTTAGTTACAATCTCCATTTGTTATCATGTAACTATAATACTGAACTACAGAATTTAACACTACTTACACATCTTATACTAAGGAGTATAGGAATAGTAAGGAGAGAGAACAAATTGGTGAATAGATACAAATAAATACTCATCAAATAAAGGAAGGGCGCACATCTTCCTTAGTTCTCCTTTCTGTAGCCGGTCATATTGTCGTTGTTGGTATTTACAACATTCCTCTCCCATCAGCCATCTTGCATACTTTAACCTCAGTCCGTGTCTTATCTAACAAAGTGATCTAAATCTCATTACCTGGTTAGGTGGTTCAGATTTTTTTTAACTTCTTATTTTGATATAATGCAAATTTACAGAGAAATTGCAAGAATAGTACAAAAATTCCCTTTAACTTTTACCCAGATTCATATTTTTGTCTCATTTACTTTCTCATTGTCTATTTATAGGTACTTATACTACATTTTTGCGAACCATTCAAGAGTTGAGCTAGAGACTTTAAGACCTTTTACCACTAAATATTTTATCAGATACTTTCTAAGAATAAGGAAATTTTCTTAGCATAATTATCAAAATTAGTAAATGTATCATTGATAAAAGACTTCTAGGTGATCCACACTTTCAATCCCCAAGTTCCTGTGTCAGTATTGGTCTTGCTTCTTTGACTTTCCGTATTTTACCACAACCTTTTGCCATGACATTTCCAAGTATTATTATGTGCCCTAGAGAATTTCCTGGGTTGCAGACATGAGTCAGTATCTTAACTCTTCTCATTGCTTGTTGGCAAAACTATTAATAGAGGTTACCTGTATCTGATGAGATGATAGTTGATGTACTTTGCTTGTGTGTGGATGAGTGTAATTTCACAAGTCTAATTTTTCCATTGAACATGTTGTTTCAATAGAATTAGTGAAAAAACATTTTAGAATAATACCACATCCAGAATAATTCATGAGTCAAAAGTGAAGAGAACACCACATTGTAAGTATAGACATTTATCACTCCAGCTCATTGCCACTGTAGCCATCCCCTCCCAAACCATGTCTTTTCACCCCACTATGCTCTCTCTGGGTCAGGGGTCCCACCACCTGTCTCTTTTGTTTTCTTCCCCCACTCAGTCCTGTCCTCTTCCCAGATTTCTCAGGCTTAGCCACTTATCAAGTGGCATTTTACTTTTCCATTCAGAAACAATATTAGTCTGGATTTTACAAAGTTACTTTAGTATGAATTTAAGTTTGATCAAGTGACAAGTATTTAATGAAAATGAATTAAGCAAATACATATTTTTCTTTCATAAGAGAGGCTCATAAATGGCAGAGAAAAATATCTAACTTATAAATGAAAAATATCAAAAGAAAGTTGCTCTAACTTAATTGGATTAATTAGATTATATTATACCTCTGGATCCAAATCCTGACTTCTATACTCACTGTCTACATATGTGACTCAGGACAAGTTGCTTAATTTTTGTGCCTCACTTTTATTTTCCATGAAAATAGAATCACAATTATACCTACCAAGTGGAGAATAAAAGAAGAAAAATAAGAAGAAGGAGGAGGAGGAAAGAAAGAAGTAGAAGAAAAAGGAGGAGGAAGAAGAAGAAGAAGAAGAAGAGGAAGAAGAAGAAGAAGGAGGGGGGGAGAGGGAGGAGGGGGAGGAGGGAAGGCGGAGGTGGAGAAGAATATGTGAGATAACTATTGTCCGGTTTGATGACCAAAGTCACAAATCTGAGTCTTTTTAGAAATGTAAATTGGGGGGTCCCTGGGTGGCTCAGTGGGTTAAAGCCTCTGCCTTCAGTTCAGGTCATAATCCCAGGGTCCTGGGATCTCCTGGGATCGAGCCCCGTGTCGGGCTCTCTGCTTGGCAGGGAGCCTGCTTCCTTTCCTCTCTCTCTGCCTGCCTCTCTGCCTGCTTGTGATCTCTGTCTGTCAAATAAATAACTAAAATCTTTAAAAAAAAAAGAAATGTAAATTGGTTTGCTCACAGCTTACTAGTACTCTTAATCACAAAACTGTTTTCTTTGGTTAAGACATCTCAACATGTTCAAGGAGGAACAACTTGAGAATTCCTTTAAAGGAGTGCATGATGAAATACTTCAGAAGTGGGATACAGTGTTCCAAGAAATTGATTTAGAGTGCACAATAGTTTAAGAGAGTGACAACCTCCCCTCTTCCTCCTTGGTCTCCTTCATAGGATGAGATAAAGCTGGTGCACTGAGTCACATGGGATCAGAGGCGCTTGAGCAACAGATGACATCAGCTGTGACTTCCCACGTGCCACCATCTCTGGGAGTGGACTGAAGCTTCATTTGGGGAGCCGGGGCACTGTGTAGACAAGGACACTAGTTAATGTGCAAGTCGTTTGTGATTTCAGTGGTGCCGATGAAGGACTAGAGGTATGTAAAGGTTAAGGACCGGGCCAAGGTTATGTTGTGACTCAGTTTATTGGACTACTTAACTTTATCAGAGAGATTACAAAATAAATTGTTCCTATCAGCTATCCATGGGAACAGGAGATACAGAAGGATTAGTTTTAAAAATATTTTGTTTTCTCTCTTGAGACAAGCCTGACTCAGGCAATTCTATCATGTAATAGGGTTCACTACCATGCTTCAGATAAAAAGAGACTTAATTTACAGGTCTTTTTAAATTTTTGAATTGAAATCATCCTTCAACTAACCCTATCCTTTGATCCTCAGTAATCACCCAGCCATCCATCTTTACAGCCTTCCCAGCCTCACTTTGCTTGTTTGTGGCATTCCAGAGTGACACAGCCCAGTCTCCTCAGAACACTGGGTCTGTGGCCAGAAGGCTACTACTCCTTTTGTTCAAACAATGTCAGAAACATTTATTTCAAGATCCAATTAAAATTCTTCTGTTTTAAAAACCCTCCAGGGAATAGTTACTCTCTGGAAGTTGTTTACTTAATTCCTTTTCCTAGGAGTTCCCTCCTTTGTTTGAATCTGGCTTCCAACCTGCCTTTCTGGGGGCTGTGGAGGCAGAGAAGAGCATTTATTGATAGTTTCTGCTGGATCAAGCAGCTTTCTCTCCTTTCCTTAATGTGTCAATTTTCTGGCTCAGGACATAAAACCAAAGTAAGATAATATTTTCTTCTGTTCTGTTAATTTGTTTATTTTTCTTCAAATAGTATCAGATCCAAGCCCTTACAGTATAGTTAGTATCTTCATTGTAAGGCATATGATAGAATAATGGGCAAGATGTAGAAAATAAAAAAGAAGTATGATTTAAAAAATAAAGCTTTAGAGGAGAAGAATAAAAGGCAGGTAGGGAGAAGGGGGGCTAGCCTCAATATTTCCCTACAAAAAATACACAAGAATAATAAAAACTACTTCCCTACAGAGTGGCCTTAATGACAAATAGATCAAAGTTGCTAACAATGGCTATACCAAAGCAGAGTGGAAACAAAACTGAAGCTTCAGGATTATTTTCAAAATAATGTTAATAATTGCTTTCACAAAGCCACAGTAGAGCGGAAAGTAAAATCCAGACTTACTTTAATTAGTAGTAATTCCAATTAAGGCATCTATAAGGAATGATGGAAATAAAAGTCATGTTTTGGCATATATTACAGATAACTTTAGCAGAAAGAACCGTTGATGAATGCCAATATTTGTGAGCAAAAATGTAAGAAACATAACTGCATACTATCAAAGTGTTTCCCCACAAAATGGTTTATAATTATAAGAGAAAATAACTATAATAAACAAATAGTAATTAGCATATTATAATGAGACATATAAATACTATGTACTGTTTAATATCATGCAGAGAGGAGGACACAGAACCACTTCTGTGGCATTTTTGGAAAAAATACAACTTAATATAAACATGAGAAGATATCAGAAAAGCCCTATGAGGGACAATAAATAAAATGACTGGCCAATATTCTTCCAAAGTGTCAAGGTCATGAAAGACAAGAAGATTGGGAACCGTCACAGATTTGGAGGTCTTTTTTTTTTTTTTTAATTTTTTAAGGATTATTTATTTATTTATTTGACAGACGGAGGTCATAAGTAGGCAGAGAGGCAGGCAGAGACAGAGAGAGAGGGAAGCAGGCTCCCTGCCAAGCAGAGAGCCCGATGCGGGGCTCGATCCCAGGACCCTGAGACCATGACCTGAGCTGAAGGCAGAGGCTTCAACCCACTGAGCCACCCAGGCGCCCCCAGATTTGGAGGTCTTTAAGGAGACTTGACAACTGAAAAAATGTGTGATCCTGATTGACCTCTGGACTAGAGAAAGGACATTAATGGGATAAATAATAAATCCAAATTAGGCATATATATTAGTTAATATCTTACTATTGTTAATATCCTGGGTCTTGATAACTATAACATTGTTCTAAAAAGACATTAGTATTTGGATAAATTAGGTAAAGGATATATCAAAATTATTTGTAATATTTTTAACTTTTTTGTAAGTTTGAAATTATTTCAGACTGACTTTTTTTTTTTAAAGGACTAATGGAGATATAGTCTTTATAAGCTCATGTCATCTCCAATAAAAATTCTGAAGTTTAAAGATAAATTCAAGATATCCAAATAAAACTTTCAGAAAGGACCCCTTTCCTATTGTATTAGTAATAAAAGAGATGTTCAGTTAGCACCGAATGAACCCTTTTGCTGTGTATTTAACTAAAGAAGATTATGTAGTTTATGAAGTGTCCATGGAGTTGTGATGGTCTTGGATGACACTTGGTTAAGTCTTCTGTGTTTATTTTGTTTTCTGCATAACATTAAATTAGAAGTTTCAGATTTTCTTTTCATTCCAGAAGAAAAGAAAATGTTGAATTTCTTCTAATTAACAACAAACCAATGTGTCACTTACCTGTCCCTTTACGTTAATCTCTTCCTAAAATAGAAAACACAAACACACACCCCAAGCATGATGTTGCTTGGTGCTCAGACCACATTGTGAAAGTTGTGAAGCTAGAATGTTTCACTCAGACGGACTCAAAGGAAGACACTAAATTATTATTATTCAAAAAAACAGTCTAACATTATAAATATAGTCTTTAAAGTTGGTGATTGCTTCCAGAACTTAAATTTAAATTGTAAAAATTTCTACAGTGTAGTTACAACCATAACTCAGTTCTTTATAAGTAGTCTGTACCTAGAAAAACCTTTCAGAGTATTTTTTGAACTGGATTTTTTTTTTTTCAATTTGACCAAAGTGATAACAGATTATAAGGAAAGTACAATAACCCTGAAAACTGAAAACTGTATTGTCTTGAGTGGCAGATTTTAGATGGTCACTCATTCTTTGGCAATCCCCCTATGATAAGGTAACATTCTATATTCCATATTCCCCTCTCTTGCATCTGAAGGGATGCTGTGCCACTTTTCAAGGCCTAATTATTAAGAGTCTGGCAGCTTCCACTTCCTTTTTCACAGAATACTCACTGTCAAAGTCTATGCTACCACATAAGACAGCAGAAATAATTTAAAGAAATCATGAGATGGCATGAAGAAGGAAAGTGGACCAATTCAGCCCAATCTTTAAATCATGCCCACCAAGTGTCAGACGTGAATAAAGCCTTCTTAGATGCTCTGGGCTAGCCCAGGCACCAGCTTAATACCACCAAGTCACCCCAATTGATTCCTGGAGCAGAAAACTCACTCAGATGAGTGCTACCCGAACTCTTGCCCCATAGATGTTGAAAATAATGAAGGAATTACTGCTTTAATCCATTAATTTGTGGATGGTTTATTATATAGCAATAAGATATGGATGTGAGGATGTTTTTTCTGCCTGAGACTGTGGCTATATGTCCCATTCTCACCCCATCTTTAAAATATGGATCCTAAATATATTGTGCCAATATGCCCGGTGTAAGGACTGAAATTCCTAGGCTCCCTTGAAGATCTATGTGTTAAGCGACAAATTCCTCAGAGATACAAGTAGAAAAACTGTTTGCACACACTAGAAAATATCCTTAAGCCATATCCCCTTCTTCCTTCTTTGAACTAGTATATGGTATGATTATTTGTGTTACAACCATCATCTTGAACCCTGAGGAGGAGGACTTTACCCTCAAGGTGTTAGGGTTTAGTGCTGTAAGGATAGGGAAACACTGGGATTTCAAGCAACTAGTGAAATTATTTTCCATGAGGGAAGAACCCATATTATATTGTATTTTACTTTATAATTTTTGATAAATGAAGCTGAGACTAACCAATGCAGCAGGTAATTAAACAAAGTAAGACAATGAAAAAAATAATAATCTAGTTCAAAGAACAGTAACAAGTTTAAAATGTCATATTGGCTGGGTCTCAAGATTCTCATATTCAAATATCATATGAGAGTCCTTCATTTGTCCATCTCCATCATTGGTCAAGATCCAGAAGTTAGTTGCATGACACATCCTAGCATATGTTGTATTTTCTATTCTTAAAACTCAATTATTTTATTATATGAGAAGTGTAGAATAATATAACAGACAATAATATAGCCAACCTAATGGAAGAAATAACAATCACAAATGCAACTGAAACATTTTATATCCTTCTCCTCAATTTCTTTTTGCATTACTTCACAGTAACCACTACTATGGATTTTGGTTATTATTTTCTTTCTTTTTTTTAAGATTTAAAGATTTTATTTTTTTATATAAGGGGCATCTGGGGGGCTCAGTCAGTTAAGCATCTGCCTTTAGCTCAGGTCATGATCTTGGGTTATGGGATCAGACCCCCTATGGGGCTTCCTAATCAACAGAGAGTCTGCTTCTCTCTCTGCCCCTACCCCCCTACTTGTTCTCTCTCTTTCTCTCTAACTCAAGTAAATAAATAAAATATGTATTTTATTTTTTATTTTAAAAAATATTTCATTTATTTATTTGAGCAAGAGAAAGAACATTAGCAGCAGGGAGGGGCAGAGGAACAGGGAGCCCAGTGTGGGGCTTTATTACAGGACTCCAGGATCATGGCCTGAACCCAAGGCATATGCTTAACCAACTGAGTCACCCAGGCACCCCAACTTTTATTTTTCTAAAATCACATTTTGGAATTTAGCCATAGATACATATAGCTGATAAATTTATAGATTTTCACTACTCTCTAATATTTCCCTGCACAAATATCCTAAAGTATATTATTTCATTTTATCACCGATTAGTATTTAGATTTCATATCTGTGACTATTTCAAACCCTAACACTTTTATGGAAGTGTGCTGCACACTATGCACATTTACTACTCAGCCCCAGGGATTCTAAATTTTATTCTTGAGGTCTTAGAAACAGTTGGAGAGAATTGGTAGGAGTCTTGATTTCAGGAGTTCTGTAGTCTCATGTTGAATTTGACACAAACGAATAATCTAATTCAGGACAAAATGCAAGAAATTTAGTACCTGTAATCAAAACTTTAAACCTGGTTTGTGTGGAATATTCAAAATATCATTTTACTTTGTCTCAGTTTAGATTTTCTAATCACCCAAAATCTAAGAATGAGAAAGGGGAAGAAGAACCATCAGTGGATTACAATAATGATTGTGAATTACTTGTTCAGAAAGTTATATCTTCTGGTTGCTCAATTACATGGGATCAACTCAAATTTTCTGTCATATTTGAGTAATGGTCTTTTACCTCCTTACTGTTGGTGTTTCTGAAAAAGTGAACAGTGATTATGGAGTTTTAGTGTAATATTGAGATGGTTTTGAAGACAGGAAAACATTTGTCTTTTTTTCCTATCACCTGACTGAAAAACCAGACTTTCCAATTGTGGGGAGTGCTGATATGGGTCAATGTGATGCAAATCCATATTTAATTTACTTTATAAAATCCCTTCGGCTTTATGTCTATGCTGCTTTTACTTTTCAATACTTACCTTCATTGATAATATAATTGCTTTGTGTCTGCTTACATTGAATTCAGTTCTTACATCAAACATTTGTTCCTTTATTCCAGATTTACCTGGAGGAAGTAGAGCAAGTATTTTGCGCAAGAATAAGGGATAAAAACCCAAGAATTAAAAAAAAAAAAAAAGGCGACAACAGTGGAGTTACTAACGAGGCTCTTTGTAAGGTTCAATGCTATTTGCTGAATGAAAGATCTCAATCAATTTTTGAAATTTCAAAACTTTATCAACACCTGATAGTAAAAGGTATGAATGCCCTCTGAATGAAAGAGAGAAGCCACCCAGGCAAAAGGAATTAGATGGAAATAAGGGTTTTCTTTCATCTTAAAGATACAGAAGAAAAGAGTGAACATTTAGGTTTCTGCTCATTTAATTTTTAGTTTAGTGTTCTTAAGAGTCTTTGAATATTGTGATTTTAATTTCTTTCGTTTCTTCCCCAAGTTTGGTGCTGGTTGTAGAACAGAGAGTGAATAGAGAAGAGAAGTAAATCCAGTATGTCTCAGGGTCCGCTCTGTGGCTCTATCTCATTCAAGCTAGACATCGCTCCTCCACCAGGAGTTTTAACTTCTTTGTGAAGTCTGGAAGTGTCCTGATTTTTAAACAGGCATAATAAAATCCTAACTTAAAAGGATACAGCATATAAAAAAAATTTTGTGCATTCATGGGGTCTTCTGAACTCCTATCCCCAAGAGGAGGTTCAATGTGTAAGTAGAAAACATTATAAAAGCTTTAGCAAAAGCCTTGGTATACTAAAGCCATATGAGAATACAGAGTGCCTGGGAACCAAATATGTACACAGGTGCAAATGCAAACACACACACACACACACACACACACACACACACGTCTGACTTGAATTTTGATGGATAAGCCACCAAGAAAATGGGCCATTTTAAATATAATCATAATTTTCAATGTATTTCATATATTTCTCACTGTATCTACTATGTATTCTTATCATCTAGGGAAATCTATGGATCAAGTAAAAATATGTGTATTGAGGGGCATCTGGGGGACTGAGTCAGTTAAGCATCTGCCTTGGGCTCAGGTTATGATCCTGGGGTCCCAGGATTGAGCCCAATATCCCATGGGGCTCCCTGCTCAGCACAGAGTCTGCTTCTCCCTGCTCAGCACAGAGTCTGCTTCTCCCTCTGTCCCTCTTCCTGCCATGTTCTCTCTTGCTTGCTCTGCTCTCTGTCTCTCAAATAAGTAAAAAATAAAATGTTTAAAAATGTGTGTTGAATATGAATTTTCAAACTACATGTTTCTCCTGCATTAAATAATGCTGTTGGGAATCAAGAAAGCAGAGTTTGATATATAAAATTGTCCTCAGAAATCTTAAGTGTCGGTTTTCAAAATGGAAAGACCACCATATGTCTCTGATGCTTGTGTTCCAAAGCAGTGCAGAAAGAATGGAAGATGTGAATGAAGTTAATGGGACCCAGGTATGAGGCAGCCTCTAAGATGGATGAATTGATGATGTATCAGAGACCCTTTCCAAAGCCTAAATTACTGCACACTTCTCTCACCCTCCTACAGTGCTTTTTGTCCCTACATAATTCAATGAGCTGGACCATCAGCATAAATTGATATAATTCAAATTAACAATTGCATTAAATCAATGTAAATATTTGTAATGAGCTGAAGTCAGTGCTTGGCAAATAGTAAGCCACATGTAAGTGTTTATAAATTAAATAATAAAATTGGATCCAGAGATCAAGCAATTAGTTTCATGTGACAGTCTGAAGTTGTTTTATGGACAGAAGGTTCTTTCTTCCAGCTAATATACATTAAAGTGCCTAAAATAGTGTTTGGCCTTTAAGGCATATTCATATAATGGAAGAGTATTAACTGTAAAATATTTCATGAAAGCTATTATTTTCAGTACATTGCATTTATTTTTTATTCCTGGAATTTGTATAAATTTTTCTATTAGTTTCTTTATGACAGGGGTTATGGTTTATCGACATTTCTGGATCCTTGATAAGTTAGAGAAATAAACAGTGCTCAGTAAAAATAGCCTTGTATGTTATAATGTTAAAGCTGATTTGGGAGCTTGCAAATAGATTCATTTTAACTTCATTTTTAAAAGTTTTAGTAATTTCATAAATATGGGGTTAATTGCAGTTTGCATTATTAATTTTTTAAAAGCCTCACTTCCTTTGTTATATGGTGAGTTCCTTCTTTACGAGCAATGCTGTGTGGAACAACATGATGGTGTATAAAGCATTTGTAAATCAATGGGACTCTTCATGGGCAGAGAAGGCAATTCCATACACAGAATAAGTACCTATTCCAGTGAGAACAAAAGGCAGTCCTTCCAAGGTAGAACCACTTCTATCACTCAGTTCTTTATGGGTAACTCAGATCACATGGGAACTTGGTGGTTCACAGTCAAGTGTTTAGTCTTTACTAAGGCCTAGTAGCAACCCTGGGCTATTTTTCAAAATGACAAGAGTTATTTATAAAAACGGCAGAACGTTATTCAGAAATCTTCAGATTCTTTCCTATGATTCACCAGAAGGAGCATGCTAATGATTCTATATGTCACCTTCTACCACTTATACTGGAAGCATCATTGGAGCTGTGATTCATATGGCCCAAATGTCTGAGCAAACTTCGTGGCAGCCTGGATATACTGCATACCTTTCTCTTGGTGGGTTTTGGAGTCCCTTGGTAAATGGATTGGAGTGAATGTTCAAATGAGGTATATGTCTCCTTCAAAATCCAAGCAAGCCTTTGTTCATGGTAGGAAAGGTGTGATTCTTCATTTTCAAAGCATATCTCAACTTGCCCTAGATAACTAAACTCCTAAAGGTTCATTAAGGTAACAGCTTCCTGAAGTTTTGTGGAATTTGTTTCCTACCCTTTGATTTGCATGTGTCTTAACAACATGTCAAAAACACCTGCTACTTTCTCATTCCCGCATCTAATTATCACATTATTGCCAGTGTAATAAGCCAACGTGTTGTCCTATGGAATTCTCCGGAGAAGAAATATTCTGGAAACGTAGATAATGACAAAGCACTGTAGAATTGTGGAAGTCCTGAAGTAAGGGAGTGAATCTATATAACTTGCCCTGCCAGCTGAAGGAGAATCATTTCCAGTAGACTTTAAGAGGTACAGAATAAATAAAACATTCACCTGTTGAGAGTTTATCAAACTTGGCAATATTGACATTTTAGTTCAGATAATTCTTTTTTGTAGGCCTGTTCTGTGCACTGTAAGGATTTTAGGAGCTTCTCTGGCCTACAACAGTAGCAACCCTTGTCAGTTGTGACAACCCTAAGTATCTCCAGACATTGCTCAACTTTACCCAGTTGCCCTACTGGGAATATCTTACAACTAAGCTATGGTATATTTGTCTAAACTAAGAAATTAACACTGATATAATACTGTTAATTAAACTGGAGGCTTTATTCATATTTCACCAATTTTACCACTCATGTTCTTTTTCTATTCCAGGATTCCTTCTGGAATGCCATGCTGTATTTAGCTGTTATGTGCTGGTCTCCTCTAATCTGAAAGTCTCTTGGTCTTTTCAATCATTATTGAAAATTTTGAGGAGCAATGGAAATGGGCTTTGTAGTATGACCCTCAACTTGACTATTTTCTGAGAATTAGATTGAGGTTTATAGACTTGGGGGAATAATACCCAAGATGTGAAGTGTTTTTTTCCATTGCATCATATCAGGAGGGAAAAGAAATCGACAAAATTTATTACTCATGTTACTCTTTTTTTTTTTTTTTTTTGCTTTTTGCTTTTTTTTTTTTTTTCTCATTTTATTTATTTTTTCAGCGTAACAGTATTCATTCTTTTTGCACAACACCCAGTGCTCCATGCAAAACGTGCCCTCCCCATTACCCACCACCTGTTCCCCCAACCTCCCACCCCTGACCCTTCAAAACCCTCAGGTTGCCCCAACCTCCCACCCCTGACCCTTCAAAACCCTCAGGTTGTTTTTCAGAGTCCATAGTCTCTTATGGTTCGCTTCCCCTCCCCAATGTCCATAGCCCGCTCCCCCTCCCCCAATCCCACCTCCCCGCAGCAACCCCCAGTTTGTTTTGTGAGATTAAGAGTCATTTATGGTTTGTCTCCCTCCCAATCCCATCTTGTTTCATTTATTCTTCTCCTATCTCCTACCCCCCCATGTTGCTTCTCCATGTCCTCATATCAGGGAGATCATATGATAGTTGTCTTTCTCCGATTGACTTATTTCACTAAGCATGATACGCTCTAGTTCCATCCACGTCGTCGCAAATGGCAAGATTTCATTTCTTTTGATGGCTGCATAGTATTCCATTGTGTATATATACCACATCTTCTTTATCCATTCATCTGTTGATGGACATCTAGGTTCTTTCCATAGTCTGGCTATTGTAGACATTGCTGCTATAAACATTCGGGTACACGTGCCCCTTCGGATCACTATGTTTGTATCTTTAGGGTAAATACCCAGTAGTGCAATTGCTGGGTCATAGGGTAGTTCTATTTTCAACATTTTGAGGAACCTCCATGCTGTTTTCCAGAGTGGTTGCACCAGCTTGCATTCCCACCAACAGTGGAGGAGGGTTCCCCTTTCTCCACATCCTCTCCAGCATCTGTCATTTCCTGACTTGTTCATTTTAGCCATTCTGACTGGTGTGAGGTGATATCTCATTGTGGTTTTGATTTGTATTTCCCTGATGGCGAGTGACGTGGAGCATTTTTTCATGTGTCTGTTGGCCATCTGGATGTCTTCTTTGCAGAAATGTCTGTTCATGTCCTCTGCCCATTTCTTGATTGGATTGTTTGTTCTTTGGGTGTTGAGTTTGCTAAGTTCCTTATAGATTTTGGATACTAGCCCTTTATCTGATATGTCGTTTGCAAATATCTTCTCCCATTCTGTCAGTTGTCTTTTGGTTTTGTTAACTGTTTCCTTTGCTGTGCAAAAGCTTTTGATCTTGATGAAATCCCAACAGTTCATTTTTGCCCTTGCTTCCCTTGCCTTTGCCGTTGTTCCTAGGAAGATGTTGCTACGGCTGAGGTCAAAGAGGTTGCTGCCTGCATTCTCCTCAAGGATTTTGATGGATTCCTTTCTCACATTGAGGTCCTTCATCCATTTGGAGTCTATTTTTGTGTGTGGTGTAAGGAAGTGGTCCAATTTCATTTTTCTGCATGTGGCTGTCCAATTTTCCCAGCACCATTTATTGAAGAGGCTGTCTTTTTTCCATTGGACATTCTTTCCTTCTTTGTCGAAGATTAGTTGACCATAGAGTTGAGGGTCGATTTCTGGGCTCTCTATTCTGTTCCACTGGTCTATGTGTCTGTTTTTGTGCCAGTACCATGCTGTCTTGATGATGACAGCTTTGTAATAGAGCTTGAAGTCCGGAATTGTGATGCCACCAACTTTGACTTTGTTCTTCAATATTCCTTTGGCTATTCGAGGTCTTTTCTGGTTCCATATAAATTTTAGGATTATTTGTTCCATTTCTTTGAAAAAAATGGATGGTATTTTGATAGGGATTGCATTAAATGTGTAGATTGCTTTAGGTAGCAAACTATCACTCTTCGCAGATGATATGATACTATATGTGGAAAACCCAAAAGACTCCACTCCAAAACTGCTAGAACTTGTTCAGGAATTCAGTAAAGTGTCAGGATATAAAATCAATGCACAGAAATCAGTTGCATTTCTATACACCAACAACAAGACTGAAGAAAGAGAAATTAAGGAGTCAATCCCATTTACAATTGTACCCAAAACTATAAGATACCTAGGAATAAACCTAACCAAAGAGACTAAGAATCTATACACAGAAAATTATAAAGTACTCATGAAAGAAATTGAGGAAGACACAAAAAAATGGAAAAATGTTCCATGCTCCTGGATTGGAAGAATAAATATTGTGAAAATGTCTATGCTACTCATGTTACTCTTGATTACGTGGCTAAGTAGTGGCTGCTATCTTTCTCCTGTAGTGACTATTTTCCCCCTCTTATACTACATTCTTCAGAAGCAAGTTACTCTAGGAAGACAGCTTAAGTTCTACTTTCTAGAGGTAGGATTATCAAAAAAATGTGTGAACTTGTATTAAAAACCACAATAGTGATTAACAAAAATTTGGAGAGACTTACTGTAAGGTTAAGCAAATTTCTATCAATATTTTACCCATTAATTTTAATACTCATCAATTGATTTTGCTAGAAGCAGTTATTACTGTGCTGTTTTAATGATAATTTTCTAATTTCCTCATTCTCTTCTACATTTATTACTTACATGTCTTCTCTAAGGAACGTTTATCGCTTTCCCACTTACTTACATATGCCATCATTAGTATCAATATGGATTCATGGATATATGTCTTATTCTTTGGATTATAAACCAGAACAATAATTATTTATTTCATTGCACAAATGACACCAACTTCAGTCATTTGGAGCTCTTTCTGGTTGACTCCACTGTTTTTTTGACATACTTCCTTCTTATTGGGAGTATGAGTGTGTGTCAGGAGCAGTGGGGTCATTTCTGTACTTTCTGTCACTACAAGATCCAGACTCACTTTCTCTTTTCCTTGCATCAACTCTAAAATCAGATATTTTTTGAAGGAGCCTGATTTCTGTTATTAGAGAAAAGTATGTAGAAAACAAGATTGGGCACATGGTATGGTCATTGCTATTGTACTGTAATTTCCTGTAGGGATTCTCACTGGACAGAACTAGGAAATACATGCATGTATATTAAACTGTATATACACATATATCTATATTTATTTTGTGTATATTTTCCCTTTATGTATTATAATAAACATGGATTAATACTGATATCTTTTCTAATTCAGTTCCACAAGATTTTAATCTTTTCCAACACACACACACACACACACACACACATGCTTTCTTATTTGTGACTTCATACTCTGACAATTAAAACCATGGGTCCCATTACCTACAATTTATTTAAGAATTTGTTTAACCTTAGCTATATATAGTTTCAGAATTGTTAACTCATACTGCTGTGAAAAATAAATTCATCAAATAATATTACCGTTTATGCACTGTTCCTTTTGTCTTCCAGCCTTAGAATATCCTGTCAAAACACTGCTGACTTGAGGTCAGTCTTTTTATTCCAATCCTTGTTAATTAGATTATGCCAAACATTAGTAATACAGTTGTATTAATTTGTTTCCATTCCATCCAGGTATCCCAGAACATTCCATGTAATTATTGTTCAATTTGCATACAATAAAGTTTAATCTTTTTGTTGTATAATTCTATGGGTTTTGCAAAAGTCATGCACTCATTATCGGCAATACTATACAAAACAATTTTATCATCCTAAAAACTGTCTCTGTGACCCTATTTGTTGTCAAGCTCCCAAACCACAAAGTATAGATGTTTTCTCCATCTCTAGTGTATGTTCTTCAAGATGCCATTTAAATGGGATCATACAATATGCAGCCTTTTGTGTTTGACTTCATTTACTTAGTGAATTGCAATTAATATTAATCCATATCATTTAGGTGGATACTAGTTTACTTTTTATTGCTGAGTAGGATTCCATTGCGTGGATATTCCACAGTTTATTTATCCATTCATCTGATAAGTTACTTCTTGATTGCTTCATTTTTTGTAATTATGAATAAAACTGCTATAAACACTCATGTACAGGTTTTGTGTACTCACATATTTTTGTTGTTATAATTTTTAATTCACTTAGTTAATACTTAGTTGTAGGTTTGCTGGGCTGTAGGGTAAGCATATGTCTTACTTTATAAAAAAAGAAAACCTGCCGTGGCTGCCTCATTTTGTATTTCCATCCCAAATTAATTAAATTTCCTTTTGCTCTCCTCCTCCCTAGAATTTGATATTGTCCATTTATTTGTTGTTGTTGTTGTTAATTGTTTTACATTTTTAGCCATGTATGAAATGTTATTTCACTGAAATTTTTTTTCATTTTTATTAACAATGTATTTCTCTCTTCAAAAAATGGCTTAAGGAGAAAAAAATATACTATTTTTCAGTGGACACAAGAACATAACAGAAGCTTAGTGTATAAAATTAAGACCTAAAATGCCAGAAGATTTCACTGTATGCAGACATGGTATATTTTGCATTTGAAAAAAAAAATCAAATTAATGTAACATTACTAGTAGCAACATATCAATAAAACATGTCTTGTAGGAAAGTGGGACCATCCAGCTTTAGTAGCTTCAGTCTTCAGAATTTTTTTACACCTCAAAGTTCATATAATTTATGAATTATATTAATGTTTAATTAAATTTAATAAATAAGTAATTACATTTAGAATTATAATTTATAAATGTTCATTCTGATTCAAT
The DNA here is from genome assembly GCF_922984935.1 of Meles meles. NCBI lineage: Eukaryota > Metazoa > Chordata > Mammalia > Carnivora > Mustelidae > Meles > Meles meles. The sequence continues at coordinate 128,383,108 of NC_060067.1, read as the reverse complement.
ACATATAGAAAATGCTCAAATGCTGCTATCTATGCAATTACATTCTCCTCATTTAGTGAATAAAGACCGTGTTTACTAGAATTCTGGTTCTAACATGACCACACAACTGCATAACCGCATTTAATACATTATACTGTTCAATGTCTAATGTGGGTAGTTTTGTAAGGAAAGATTGTTAGTAGATGATAATCAAAATTTAATAATTGCAACATTGGCATACGCATTTTTTTTTAAAGATTTTATTTATTTATTTGACAGAGAGAGATCACAAGTAGACAGAGAGGCAGGCAGACAGAGAGAGAGAGAGGGAAGCAGGCTTGCTGCTGAGCAGAGAGCCCAATGCGGGACTCGATCCCAGGATCCCGAGATCATGACCTGAGCCAAAGGCAGCGGTTTAACCCACTGAGCCACCCAGGCGCCCCGGCATACGCATTTTCAAAGATCTTATACAGAAAAAACTTTTCTTCCCCTTTGTGTGAATGAGACTAAGTTCATTTTGGACAAATCCCTCATGATGACTGTCCTGCTACCTGAAATCTTTCTTTTTTCTTTTTAATTTTTTATTTTCACTGCAATTTTAATTTGCATTTTATAATGACTGATGATGTTGTATATCTTTTCATATTCTCATTTGTCTTCTGAATGTTATTTTTGGGGAAGAGTCTGTTTATATCTTTTGTCCTTTCTGAATTCTTTATTTTTTATTTTTTTTGTGTGTTTTAAGTGATGTTTTAATGTATTCTGGTTATGTGTTCTTTATGTGATATTTATATGTGATTTGCTAATATTTTCTACCATTCTATGGTTTTTTTTTTGATTTTCTTAATAGTGCCCTGCACACACAGAACAAATGCTTTTAAAAAATTTTTAGAAAGTCCAATTCATCAATGGTTTTTCATGAATCATGTTTTTGATGTCATATTTAAAAACTCTTCACCAAATTAAAGTCATCCAGATTTTCTGTTTTCTTAGATGGGTTCTATAGTTTAATAATAAATTCTTTGATCATTTGAGTTAATTTTTAAAATTACATATGAGATGTACATCAAAGCTAAAGCATAGGGGAGGTGAGCTTAGGAAGAAGCAGGTGGTTTCCTTGCATTGGGGAGACAGAGCTGCATCTGGGAGGCCAAGGAGGTTGGAATTCACAAGGAAGAATGCTAGACAGCAGAGAGCTACACATTGACCAAACTCCAGAGACCTCAAGAAGTTCCTTTTCTGAATTTTTCCATTGATTTCTGAAGTGCACATACATATAAGAAACCTACCTGAGCCTGGCAAACAGACCAGTTGAGAGGATCAAACACAACAACTCCCTGGGCTTATCTAGTGTCATTTATAAGTTCCAAGCAGCCACAGGAGAAAACATTCAAATTGCATCAAGTTCAGAATCTTCTTATAGTACTTTGGTAGTAAAAAAATCAGGAGTTGCATTCCCATCTAACACAACTAAAAAGGGAAGCCCTAAAATGAGCAAACTGTTTCCAAACAGTTTGTCCCAGAACAAACTGCAAGAGTATTTAAGGGCATATTGAACATCCAAAGTAAAAACACAGTGTCTAGCATTCAGTACAAAATTATAAGGCATGAAAAGAACCAGAAAAATATGACAATAATGAAGAGAATGATTGATTAGTTGAAGCTAACTCAGAACTAAAACATGAATGAATCTCAAAAACCTAAGAATGCTTTGATATATCTATCAAATACTCATGTTGGACACTTTAAATATCTTAAAATTTATTCATCAGTTATACCTCAATAAAACTGTAAAGTAACCAGGAGAATGTACACTTTATGATTTTATTTATATAATATTTTTAAAGGACCCTAGTAAACTATAATGTTTCTGGATATATAATTAGTTGACAAACACATAAAGAAAAGTAAGAAAGTAATTATTATCATATGGAGGAGAAATAAAAAAGGAGACTGGACCAGATTAGTAAGAAGGCATCTTGGGATCAGGCAATATCCTGTGTGTTGCTGACCTTGGTTGTGGTTATACAGTCACATTTTCCTTGGTGCATTTTTAAAATGTATACTGTATTTAACAATAATTAAGTTATAAAATTAGACTGTTACTTTGTTGATTAAAATGGAAAATATTAAAAAATTTTGACAATGCAAAATATTTAAGAAGTATGGGGACAGTGATTCTAATTCCTTGCTGCCAAATGAAAGTACCAATTAGGAATGAAAAACATTGAGGTTTTTAAAAAGTAAGATTTTATAGTACTACCCACCTATTAGAATAGATAAGATCCAGAACTCTGACAACACCAAATGCTGGAAAAGATGTAGAGTGAGAGGAGATCTAATTTTCTTTTTTTTTTTTTTCCATTTTATTTATTTTTTCAGCGTAACAGTATTCATTCTTTTTGCACAACACCCAGTGCTCCATGCAAAACGTGCCCTCCCCATTACCCACCACCTGTTCCCCCAACCTCCCACCCCTGACCCTTCAAAACCCTCAGGTTGTTTTTCAGAGTCCATAGTCTCTTATGGTTCGCCTCCCCTCCCCAATGTCCATAGCCCGCTCCCCCTCTCCCAATCCCACCTCCCCCCAGCAACCCCCAGTTTGTTTTGTGAGATTAAGAGTCATTTATGGTTTGTCTCCCTCCCAATCCCATCTTGTAGGAGAAGAAGAAGAAGAAGAGATCTAATTTTCTGATGCCAGTGAAAAATAGTTGGGAAGGCAGTTTGACAGTTTCTTATAAAACTTATAAAACTGAATGTACCTTAACCATATGAACCAGCAATCACACCTCTTAGTATTTACCTAGAGGAATTGAAATAATGGTGGACACATGTCATTATACATTTGTCCAAACCCAGAGTATGTACAACAGCAACCGTGAACCCTGATGTAAAGCTAGGAACTGTGGTGGTTATGATGTGTCAGTGTGAGTTTATCAATGGTACAAATGTACCACTGCATGGGAGAATATTGATAATGAGGGACACTGTGTGTATGTGGGGATAAAGGACATAAAGAAAATCTCCCTACATTCCTCTCAATTTTGCTGTGAACCAAAGTGCCCTAGCATCTTTTTTAAAAGAAAAAAAAAAAAGGCTTTGGTAAACTGCTTTTGCTCAAGAGAATTAGAATATAATTTATATTGTGTAACAATATTGATTATTTATCTCCTTTGTAGATTTATTTTAGAGAGGGGGAGTAGGGGTAGAGGTAGAGGGAGAAAAAGTCTTACACAGGCTCCATGCCCAGTGAGGAGCCCTACGTGGGGCTTGATCTCACAATCCTGAAATCACTACCTGAGCCAAAATCAAGAGTCAGTTGTTTAACTGACTGAGCCACTCAGGTGTCCCTATTTTGAAACTTTAGATGAAAACTTATTTTTCATAAAGTAAATACATATTACTTTTACATTTTTACATCAGATAAATAATGTTTGTAAATTTGTTTGCTGAAAATGCAGTTTAATATTCATTATTAGAAAGTTAGGTTCCACAAGAACCCAGATACTTTATTTTTGATAACACTCACATTTTGCCACAGGCATTTTCTTTTTAGCAGATGAAAAGTCTGCTTGGATTTGTGTTTTGTTTCAATTAGATGACTTCAGTTTGAATTTATTATGAGTACATATCTTTCTTGAAAATGTGTTAAATATTTGATCGAGATAATTTACTAATTTCTAGGTTTCATCTGTTTGCCAAGAACCTTTAAAAGTCATATTCTACTTTACTTGCAAGCTAAAAAATTACTTGATATATTTCATAGATGCTGATAGAAGATAGATTTCTGAGTCAGAAACAAAGTATTTTTATCACTTGTGGTCCAACAAGTTCCATGAGAATTATATTGTTGGTTCTCTGTGATGGAGAGGGACCCAGGCAGATGACACAGCTAATCTTAGTTGAGGAACCCACAGCTTCTATGTTGGGGGTGAGCCTATCTATCCTTCATTTCAAACTGGTACGTTATCATTATACTGAGGAGTATATAAACTTTCTATTTGCTCTAGCAGGAGATACTAGCTCCATCTCGTAAAGCCATTTGTTATAAAACATCTTTGAAATGATAATCTGGATTAAAAGTAGCATTTCTTCTTGTGTGATATACAGAACATGAGAGACCCATGATGAATAATTTAGCACCAAATTTCATCCATGATTTCCACATTTTCTTGGCTTCAGCTGTATTTTCTTAGAAGTACACCCCTATTAACCACTCTGATTAATTTTATTCACAGTGTCTGGGATGAAATTTGTTCAATTTTTCTCATATAGCACTTAATTAAGGTTCATATCAACAGGAATCCAAAGAACACCATGAAGCTCACCTATCCTAACGACCTCAACTACGCCCTCCAAGGTCCTGGACCCAACAAGTTAAATAAATGGTCAGGCCTTTTTTCTTAAGTTTCTGTATGCACTTTCGTTTGGTCTGAAGCATTATTCAAATACAGCAGGATGTACTCGTGATGGCACAGCCTCTGCCTGGAACCATAAGGGGGAAGACAAGACAATTTTTTCATAACAACCCTAGTCACTGAGATAAGATTGATCTAATGCCTTTGGGGTCCAACGTAGTGTCACTGATCATTTCAACTCAAAGTAGGCAAAATTTTATAGTACTTACTCTCCCACTGGATGACTTCAGTTATAGAGGTAATCTCCCATATGGTGCACATACGAATGATTGAGCAGCCACTGTAGTATCTACATGGTTTACTCTGGTGAGGTAATAAGTTTACGGAGATTTCCTCAAATGCCTAAACTGTAAGTCTTCCAGATTTTCCTGAGGGCCTGTGGGGTGTGTGTTGGATATAAAGCTCAGTGCTCAGGAAGTTTACAACTCCATCTTAGCCTTAACTTCTCACTTGTTCAGGGCCTCAGGGTCACCCAGGGATGGGAGATGGGAATCATTTTAGGCATTTTGTGGGCATACCCACAGTCCTGCACATGCATGTGACTTTCTAGTTTTCCAGGTATACATCCGAGCTTTCAAAGTTCTCTATGGATATCTCATTCCAGAGAGATTTCTACAGTTTGGCCATATACTTTTGAGAGTATATGAAAGTTGAGAGAGTTGAAAAGTTGAGAGTATTTGAAAGTTGAGAGTACTCAACTTTAAGAAAATGCTGCATTAAACAAGTGCTGCTGATTTGGGAGAACAAATCCTTGGGATAGGGTTTCTCCTGTTCAGCAAGATCACCTTTTCCAGAGACCTGTAAGGCCTACTAAATGGTGACACTGTTCTGAGGATGAATATATTTAAGGTCTCATTCTTTCCCCTCTGGTGGTGGCCAGCCTATGTTAACAGCTACCATAGTGATGAGACTGCTGGCTTTGAAGACTACTGTGAAGCTGAAGAAAGAGAGATCGGAATAAGCTAAGCAAAAAAGTTACAAATTCAGGGCATCTGGGTGGTTCATATGGTTAAGTGGCTGACTCTTGATTTCAGCTCAGGTCATGATCTCAGGATCCTGGGATCGAACCCTGAATAGAGTCCTGCATCAGGCTCTGCACTCAGCAGGGAGTCTGCTTGAGTATTTCCTCTCTCCCTGTCCCTCTGCTCCTCCCTGCCCCATGCTCAAGCACAGGTGTTCTCTATTTAAAATAAAATAAATAAATCTTTAGCACTGGGTGTTGTGCAAAAAGAATGAATACTGTTACGCTGAAAAAATAAATAAAATGGAAAAAAAAATAAATTAAAAAAAAAAAGCTACAAATCCTACTGTCTACACTGAGGGTCAGCAGTTTTTCTTGAGTAAATGCTCCTCTGTTGTTGTTGTTTTTCAAAACTTGTTTAATACCCACTGTTTTGAAAAAGTAGATTTTGAAATATTGTCAGCATTTTGATTGTTTTTGTTGAGTAGCAGATTTACAGAGGACCCCATTCTCATTCTTTGAGTTTTGATTTTCCTATGAGAGTTTCTATTGGAATAACTTTCAGTGTCTTGTGACGGTTGCTTTACATATTCTTTTGTTCAGAGTGTTTAGTTGAAATCAGTAGTAAAGATATACTGGCATGTGATTGTTCTGTCTTAATTGCAACTAGGAACTCGACAGCATGTGCTTTATTCAAATCAAAGCAGGAATGTTATATAGCAGACTTACTCTATTCATCACTGACTCATAAACAACAACAACAAACTAATATTTAAATTTTCGAAGGCCAAAATAACCAAGATTATTGTAAATATGTGTATACATCAAGTGTTATTATACCAAAAGAGTAATTTTCCTTATAATACACATTTTATAACATATATTCAGTCAGGTTTATTTTTTTTAAAAGATTTTATTTATTTATTTGACAGAGAGAAATCACAAGAGAGGCAGGCAGAGAGAGAGGAAGGGAAGCAGGCTCTCCGCCGAGCAGAGAGCCTGATGTGGGACTCGATCCCAGGATCCTGAGATCATGACCTGAGCTGAAGGCAGTGGCTTAACCCACTGAGCCACCCAGGCACCCTATTCAGTCAGGTTTAATATTAAAATAGTATTTGTTTATTAACAAAAATGTGAATAATTTATGTATGTGTAACAAAATAAAATCTTTTTGGACCATTGAAAGGCCACTTTAGACATTGCTTTAAAGGCACTTTTTACCATTCCATTTCTGGTTGTTATTAAGTGCAAAGTATTTTTAAAAAAGGACTTGTTAAGTGGTGTAGGATTTAAGGATAGATGTTCATAAAATTTTTTCATTTTCCAAGATTTGAAAGTTTTCTAAAAATATACATTCTATGTTCAGCACATTGTTTTGAGTCTAGAGTGGAACTCTAGACCTTGCTCTAGTTTTGGTATCCATAAACTAAAGTATAATAATGTATGTTGATGTATAAGAAAGCTTATGTATGTCAGATAGTGGTGTTTTAAGGATCACAATTCAAGAAACATTGAGATAGGTGCTAGGGTAGTTATAGCGCTCCCCAAACATTCTACAATGAGGTCAAGGAAAATGTCCACAGACACACATTATTTAATATTAATCTTAACATTCATTTGTGCTTAATAACATATATTTTAATAATAAAAAGATAGTAAAAAAAACTAAATGTAACACTATTTATGAAAGATATGTCTTAGTCAAAATTTTACTTCCATTGGTTTACTTGTCCTTTGTAATAACCATTTTGGATGGAAAAAAAAAGATTTCTTGTTCAAAAATTCTAGAATCTGAGGTGCAAAAAGTATAGAAATAGAACACAGTGGTGGTGAGGCTACCAGGGAACACACGTTTTATAATTCCACACAACAGATTAATATATTTCTCTATACTTTACAAATTTAACATAATTCCTCTAAAATGCTTCAAAAAACATTGTGTTTAAATGGTCTGATGATCAAGAAGAGAGCCACAAATTACCATAATAATATTCTACAAGTACTATTTTCATTCATAAGCAAATGGCTTGTTGCAAAAGAAAAAGCAGAAATGGCATTTATAGGGAGTGGTGTTATCATTTGACACCCTTCATTTCTGGCATTACAGATTACATAATCTTTCTCCACCTAGAAAAACATATATTATTATAATGACTTTTTAATTATTTTTATCTATCTATCTATTTATTTTTTAAGTTTATTTATGAGGGCATGCACCTGAATGGGGGGAGGGGCAAAAGGAGAGAGAGAATCTCTAGCAGACTCCACACTGTGTGGGAGCCCGACCCAGGGCTTGATCTTAAGACCCTGAAATCATGACATGAACCAAAACCAAGAGTGTGATGCTCAACCAACTAAGCCACCCACGCACCTCTGCTTATTATTTAAATTATGATACTCTAAACTTGGGAGAATTAAGAACATTCTGTCTTTTCCAGGAGAAATGGAATGTATATACTGAAGCAAGTTAGAACTTACTATATTTCAAATTTTATGACATAAAATTAAAACTATAATAAGGAATTATCAGGAAAACCTAAAATATATGATAGATTGAAGTATTTAAGCCTAAATTATCAAGACAATTATATCTGTTCTTTATTGCACTACTTTTTTTGAGACACAAACTTAATCTTATTTTTGTTACTGTGGTGAAATCTTAAAAACAATTTCTCTGAATGCTTCTTTTGGTTTTTTTATTATACTTTTGGTTCTATTTTAGACCCTGAATGCTTTAATTATCATCTCTTAGCAGTAGAGGGACTAAATTAAAGGAATTGTAGGTGAAAGAAGTGATGTTTTTTTCAAGCTCTTGGACAGACATCAAAGGAAGAGGGCTTTATTTTATTCCCTGTGATTTTCTTTAGGTTTTGGACACCAACAAGTATCATCAGAGAACAAAACTTCCAGTTCAAAATGAAGAAGAAAAAAAAAATGCTTCCCTAGCAAAAAGTGGTCTCAAACTGAGAAAAGTTTTTGAAAAGTGTATTCCTCGATCTCTGCACACAAAAACAGCTCTAAATGAAAGAAACTGTTTTCATTTTACAGAACTGTTTGCAATGAGAAGAATGCAATGTTTGCAGACAAGCATATGGCAAAATCATACTATTTTCGGCTGTTGTCAATCAAACAATTTTACCAAGGAAAAAGAGTGCCTCGAGGAACTCATAAACCAGTCAGTAGGTGAGTGAAGACACACACAGTTGACTCCGGTTTTAGATGCAGCTTTCCACCTTGAATGACCCCTTTAGGAATACGGGGAGTAAATAGAGGAATTCGTAGTTTCACATATGTGAAGCCTCTTCCCAGCCGCTGCCAGCCCAGCATTCTCATTGTTGCTACCAAGAATCATATATGATTGTTTTTAGTAATATAAGGACATTCATCTCTTCAAGGATTTGAGTAGAATGTTTGAGGATAGTTGCTATTGTCCAAAGTTTTGTTTCTACCATTGGACTCAAAGCAAATATACAAGAAACAGTAATGAAGGTGTATAAAGTTCTTAAGAGGTCATTAAGTTGATGTAAACATACCCATACATAATTGAAGATATGAAGATATGAACTGTAATTATTTAATGGTCACTGACAAGAGGATGTGTTCCTCTGTACTGTTGCATTATTTTCATTTTAAATATATTTATTTTGTTTTGTTAATTTTTTTTTCCATTTTATATATTTTTTCAGCGTAACAGTATTCATTGTTTTTGCACAACACCCAGTGGTCTATGAAAAACGTGCCCTCCCCATTACCCACCACCTGTTCCCACAACCTCCCACCCCTGACCCTTCAAAACCCTCAGGTTGTTTTTCAGACTCCATAGGCTCTTATGGTTCGCCTCCCCTTCCAAAATTTTTTTTTTTTAATAAACATACAGTGTATTTTTATCCCCAGGGGTACAGGTCTGTGAATCGCCAGGTTTACACACTTCACAGCACTCACGATAGCACATACCCTCCCCAATGTCCATAGCCCCCTCCCCATCTCCCAATCCCACCTCCCCCCAGCAACCCCCAGTTTGTTTTGTGAGATTAAGAGTCATTTATGGTTTGTCTCCCTCCCAATCCCATCTTGTTTCATTTATTCTTCTCCTATCCCCCTAACCCCCCATGTTGCTTCTCCACGTCCTCATATCAGAGAGATCATATGATAGTTGTCTTTCTCCGATTGACTTATTTCACTAAGCATGATACGTTCTACTTCCATCCACGTCGTCGTAAATGGCAAGATTTCATTTCTTTTGATGGCTGCATAGTATTCCATTGTGTATATATACCATCTCTTCTTTATCCATTCATCTGTTGATGGACATCTAGGTTCTTTCCATAGTTTGGCTATTGTAGACATTGCTGCTATAAACATTCGGGTACACGTGCCCCTTCGGATCACTATGTTTGTATCTTTAGGGTAAATACCCAGTAGTGCAATTGCTGGGTCATAGGGTAGTTCTATTTTCAACATTTTGAGGAACCTCCATGCTGTTTTCCAGAGTGGTTGGACCAGCTTGCATTCCCACCAGCAGTGGAGGAGAGTTCCCCTTTCTCCACATCCTCTCCAGCATCTGTCATTTCCTGACTTGTTCATTTTAGCCATTCTGACTGGTGTGAGGTGATATCTCATTGTGGTTTTGATTTGTATTTCCCTGATGCCGAGTGACGTGGAGCACTTTTTCATGTGTCTGTTGGCCATCTGGATGTCTTCTTTGCAGAAATGTCTGTTCATGTCCTCTGCCCATTTCTTGATTGGATTGTTTGTTCTTTGGGTGTTGAGTTTGCTAAGTTCCTTATAGATTTTGGATACTAGCCCTTTATCTGATATGTCGTTTGCAAATATCTTCTCCCATTCTGTCAGCTGTCTTTTGGTTTTGTTAACTGTTTCCTTTGCTGTGCAAAAGCTTTTGATCTTGATGAAATCCCAATAGTTCATTTTTGCCCTTGCTTCCCTTGCCTTTGCCGTTGTTCCTAGGAAGATGTTGCTACGGCTGAGGTCGAAGAGGTTGCTGCCTGCATTCTCCTCAAGGATTTTGATGGATTCCTTTCTCACATTGAGGTCCTTCATCCATTTGGAGTCTATTTTCGTGTGTGGTGTAAGGAAGTGGTCCAATTTCATTTTTCTGCATGTGGCTGTCCAATTTTCCCAGCACCATTTATTGAAGAGGCTGTCTTTTTTCCATTGGACATTCTTTCCTGCTTTGTCGAAGATTAGTTGACCATAGAGTTGAGGGTCGATTTCTGGGCTTTCTATTCTGTTCCACTGATCTATGTGTCTGTTTTTGTGCCAGTACCATGCTGTCTTGATGATGACAGCTTTGTAATAGAGCTTGAAGTCCGGAATTGTGATGCCACCAACTTTGGCTTTGTTCTTCAATATTCCTTTGGCTATTCGAGGTCTTTTCTGGTTCCATATAAATTTTAGGATGATTTGTTCCATTTCTTTGAAAAAAATGGATGGTATTTTGATAGGGATTGCATTAAATGTGTAGATTGCTTTAGGTAGCATAGACATTTTCACAATATTTATTCTTCCAATCCAGGAGCATGGAACATTTTTCCATTTCTTTGTGTCTTCCTCAATTTCTTTCATGAGTACTTTATAGTTTTCTGTGTATAGATTCTTAGCCTCTTTGGTTAGGTTTATTCCTAGGTATCTTATAGTTTTGGGTACAATTGTAAATGGGATTGACTCCTTAATTTCTCTTTCTTCTGTCTTGTTGTTGGTGTACAGAAATGCAACTGATTTCTGTGCATTGATTTTATATCCTGACACTTTACTGAATTCCTGTACAAGTTCTAGCAGTTTTGGGGTGGAGTCTTTTGGGTTTTCCACATATAGTATCATATCATCTGTGAAGAGTGATAGTTTTACTTCTTCTTTACCAATTTGGATGCCTTTAATTATTTCTTTTTGTTGTCTGATTGCTGAGGCTAGGGCTTCTAGTACTATGTTGAATAGCAGTGGTGATAATGGACATCCCTGCCGTGTTCCTGACCTTAGTGGAAAAGCTTTCAGTTTTTCTCCATTGAGAATGATATTTACAGTGGGTTTTTCATAGATGGCTTTGATAATATTGAGGTATGTGCCCTCTATCCCTACACTTTGAAGCGTTTTGATCAGGAAGGGATGCTGTACTTTGTCAAATGCTTTTTCAGCATCTATTGAGAGTATCCTATGGTTCTTGTTCTTTCTTTTATTAATGTGTTGTATCACATTGATTGATTTGGGGATGTTGAACCAACCCTGCAGCCCTGGAATAAATCCCACTTGATCGTGGTGAATAATCCTTTTAATGTACTGTTGAATCCTATTGGCTAGTATTTTGGCGAGAATTTTTGCGTCTGTGTTCATCAAGGATATTGGTCTGTAGTTCTCTTTTTTGGTGGGGTCCTTGTCTGGTTTTGGGATCAAGGTGATGCTGGCCTCATAAAATGAGTTTGGAAGTTTTCCTTCCATTTCTATTTTTTGGAACAGTTTCAGGAGAATAGGAATGAGTTCTTCTTTAAATGTTTGGTAGAATTCCCCTGGGAAGCCGTCTGGCCCTGGGCTTTTGTTTGTTTGGAGATTTTTGATGACTGTTTCAATCTCTTTACTGGTTATGGGCCTGTTCAGGTTTTCTATTTCTTCCTGGTTCAGTTGTGGTAGTTTATATGTCTCTAGGAATGCATCCATTTCTTCCAGATTGTCCAATTTGTTGGCGTAGAGTTGCTCATAGTATGTTCTTATAATTGTCTGTATTTCTTTGGTGTTAGTTGTGATCTCTCCTCTTTCATTCATGATTTTATTTATTTGGGTCCTTTCTCTTTTCTTTTTGATGAGTCTGTACAGGGGTTTATCAATCTTATTGATTCTTTCAGAGAACCAGCTCCCAGTTTCATTGATTTTTTCTACTGTTTTTTTGGTTTCTATTTCATTGATTTCTGCTCTGATCTTTATGATTTCTCTTCTCCTGCTGGGTTTAGGGTTTCTTTATTGTTCTTTCTCCAGCTCCTTTACGTGTAGGGTTAGGTTGTGCACTTGAGACCTTTCTTGTTTCTTGAGAAAGGCTTGTACCACTATATATTTTCCTCTCAGGACTGCCTTTGCTGTGTCCCACAGATTTTGAACTGTTGCGTTTTCATTATCATTTGTTTCCATGAATTTTTTCAATTCTTCTTTAATTTCCTGGTTGACCCATTCATTCTTTAGAAGGATGCTGTTTAGTCTCCATGTATTTGGGTTCTTTCCAGCTTTCCTCTTGTGATTGAGTTCTAGCTTCAGAGCATTGTGGTCTGAAAATATGCAGGGAATGATCCTAATCTTTTGATACCGGTTGAGACCTGATTTGTGACCCAGGATGTGATCTATTCTGGAGAAGGTTCCATGTGCACTAGAGAAGAATGTGTATTCTGTTGCTTTGGGATGAAATGTTCTGAATATATCTGTGATGTCCATCTGGTCCAGTGTGTCATTTAAGGCCTTTATTTCCTTGTTGATCTTTGGCTTGGATGATCTGTCCATTTCAGTGAGGGGAGTGTTCAAGTCCCCTACTATTATTGTGTTATTATTGATGTGTTTCTTTGATTTTGTTATTAATTGGTTGATATAGTTGGCTGCTCCCACATTAGGGGCATAGATATTTAAAATTGTTAGACCTTCTTGTTGGACAGACCCTTTGAGTAGGATATAGTGTCCTTCCTCATCTCTTATTATAGTCTTTGGCTTGAAATCTAATTGATCTGATATAAGGATTGCCACCCCAGCTTTCTTCTGATGCCCATTAGCATGGTAAATTGTTTTCCACCCCCTCACTTTAAATCTGGAGGTTTCTTCGCGTCTAAAATGAGTTTCTTGTAGGCAACATACTGATGGGTTTTGTTTTTTTATCCATTCTGATACCCTGTGTCTTTTGATTGGGGCATTTAGCCCATTAACATTCAGGGTAACTATTGAGAGATATGAATTTAGTGCCATTATTAGTCTGTAAGGTGACTGTTACTGTATATTGTCTGTGTACCTTTCTGATCTACTATTTTTAGGCTCTCTCTTTGCTTAGAGGACCCCTTTCAATATTTCCTGTAGAGCTGGTTTGGTGTTTGCAAATTCTTTCAGTTTTTGTTTGTCCTGTAAGCTTTTGATCTCTCCTTCTATTTTCAATGATAGCCTAGCTGGATAGAGTATTCTTGGCTGCATATTTTTCTCGTTTAGTGCTCTGAATATATCATGCCAGTTCTTCCTGGCCTGCCAGGTCTCTGTGGATAAGTCTGCTGCCAATCTAATATTTTTACCATTATATGTTACAGACTTATTTTCTCGGGCTGCTTTCAGGATTTTCTCTTTGTCACTAAGACTTGTAAATTTTACTATTAGGTGACGGGGTGTGGACCTATTCTTGTTGACTTTGAGGGGGGTTCTCTGCATCTCCTGGATTTTGATGCTTGTTCCCTTTGCCATATTAGGGAAATTCTCTCCAATAATTCTCTCCAATAGACCTTCTGCTCCCCTCTCTGTTTCTTCTTCTTCTGGAATCCCAATTATTCTAATGTTGTTTCGTCTTATGGTGTCACTTATCTCTCGAATTCTCCCCTCATGTTCCAGTAGCTGTTTGTCCCTCTTTTGTTCAACTTCTTTATTCTCTGTCATTTGGTCTTCTATATCACTAATTCTTCCTTCTGCCTCATTGATCCTAGCAGTGAGAGCCTCCATTTTTGATTGCACCTCATTAATAGCTTTTTTGATTTCAACTTGGTTAGATTTTAGTTCTTTAATTTCTCCAGAAAGGGCTTTAATATCTCCAGAGAGGGTTTCTCTAATATCTTCCATGCCTTTTTCGAGCCTGGCTAGAATGTTCAGAATCGTCATTCTGAACTCTTGATCTGACATATTAGCAATGTCTGTGTCAATTAGGTCTCTAGCCTTCAGTACTGTCTCTTGTTCTTTTGTTTGTGGTGATTTTTTCAGCTTTGTCATTTTGTCCAGATAAGAGGATATGAAGGAGCAAATAAAATACTAAAAGGGTGGCAAAGACCCCAGAAAAATGCGCTGTAACCAAATCAGAAGAGACCCCTAATTGTGGGGGGGGGGGCGGGGGGAAGGGGATAAAAACAGGTTCTGAAAAAAAGAAGAAAAAAATTTAAAAAATAAAACAAATAAAGAAAAAATATAAAAAAGAAAGAAAAAAATATATATTTAGATAAACTAGTCAAAAAATGTTAAAAAAGAAAAGGGTAAAAGTTTTAAAAATTTTAGCAGAAGAAGAAAAAAGAAAAAAGAAAAAAAATTGAAAAAGAAAAAAAAAATTGAAGTAGCCGCAAGACTAAAGAATCATGGGGAGAAAGCCATGAGTTCCGTGCTTTGCTTTCTCCTCCTCTGGAATTGCGCTGCTGTCTTAGGAATTGAACCTACTTTCCTTGATAGATGAAGTTCGTCCTGGCTGGATATTTTGTTGATCTTCTGGGGGAGGGGCCTGTTGTAGTGACTCTCAAGTGTCTTTGCCCGAGGCGGGATTGCACGGCCCTTACTGGCGGCCGGACTAAGTAATCGGCTCGGGTTCGCTTTTGGGAGCGTCTGTTCCCTGAATGCTTTCTGTAGAGTTCCGGAGGACAGGAATGAAAATGGCGGCCTCCCAGTCTCCGGCCCGGAGGAGCCGAGAGCCCGGGGCCCCACTCCTCAGTGCACCCCCAGAGGACAGCACCCAATCACTCCCGTATCCCCAGCCTCCAGTCACGCTCCGAGCTCACCCAGCCCACGACCAGTTCAAGGTAACCCCGAGCTGAGAGTTCAGTCCTCAGCTCTGTCTCTGCAGCCGGCTTCTCTGTTCTAATACCTGCGAGCTCTCCGACTCTCCGACATCCCCGATCCTTCTGTGACCCTGCGGGACCTGGGGCCACGCTGACCCGGCGTGGGCTTCACCCTGGTTTAGCCTCTGGAGCAATGTCCCTCAGTGGAACAGACTTTTAAAAGTCCTGATTTTGTGCTCCGTTGCTCCGCCGCTTGCCGGGAGCCGGCCCCTCCCCCCGCGGTCTATCTTCCCGTCGTTTTAGATTCACTTCTCCGCCAGTCCTACCTTTCAGAAAGTGGTTGATTTTCTGTTTCTGGAGTTGCTGTTCTTCTTCTCTTCGCTCTCCCGTTGGATTTGTAGGTGTTTGCAATGTTTAGATAAGTTTTCGAGCTGATCTCCTGCTACCTGATGTAGTCTCAGGCTGCTACTTCTCCGCCATCTTGACTCCTCCCCCCTCTATTTTCATCTTAAATATAAATGTATAGAGTATTTTCTCCTTAGATGAATGGAATGAAATAAGTCCAATTGCTTACCTTATGCAGGTAAAATCTATATAGTAGTTCAAGACACTGTCATTTTGGATAGTTCTATTCCATACACCAAGGAAATCTAACATCCGATTCAGCAGTGGTATGTAAAGGACCCAGCAAGTGGCAGGGTACAGGCCCTGAACAATCACAGTGTGGCATAGCTAATCACAGTGGTCCTGGCCACAGATAACCAGCAGGACCTTACCCAGAGCTACCGCAACCAGGTGATGTGTCAACACTGGTCCTCTCGAGGTATCTACAAATTCCCAAAGTCTCACTTTTCAATAGTCAGCTCCAATTTTCTGCTTGTGCACCATGACTACTGCTTTCTATACTCTTTCATGGCTTTTCATTTACTTTTGCCAAAGCTGTATTAGTCAAAAAAACCAAAGCAAAAAATGAATTTATTAGGTCACTATTAGTTTACAGAATCTATGGATCTATGGGTAATCTCGAGATCCAAAAACCAGAAACAGGAAGTAAAGTAACAGAAATCAGAACTGCTGGTTGGTGGATGGCCCTGCTGCCACACTACCAGGATGGGACTTTGAGTAGTCCCTAGATCTACACATTGTTGGCTGAGTTTCCAGTGTCCTGGGCTAGAGCATTTCCTTTGTAGGACCTCGGTTCATTGGAACTTGCATTATTACACCAGAAAACCATTGGTTTAAAATTTCCTATTCTATTATCCCACTGTTAAAAAGTCCTCAGACAATTTTTCCATTCCTTACTTTATAATCTTCCCTACTTGCTAGATTGCTCTCCAAGATTTCTCTACCAAGAAATCCTGTACATTTATTAAAAATTTTGAGCCTTATTGCAATTCTTGCCTTTTAAGTTTTTTCATTTCTCACCTCATGGATTTTCTTATAATATTCCTAAAACATACATACATACATACATACATACATACTTAAACACATAAAGTAATTTTCTTCCCCCAAATGAACTTCCTTCTTTGCTAAATTGTGTTAGTTTTCCTCATCAGAAAATTGGATGCTCTACCTAGTGATAGTGTAAGGTTGTTATCTTCCTGGTGACAGTGTTGGATGTTGGCACTGTGTGTGTCCTAAATGGGACTTTCAATGGGAAATCATATAGAAGGGGACATTGTTTTGTCAATTTTTCATAGTAATGGTCATTTATCCCTACTTCTGTTTATAAACCTAATAGTAAACTTTTTTTTTTTTTTAGTAAACTTCTTTAAATTATTTGTGTCAAGGAGTTTGCAAGCAATGAAAAAATCTATATTTAAATATTTAAAATAATTTTTACATTATTAACATGTGAAAAATTAAAAACACCAATTTGAGAACAATACAAATTATAAATATTTAATATTAAATATTGCATTTAAACACTTTGTATTAAGAAAGCATTTATTAATTGCTTATCTGTATATGGTATGAAGCTAGGAGAAACTTAAAAACAAGTTAACTAATGTGTTCTGGGCCCAATTAGTCTGTGAATGATTAACCCACTTGCTTTGAGCATGGTGCTAATGAGGCCCAGATCCCAGGTTTGATCTCCCTGTGGGCTGGCAAGTTTGGCTCTTTGCCATTGCCACGTATTTCACTTCTAACTTTCATAAGGAACTGTTACACATAGGTCAGTGGGCATAAGGACAAACAAGATACAGAGTACACATGCACATTTCCAAATTCATAAGCTCAACTGGAAAAACAAAACATGCACTCTTCTAGGGGGAGGCTGATAATCTTCATTCCCCAATAACACTTCCATTTCTTCTTCTTTTTTTTTTTTAACACTTCCACTTCTAATAGTATTGCCATTGTTAAAAATGAACAAACCCTGTTTATGTAGAATGCTTGATAGGGTGTAAACAGCATCCTCGCGTGTTCTATAAGCATTAAAAGATACTTAAACTCTGTACATCTATCCATTTTATTTATACACTGATAGGACACTGAAAGGTAGAAGATAATTTGAAACATATGCTCCAATAAGGGGACTCTAAAACAGTTAATTACACAGAATTTAGCTATTACCTCACTGTTCAAATGATTTTTGTTTGCTTCTGTTTCAATCCTTTTTTTTTTTTTTTAAAGAGGAGTGCAGTGACTATGGGGGGAGGGGGAGAGGGAGAGAAAGACTCTTAAGCTGGCTCCATGTCCAGAGCAGAGCCTGACTCAGGACCTGATCTCACAACCCTGAGATCATGACCTGAACTCAAGAGTTGGAGGCTTAACCAGGTACCTTAGTTTCAATCTTTTTTGAAATTTTTTGTGAATGTCAAAAATTGTTCTGGCTGCACCTTCCTTAATGTACAACATTCTATGATTAGAATGGTTTTGTTCATTTTTAAACAATAAATCAATAAATGAACCTGTGAATTAGAGTGTAAGAAGTATTTCAAAGGTTGAAAGCTAGTTGTCTTGATTTCTCTCTCTGTCAAATGATTTTTTTGTTGCATATGTGTGAGCCATTCTCAACTCTCTGTATTTTTGTATATCTTGCCTGAGGAAGTTATGTGGGTCTTTAATAATAGTATTGTAAAGATTAGTATGTTATTGTTTAAAATATATATTTTGGATATTAGGAGTTCTATAACTTATGCAGAGGTGAAAACAGGTATTTAACCAAATAACTCAGGTTAAAATTAAAATCATTCCTGAGTTTTGAGGTATTATGATAATTTTTTTTTTAATTTTCTGAAGCCTGAAAAAATGGTTTATTTCCTCCATCTTTAATTTTTGTATCAGATGTATTTTGGTAACTAATGGGAGACTATAAATTTTGTTATTATTATGAATGCCTTACTAAGGTTATCTTTATATATAGTTCTGATCAATAAAAATTCATCTTTGAAAGATTTATTAAGCTTGACTAAGGAATTAGTATTCAGTTCAATGAAAAGTGACTCAAACCTGCTTTACATGGACTAGACTATTTTTAATGGTTTCTTTCTAAATGCAACATTCATTAAAAAGTTAATATCTTATTCCTAAAATAATTACATACTTTTAAAAAATATAGTGGCAATATGATTTAATTTTGATAAGGAGAAGACTGGTGTGAGCTATATGTAGGATCCAAGTTTCTAAGCATTTGCTGTCTTCTACATTTTTTATGTTTCTTTTGATTATCAGGGGAAATTTATGAGATTGGGTATGCTATAGGAAGGTTTTTGTAGTGCAAAGTCCCCATAATCACAATTCAGGGATAAGATATTAAAGAAAGATAGAGGAACATTATGGAAATTAAAGGGTAATTCAACCATTTCTAATTTCAATTAGCATTTTTTTAAGAGAGTGGGAGAGACGACAGAGAGAGGGAGAGAGAGAACCTTAAGCAGGTTCAATCTCAGGGCTCAATCTCACAGCTCTGAGATCATGGCCTGAGCTGAAACCAAGAGTTGGATGCCCAACCAACTGAAACCCCCCAGTTCAGTTGGCACCCCTCAACCATTATTTTTTAACAAGGTTGGTTATAGTAACAGAAGTAGGAATTACATGAGGCCCTGGCCGCAGCACTTACTAGGCACTTCAAAGTGGGCACCAAGTTTCATAAGAAAACACAGATATCTAACTTACAGAACAAAGGCATTTTGACACGTCTTTTCAGATTCCAGAGTACTAATAAAGGGTTTTTGCTCTCTTCTGTTTTTTACTTTGAGACTTTGCAGTATTTCCTGGGCATATTTCTTGGAAGATTTTCATTTTCTTTTTTTTTTCTCGCTTTATTTTTTGAAGACATGTTTAAAAAGTTAGGACAGCAGCAAAACAACCTTTGAGAATATTAGATTGGTTAATCATTTCCCTCTCTTTTACATGTTGAAAATAAAAATTATGAAGATCACAAGGGGACTGGATTTCCTCTAAGAAGTCATAGTTTATTTAGAATGTGTCCCTTTGATCTCCCATTTATAGTCATCTAGTGTTCATTCTCTGAGTCCAACAAATCAATTCCAGTGGAAGCAGCATTTTCACAGTAATGAGCTCAAAAAGCAAAATTGCCAGCCTAAGAGCAATTTATGTACTACATTTGCAGTTCTCAAGGAAGTTGAGGGTGAATATGTAACTTGCAAAAATATTTGTTGATATTTAATATCTATCATCAGGATTAAGTCATGAGCCACATGCAAAACCAAAAACAAACAAAAAAACTGCTGAAAAAACATCAGCACTTACTTCAAACTTTAGTAGTTCCATTGATTCTCTGATAGAAGGTGAGACATCTGCATTTATATATCGCTCAGTAAAGCATGGCTTCACTTAAAACAATTGGCTGTTCCAAATTCCACTCATATTTTATTCCAAGTTTTTTATGTATTTGTAAAAAGTGATGGGATAGTAGGCAATAAGTTGCCTTTATTAGCAAAAGAAGATTTTTAAACATTTAAAATATACCAATTTTATATTATCATACGATGCTTCAACTAGAGAAAAACAGTGATTTCCAGTAATTGTTTGATGTTTCAATCCATGCTACTAAATCAAATCTTTGAAAATTTGAATGGTATATTAAGTTGAGTTAGGGATTCACCATTGAAAATTAAATTTTTATTTGCAGTGATAAGAATATTAATTTCCTGAGAGCACAGC
Organism: Meles meles; assembly: GCF_922984935.1. Classification (NCBI taxonomy): domain Eukaryota; kingdom Metazoa; phylum Chordata; class Mammalia; order Carnivora; family Mustelidae; genus Meles; species Meles meles. The sequence goes on along the minus strand of NC_060067.1, from coordinate 128,362,901 downwards.
ATCATGGCGCAAACATTACTCTTGCTGAATTAGGAAAACATTGGAATACAAATGTACTTGGAATTGGCAGTGATGCACACAAAACTCATAATTTTGTCATGCAAACTGCAGTACTCTAGCAATCTAAATATAAGAAGGTTGTTAAAATTTCTAAGCATTTCTATATATGCACAGTGAAAAAATTACAAAAATTCAGTGATGAAGCTGTTATTAATACAAAAAATGCCCGTGCCACAGCAGTAGATGCTAGTTATTGTCAATTAAATTTTGCAAGTGGTTTTACATTGTAATTATTGGAAAGAAAGCCTTCAAAAAGAAAGATATTAAAATATTCCTTTAGGGATGCCTGGGTGGCTTAGTCATTTAAGTGTCTGCCTTCAGCTCAGGTCATGTTCTAGTCCTGGGATCTAGTTCAGGTCCTGGGATCTAGGCCCCCATCAGATTCTTGCTCAGCATGGAGTCTGCTTCTCCCTCTGCCTGCCTCTCCCACTTGTGCTCTCCTCTGCTCTCTCTCTAGCAAATAAATAAATAAAATCTTTAAGAAAAAATGTATTCCTTTAAAAAATAAGAAAAAAGATGAACAAATTAATCCATGAGAGGTTGAACAATTTACAAGTATAAGTTTGAAATTTTATTATTGTGATTTGGAATACGTCATGTTGTAGGAAGAATCTCTTGATGGATTTCTTGTATCCATTAGTTAAGTTTATGTTCTATACTGGTAAATGGAATGCATTTGAATGGAATTCTGATTTCCAGCATCTATATTTGCTAAAACAGTCCAAATAATAATAAACTTTAAAAAGGTATTTTATAAATTTTGACTCATAAAAATATTTGTTGAAAAAGTATACTCAAAATGGAGATAAAATTGGTGAGACAAAGAATTTATAAATTTCTAATGCAAAAAATTGGAATTGAGAATCTTCTCCATTTAATATCTTTTTAATTTTTCTTTCATTGTGGTCAGTAATTTATCAATTTCATATAACACCCAGTGCTCCTCACATCCCATGCCTTCTTCAATACCAATTATCCAGTTACCCCACCCCTCCACTCACTTTCTCCATTTAATATTACTTCCTCTGAGCTTTTTGGGTGTTTCAACATCTGTTGGGATACTTTACTCAATAAACAATATTATGACCTGAATAGGCAGTCATATGAAAAAACATCTGTTGAGAGACTTTGAATATGCAGTCTCTGAATAGGCAGCCATATGAAAAGTATATCATAGGGAATATAATCAATAATACTGTAATAAAAGCTATTATGATCAGCAGAAAAAAGATCAACTGAGGGCAAATATCTTTAATTTTTTTAAACATAAAATAAAAGTTTGAAGATTGAGTGTTTTATAAAAAGGTAAAAATAACTAAAGCATATTTTAAAAATATACTCCCAGATATATGTCAGTTCTTTTGTATTAAAGACATTTGATTTATATATAATATATATAAAATTATACATTATATGTATAATAAACACATACATCCAGAATAATGATTCTGCAATTCTGCTAATGGTATTTTTTCCCATTTTATTTATTTTTTCAGCGTGACAGTATTCATTGTTTTTTCACAACACCCAGTGCTCCATGCAAAACGTGCCCTCCCCATTACCCACCACCTGTTCCCCCAACCTCCCACCCCTGACCCTTCAAAACCCTCAGGCTGTTTTTCAGAGTCCACAGTCTCTCATGTTTCGCCTCCCCTTCCAAACTTTTTTTTTTTTAATAAACATACAGTGTATTTTTATCCCCAGGGGTACAGGTCTGTGAATTGCCAGGTTTACACACTTCACAGCACTCACGATAGCACATACCCTCCCCAATGTCCATAGCCCCTCCCTCTCTCCCAATCCCACCTCCCCCCAGCAACCCCCAGTTTGTTTTGTGAGATTAAGAGTCATTTATGGTTTGTCTCCCTCCCAATCCCATCTTGTTTCATTTATTCTTCTCCTATCCCCCTAAACTCCCATGTTGCTTCTCCATGTCCTCATATCAGGGAGATCATATGATAGTTGTCTTTCTCCGATTGACTTATTTCACTAAGCATGATATCTTGCCATTTGCGACGACGTGTATGGTATTTTTTTTTTGTTTGTTTTGTTTTTCTGTCTGCTTAACATCCATTTATTTTTTTTATTTTTTTTCCATTTTATTTATTTTTTCAGCGTAACAGTATTCATTCTTTTTGCACAACACCCAGTGCTCCATGCAAAACGTGCCCTCCCCATTACCCACCACCTGTTCCCCCAACCTCCCACCCCTGACCCTTCAAAACCCTCAGGTTGTTTTTCAGACTCCATAGGCTCTTATGGTTCACCTCCCCTCCCCAATGTCCATAGCCCGCTCCCCCTCTCCCAATCCCACCTCCCCCCAGCAACCCCCAGTTTGTTTTGTGAGATTAAGAGTCATTTATGGTTTGTCTCCCTCCCAATCCCATCTTGTTTCATTTATTCTTCTCCTATCCCCCTACCCCCCCATGTTGCTTCTCCATGTCCTCATATCAGGGAGATCATATGATAGTTGTCTTTCTCCGATTGACTTATTTCACTAAGCATGATACGCTCTAGTTCCATCCACGTCGTCGCAAATGGCAAGATTTCATTTCTTTTGATGGCTGCATAGTATTCCATTGTGTATATATACCACATCTTCTTTATCCATTCATCTGTTGATGGACATCTAGGTTCTTTCCATAGTCTGGCTATTGTAGACATTGCTGCTATAAACATTCGGGTACACGTGCCCCTTCGGATCACTATGTTTGTATCTTTAGGGTAAATACCCAGTAGTGCAATTGCTGGGTCATAGGGTAGTTCTATTTTCAACATTTTGAGGAACCTCCATGCTGTTTTCCAGAGTGGTTGCACCAGCTTGCATTCCCACCAACAGTGGAGGAGGGTTCCCCTTTCTCCACATCCTCTCCAGCATCTGTCATTTCCTGACTTGTTCATTTTAGCCATTCTGACTGGTGTGAGGTGATATCTCATTGTGGTTTTGATTTGTATTTCCCTGATGGCGAGTGACGTGGAGCATTTTTTCATGTGTCTGTTGGCCATCTGGATGTCTTCTTTGCAGAAATGTCTGTTCATGTCCTCTGCCCATTTCTTGATTGGATTGTTTGTTCTTTGGGTGTTGAGTTTGCTAAGTTCCTTATAGATTTTGGATACTAGCCCTTTATCTGATATGTCGTTTGCAAATATCTTCTCCCATTCTGTCAGCTGTCTTTTGGTTTTGTTAACTGTTTCCTTTGCTGTGCAAAAGCTTTTGATCTTGATGAAATCCCAATAGTTCATTTTTGCCCTTGCTTCCCTTGCCTTTGCCGTTGTTCCTAGGAAGATGTTGCTGCGGCTGAGGTCGAAGAGGTTGCTGCCTGCATTCTCCTCAAGGATTTTGATGGATTCCTTTCTCACATTGAGGTCCTTCATCCATTTGGAGTCTATTTTCGTGTGTGGTGTAAGGAAGTGGTCCAATTTCATTTTTCTGCATGTGGCTGTCCAATTTTCCCAGCACCATTTATTGAAGAGGCTGTCTTTTTTCCATTGGACATTCTTTCCTGCTTTGTCGAAGATTAGTTGGCCATAGAGTTGAGGGTCGATTTCTGGGCTCTCTATTCTGTTCCACTGATCTATGTGTCTGTTTTTGTGCCAGTACCATGCTGTCTTGATGATGACAGCTTTGTAATAGAGCTTGAAGTCCGGAATTGTGATGCCACCAACTTTGGCTTTGTTCTTCAATATTCCTTTGGCTATTCGAGGTCTTTTCTGGTTCCATATAAATTTTAGGATTATTTGTTCCATTTCTTTGAAAAAAATGGATGGTATTTTGATAGGGATTGCATTAAATGTGTAGATTGCTTTAGGTAGCATAGACATTTTCACAATATTTATTCTTCCAATCCAGGAGCATGGAACATTTTTCCATTTCTTTGTGTCTTCCTCAATTTCTTTCATGAGTACTTTATAGTTTTCTGTGTATAGATTCTTAGCCTCTTTGGTTAGGTTTATTCCTAGGTATCTTATAGTTTTGGGTACAATTGTGAATGGGATTGACTCCTTAATTTCTCTTTCTTCAGTCTTGTTGTTGGTGTACAGAAATGCAACTGATTTCTGTGCATTGATTTTATATCCTGACACTTTACTGAATTCCTGTACAAGTTCTAGCAGTTTTGGAGTGGAGTCTTTTGGGTTTTCCACATATAGTATCATATCATCTGCGAAGAGTGATAGTTTGACTTCTTCTTTACCAATTTGGATGCCTTTAATTTCTTTTTGTTGTCTGATTGCTGAGGCTAGGACTTCTAATACTATGTTGAATAGCAGTGGTGATAATGGACATCCCTGCCATGTTCCTGACCTTAATGGAAAAGCTTTCAGTTTTTCTCCATTGAGAATGATATTTGCGGTGGGTTTTTCATAGATGGCTTTGATAATATTGAGGTATGTGCCCTCTATCCCCACACTTTGAAGCGTTTTGATCAGGAAGGGATGCTGTACTTTGTCAAATGCTTTTTCAGCATCTATTGAGAGTATCCTATGGTTCTTGTTCTTTCTTTTATTAATGTGTTGTATCACATTGATTGATTTGGGGATGTTGAACCAACCCTGCAGCCCTGGAATAAATCCCACTTGATCGTGGTGAATAATCCTTTTAATGTACTGTTGAATCCTATTGGCTAGTATTTTGGCGAGAATTTTTGCGTCTGTGTTCATCAAGGATATTGGTCTGTAGTTCTCTTTTTTGGTGGGATCCTTGTCTGGTTTTGGGGTCAAGGTGATGCTGGCCTCATAGAATGAGTTTGGAAGTTTTCCTTCCATTTCTATTTTTTGGAACAGTTTCAGGAGAATAGGAATGAGTTCTTCTTTAAATGTTTGGTAGAATTCCCCTGGGAAGCCATCTGGCCCTGGGCTTTTGTTTGTTTGGAGATTTTTGATGACTGTTTCAATCTCCTTACTGGTTATGGGCCTGTTCAGGTTTTCTATTTCTTCCTGGTTCAGTTGTGGTAGTTTATATGTCTCTAGGAATGCATCCATTTCTTCCAGATTGTCCAATTTGTTGGCGTAGAGTTGCTCATAGTATGTTCTTATAATTGTCTGTATTTCTTTGGTGTTAGTTGTGATCTCTCCTCTTTCATTCATGATTTTATTTATTTGGGTCCTTTCTCTTTTCTTTTTGATGAGTCTGGCCAGGGGTTTATCAATCCTATTGATTCTTTCAAAGAACCAGCTCCTAGTTTCATTGATTTTTTCTATTGTTTTTTTGGTTTCTATTTCATTGATTTCTGCTCTGATCTTTATGATTTCTCTTCTCCTGCTGGGTTTAGGGTTTCTTTCTTGTTCTTTCTCCAGCTCCTTTACGCGTAGGGTTAGGTTGTGTACTTGAGACCTTTCTTGTTTCTTGAGAAAGGCTTGTACCGCTATATATTTTCCTCTCAGGACTGCCTTTGCTGTGTCCCACAGATTTTGAACTGTTGTGTTTTCATTATCATTGGTATTTTTTTAAATTAATGTTCAAATAAGCAATAAAAATGAACCAATTTTTCAAAATTTAATGTAGGCAATTTTATTTTTGAAAGAACTTTATCTCTGAAAATAGTTTGTGAAAACAACTATTTGCAGATCCATGGTAAAATAAAACATGTCATCAATATATAACTGTTTAATAAAATTGTATGATTTTAATTATTTTTAAAAGATTTTTTGCACTTATTTGAAAAAGAGAGAGAGAATGAGTGAGAGAGAGGGAGAAGTAGACCCCCTGCTGAGCGGGGAAACCTGACTGAGAGCTCAATCTTAGGACCCTGAGATCATGACCTGAGCTGAAAGCAGCCACTTAACCAACTTAGCCACTGAGGTCTCCCTGATTTTAATTATTTTAACATACTCTTTCTCATTCAAAAACGTCCTGACTTGGATGATACATTATGTAATCACAATATTCTTTTTTTTTTTTTTGAACATCAAAAGTATTATTTGCTTCAAGGGTAAAGGTCTGTGAATCATTAGTCTTACACAATTCACAGCACTCACCATAGCACATACCCTCCCCAATGCCCATAAGCCAGCCACCAGATCCCTCCCCCCACCCCTTAGCAACCCTCAGTTTGTTTCCTGAGATTAAGAGTCTCATGGTTCGTCTCTCTCTCCAGTCCCATCTGTTTCATTTTTTCCCTCCCTACCCTCCATTACTTCCCTCCTGCCTCTCAAATTCCTCATATCAGAGAGATCATATAATTGTCTTTCTCCGATTGACTTATTTCGCTTAACATAATACCCTCTAGTTCCATCCACGTCATTGCAAATGGAAAGATTTCATTTTTGATGACTACATACTATTCCATTGTGTGTGTGTGTGTGTGTGTGTGTGTGTGTGTGTGTGTCCCATCTTCCTTATCCATTCATCTGTTGATGGACATCTAGGTTTTTTTCCATAGTTTGGCTATTGTGTACATTGCTGCTATAAACATTTGGGTGTGTGTGCCCCTTTGGATCACTACATTTGTATCTTTAGGCTAAATACCCAGTAGTCATCACTTTCTCCATCAGGTCTAAATTAAGAACCAAGGTACCTGATGGAATATTTGAAAAATACTTTTTCACAAAGTGTAATAATCAAACTTTGAGCACTATACAATTTTAAAGAAGGAAAAACTGGGTAGAGTATCCCAGACAAAGCAAAGTTAATAAAGAAAGAGAGCAAAAATGCAGAATTAGCCTAAAAAATATTGTCAAAAAGGTGAAGGAGAATATGTGTAAAACTAAGAAAGAAGCAGTCATGAAGAAAGACCAACTGTAAATATAGCCTCTGAGAAATATTGCAGTTGATACAAATCTAGTGGATGGATTGAAGAACAGTCTGCATAGAGCTCAAAATAAATTTAAGAATTAGAATATTGGGTTAATATCTTTCAGAGACCATTGGGAAGCCACAAAGAGAAATATTAAGGAAAGTAAAAAATATATGGGTGATAAAACAGAAGTGTTGTGATATCTAAATTAAGAGACCCCACACAAAAGTAAGAGTGGCAGGAAAGAGGGGTGCCTATGTGGTTTAGTCAGTTCAGCATCTGACTCAGGTCATGGTCTCAGGATTCTGGTGTGGAGCCAGTCAGCACTGGGTTCCCCGCTCAGTGGGGATCCTGCTTCTCCCTCTTCCTCTGCCTCTCCACCCTGCTCATGCTCTCTCTCTCTCTCTCTCCCTCAAATAAATACATAAAAAATCTTTGAAAAAGAAAAGAGCAGAAAATAAAATATTTAAGGAAATAGACTCATGGAACATTGACTGAGAATTTCTCCTAGTAAAGGAAAAGTGAATTCAGATTAAAAGGTTTCCAGTGCTGTCATACAAAACAGATTCTAAAATTTCTACATATAGACACATTATGTTAAAACTAGGGATTTAAAAGATAAAATCTTCCTGAAAGAAGAAGCCAACCATCCATAGAGAAACAAGATACAGATTTATTTCAATTTTCTCATTAACAATAGCTGAGTGAGTAGGAGAATAAGTAATATTTTTATAGGACTGAAGGAAAAGAAACTCAAGTCAAGATCATTTTTTAATCCCACACAACTGCTATTTAGAAGTGAAGACAAAAAAAGAATTTAAGCATACAGAGTTTCAGAAATTTTAAACTCATATAAAGACTCTCTTGGAAAATAATCTTGGAAGAGGTAGTCCGGTAAGAAAAATAAGTCCAGAATTCTTCAAGATAAATGGATATGTGAGGTATGCCAGATGTCTAGTTTCCAACACTATTCTATCTTGAAATACATCAAATTCAATGTCTTTCCATGACTAAAACCTGACTGACACATGGGTCAGAAAACAAAAAATTCAAAACAATAGATCCAGATGACATAATGATGAAAAGATGAAAAATATGTTACTTTTCATAATACAAAAAAAGTATTAATCTTGCAATGCTTTTTCAAAATTACTAAGCAAAGCTTTATAGAACTTGGATGAAGAAAATGATCTGTGCAGTCAAAAATAGTTCTTTCCTATAATGATAGATGGAGTCAGTAAAAGCTAAGCAAAAATATTAAAAGTTAATCACCAAGGATAGCTGTAAAGATGGCCTATGGTCTGTACAATAAAAAACTATCAAAGGTAATTTGTGTAAAGAGAAATTTATGAAACACTTTAGATTTTAATGAAAACAAACCTACTACATGTCAAAATTTGACAGCTAAAATCAAAACAATACTTATGGGGAAATTTATAACTGTAAATATATGTATTAAAATAAGAATAAGAGACACCAATAACTGGGTGATCCTACTGGAATAAAATAGAAGAAAATTTTTAAAAATAAAGGTAGACATAGTGAATAAATACATTAAAAACATAAATAAATTAAAATTAGGAAACTATTTTACAGATTAAAAACCAGACATTGGGGGCACCTGGGTGGCTCAGTGGATTAAGGCTCTGCCTTTGGCTCAGGTCATGATCTCACAGTCCTGGGATCGAGCCCCTCATCCGGCTCTCTGATTGGCAGGGAGCCTGCTTCTCCCTCTCTCTCTGCTTGGTGCTCTGCCTACTCATGATCTCTCTCTCTGTCAAATAAATAAATAAATAAAATCTTTACAAAAGCAACAACAACAACAACAACAAAAACAGACATTGACAAGAAATAGAGTAGGGAGAGAAAAATAAAATTATTTAGAATTACAGTATGAACTTAAACTTGTTTCTACTTTCTTGTAGAAAGTATTCATGTAGAAATACACTGTCAAATATATTTTCATAAGTATGTATACATATATAATTTCAAAGACATAGCAGAGATTAAAACAAAAATAATATACAAAATTGATTAGTTACACAGTTGAAAAAAGCATAAAGATACATTCCAAAAGGAATATGAAATGAAAATTGACATAAGAAAAAAAAAAGAGAACACCAAAAGCCATTAATGTAATTAAAATAGAAACAGAAGGTTGAAATATGCAATTATTAAGCTTGAGTTAATAAATATGAAGAATGATTTTGATATAATTTTAATTTTAATTCATTTATTTCTACATTTCTTAGTTGCAGAAAACAGAAATTGACCCAGCATTTAAAAGTACTTGTTATATTAAGCTTCCTTCCATGGAACAATGGAATTTATTATTTTTGTTGAAGAGTGGGCTAATCAAAAAGGGTAACAGCTCAGTTTTTCCCCATTCATAGCTCATTGTTTCACACTTGTTTTTATTACTTGTGGTCCACTGTGCTGATTCACCCTTATCCTGTGGTTAAGTATGACCATTTCTAAATTTGTCCTAAAATATTTGCACAAAGGCAAATTTGTCCCACCTGGTATTTGTGGTCTTTGTTTTTCTTCCACGTGATTTACCTTGTGCTTATTTTTTCTGAACATAACCCTGTTTGTACTTGTTCCCTTCTTTAACATGTACTCATAGAGAAATGTTAGGCATAAGCCATGATAGCTCTTAGAGTTTACCCGCAGAAGTATGAGATCAAATCGTCTTTAAATATAACTTGATTATTAACCAACATCTCTAGAGACAATAAATACTGTGCAAGATTCTCTGGTAAATGACATTTTTGTCAAATGTTAGGATCCCAAGAGAAATGTATCAAATTATGAAATTATACAACAGTTTTAAATATGATGAATGTGGCCCGCAAGCATAGTTTCTGTACTGCTTAATTATTCTCTTAATTGCATGTTAAAGACTATAGTAAAGTATATGAAATTCTCTTTCCAACATTGAACACTAAATACATAAGGGATATGGTGGTGTTGTGAACTGGCTCTTTTTTCCCCTGAAGTTTGTCCCCATATTATTAACTTGGAATTCTCATCTTTAAATATATACATATTTTTTGAGAATGACTATAGAAGGAGTATCTCTAGAATTTTGCTGTTCTAATGCCCGTATGTGTTTTTTGTTCCCCTTCCCTTCTAGTCCCTTCCCTTCCCTTTCCTGTCTTTTCTTTTTCTTGAGACCATGCTTTTTGTTTCTAATGGATCCTTTATTTAGAACACCAACTTGTGAAGGATAAACTCCATTTGTGAGAGAAATCACAGAGTGGGGGGTAACACTGAAGCTGAGGAACAACTTGGATTGTGGGATGAATTTCAAGTTCACAGCTTTCTGATTAACTTTGTATGGCTCTGTAATCTCTCTCTCTTTCCCTGTGACAAAGACCTCATCTTCCTGACATCTCAGTGTACTCAGCTTCTTCTTCTTGAAGTAAGTATTGGTGAAATGTTTCGAGATTTTAATATCTGATATCGATTTTGGTGCAAGTGGAAGTCACAGATTTCTGGTGTGTTCTACACAGAGGAACTCAGTTGAGGGCCAGAGATCCAGTTGCAAGTAGCAAGCCACTGTTCAGCTGCTTCAGGAAATGCACCTTCTTGCCTCTTTGGCTCCCAGTGAGGATGATCAAGATGGTGCCAGGAGTGACGCTAGCTCACAGTTGACTCACATGCTGACTTACACCCCCCCTGCCCCCCACCGCACCATGGCTCAACAGCTTCTGAGGCTCCCCTTCAGTAGGATAATACCCAGAAATTTTCCAAAAATAACCACTTGGGTACCACCATTCTTGTAACCAATAACCGATTTCCTGACAGTAGCCAGGAATCTTCTCCTTTTGCTTTTCAACCTTGATTTTAGCTGCTCAGTATTTCCTCTTTTACAAGGCCTCTGTGGAATACAAGGCCAATCAGGAATATCTTCCACTTCCTTCTGACTAGGACATGGTTTCGGCTGCCATGGGTTTTCCCCATCTTCTGCATTGTACAGTTGAGGTTACTCTTCTCAACCTTGCCACCAGCATCAGTTATCTTGGCTTCAGGTTTCTTCTTATCAATATCTGACATCTCAACTTTTTCACTTACCATCTCGCAAGATGGAAAAGAGCTTTAGACCATGATTTTTAACTGGTCAGCACTACAGGAATCTCTGCAAGATCTGGACTAGTGACGATTGAAGAGAGTAAACGGTTGGACGGGAGAGCCCCTGCACCAAAGACCAACCTCTTTGCAGGTTGCTTTATATGTACTTTGCCAGTATCTTATTAGTAAACCACCTTCAAACCCTAAAATGTATGGATTTAATTTAATTTAACTTGAGTCTTTATACAGAAGTACTTCACAGTGAAAAACTGGACACTCCATGGGTAAACATAAGTACACTTGTCATTAGATCAATCAGCACCTGCTGTTACAGATAGTTTCATGGCCCAAAACTTAATTAATTAATTAAATTTGAATATAGGATGCCTTCATCTTTCTGCACATTTCCATGCTTAGAATGTCAAGCATGAATGTGAATTCCAAAGGAAGTGCTGTTGTATATTTTTTTGCAGAGAAGCAAAAGCTGCTTTTCCCATTCCTACTATAAGCTGCTTTGAACATCATTTCCAATAAATGTGCCAATTTGGTGAATGGTGTGAGCCAAGGTCTGCTGATTTCAAAGCCAGCTGACATCACTGCAAATACTTCATTTCTGTTTTTTGCATGCAGGATCAAAATGATGAAAACTGACTTGTTCTCTTATGATCTAGAAAAGACATAGTTTTGGGTCAAGAATCACTGTCAACTCTACCAAATGTTTTCTTTCATGTTGAGTTTTCCCTTACTCACTTACTAACTCACTAACTCACTAACTCACTCACTCACTTGAAGAGCTTGAGTTCATTACTAGCGATCATTGCATTTACCTTGCTCTAGCCAGCTGGTTGTTTTGAGAACCAGAACTGTGGTATTGGAGCAAGGGACTGGCAAAGGCTATTTGGGGCTTGGAGGTCAGGACTGGTCTCCAGCTTCAGGAAAGAGTTTGGACCAGAACACCAAGGCAAAAGCATAGTCATGAGAATCAAGCAATCATTATGCAGAAACAAAGATATTTAAGAAAAAATTGTAGCCCAAGTATACAAGCAACACAGACCAATGAAAATGTGTTCCTGATGAGGTGTAAGCCTACAGATAGCTGAATGCCTGTAAATCTTGGTGCCAGTCCTGGACTTTGCTTCATCCCTGTCCAACTATGGGTCTTCATAACATTTCTGGAATGATGAATTTTCTACAGTTTCCAATGAATACTGTGAATGTCAAATCTACAATTCCCTTAATTAAAGGAAGCTGGAATCATTAGTTTATGCAAAAGAACACTGGAGCTTTCGAGAGCTCTGGTCCAGATGGTGACACAGGAAGATCACGAACTCGGCTACTCCGTGGACGCACCAAATCAATACCAATTTATGGAACAATCCCTCCTGAAGAAGAAAAAAATCTCTCAGGTTTTAGAAATGCAACTATCCTATAATAGGAATAAAATAGGAACTAAATAATTTAAGCTACCCTTACCGTCCCGCCCCCCCTGCAAAAAAAATCTCTGATGATAGAAGAAATACATTCATTTGGCTTAACTACTATGTATTAATCAAAACATCAGATAATTGTAAAACCTTTGATCTGCACTTTGTCCTTTGTGTATGGACCTAATGTTCAGTTTTTTAACATAAAAATTGTCCCTCACCATAGTTATATTCTCAAACTTTCTGCCCTTCTTTATACCATCTTCATTCAAGACATTCAGAGAGCTCAATTCTTTCTCACCAAGTAAAGGATGACTATATCTCTCTAACCTCATCCTCTTTCAAACTCCAATATGTTATCTCAAACCAGCTTCTATCATCTCCCACCTCAGGCTGCCTCACAGTAGAATCTTGTAATTTATCCCTTTCTGATAAATTTATTATGTAAATAAAAGCACATTATTTTTTTATAATTTAGGTGACTTTTTATTGCAGTATCAAAATGGTCTTTCTTATGAAAGATTATTCTTTCCTTGACCACCTATGAGACATTACCATAAGGATATATGGGTCAGGTGATCAATTGTACAGTATAGATTCAGCGGTCTCTGCCATGGTCCATTGGTCTGATAGGTTCCTTTCTTTAAAATATAGTTATTACTTAACAATATAGTTGCTTTGGCAACATATGAAAGGGTTAAATATGCAAAAACAAAGGAAGAAAGGAAGGAAAAAAGGAAAAGGAAGGAGGGAAGGAGGGAGGGAAGAGGGAGGGTCGAAAGGAAGGAAGGCAGGTACAAGAGAGGGAGAAAAGGAGGGATTGAGAGAAGAAGGAATTGCCTGAGCTTTTATGCTATCTGTCCACTTTCAAACTGGCTAGCAGTAGGGAAGATAAACAGTAGAAGAAGAAAACTAAAGTTGAGAAGAAAGAGAAAATGTCCCTTTTCCCCATTTTTGCTTGCAGGTTGCAGAATTAGAAGATAAATAGAAGGCACTTTAAAAATGATCTGAGATGCATGGATTTGGGTTTTGGTCTCCCAGCAAACTAGTCATTAGTGACTCCTATCTCAGAATTTCTCAACAATACTCCTAAACTGTGACAGCCAAAAATGTTTTCAGATTTTGCCAAATATCTTAAGAGGGACAAAACTGTCCTCCACGGGGAATGCTGCTTCATGTGAAGGCAAATCAGCCCATTGTACAGATGAGCGCTTTGCCATCCAGGTTGCACCTAAAGTACTTAAAATACATATATTGAAGAGGCTGTCTTTTTTCCATTGGACATTCTTTCCTGCTTTGTCGAAGATTAGTTGACCATAGAGTTGAGGGTCTATTTCTGGGCTCTCTATTCTGTTCCACTGATCTATGTGTCTGTTTTTGTGCCAGTACCATGCTGTCTTGATGATGACAGCTTTGTAATAGAGCTTGAAGTCCGGAATTGTGATGTCACCAACTTTGGCTTTGTTCTTCAATATTCCTTTGGCTATTCGAGGTCTTTTCTGGTTCCATATAAATTTTAGGATTATTTGTTCCATTTCTTTGAAAAAAATGGATGGGATTTTGATAGGGATTGCATTAAATGTGTAGATTGCTTTAGGTAGCATAGACATTTTCACAATATTTATTCTTCCAATCCAGGAGCATGGAACATTTTTCCATTTTTTTGTGTCTTCCTCAATTTCTTTCATGAGTACTTTATAATTTTCTGTGTATAGATTCTTAGTCTCTTTGGTTAGGTTTATTCCTAGGTATCTTATAGTTTTGGGTACAATTGTAAATGGGATTGACTCCTTAATTTCTCTTTCTTCAGTCTTGTTGTTGGTGTACAGAAATGCAACTGGGAGGTTGGGGGAACAGGTGGTGGGTAATGGGGAGGGCACGTTTTGCATGGAGCACTGGGTGTTGTGCAAAAAGAATGAATAATGTTACACTGAAAAAATAAATAAAATGAAAAAAAAATAAAAAAATAAAAAAAAATAAAATACATATATGATCATGCTTAAAATCCAATTCCATAGATTTTCATGTAATTGCTCTATGTTGCAGTCTGGAAGGAGGTATTAGGTACTTTAAAATTCTAAAATGTCTAGCATACAGCCAGGGTTTAAAACCCTGGCTTGGAGACAGTTTGGCTATTCCTAATATGAGACCTTGAGCTAATGAAGAGACCGTATTTCTGTACTCTAAAATCCCTTGTAATTTTGGAGCATTATATTCACAGCACATGTTTCATTCTCATGAATTTATGCATTGAATATCTTATGTCAGCACAAAATAAATCACTGAAATCTATAAAAGTCTCCAAAATATCAGATATTTAGTATATTTTGCATGGAAGGATATCTTGAATTAAATTTACTGATGTATTAACTATTAAGTAAAATTGTCTATATGAAACAAAACTTTCCTTACTACTTATACAGGACCTCACTTTATCTTGTGTTAAGCCAAGGCAGGAAGCCAACTTCCTAGCACATGTTTAAAGGTGCAGTTGGGTGGATGAACAATACCTTTGAATATATGGAGCTGCCAATTTATTTTTTGTCTAAAAAACCCCAACCATTTCTTTGACAAATGCTCAAACCCCTGTTTAAAAAGCAATAAAAATAAATAAGCACAAATCTCAAAGGCTATTTATTTCATACCCAAATATCTTAAAAATAATTATATGAAATCAACATGATTTGTGAATTTAGGGAATTCACATGTTGAATTCATTTCCCTATTTTATTGGATAAAAATTTGACCTGACCCAATTTTTTATCTAGTGACCCTAAATTTGGGGACTACATACATGTATTGATACTTTGTTTCCAACATATTTTCATCTTCTCTTATTCTTCTCTGAAGTTCTTTGTTTTCCTATTGCTTCTTATTTGGATGATCAACCAACACTTACAAACAGCTAAAGGCCTCAAACTTCCTAGAATATCAAAAATTTTAAGAGATATTTCAAAAAACCGACAATGTTTAAGTGCATCGTCAATCTTCTGGAAACAATGATGTTTATTTAATGAAGATCCCTTTAACTGTAACAAGTTTAGAGTGTTATTAATAAAAATGAGTGCCTTTTAAAGTATAATGCACATTTTGAAAACCTTTAGTGTTCTTTTTTATGTTAAATAATCTGAACATTAACAATGAGAGTACCCAATCCAGACGTTTAAAACCTAACAGTAGTGTTCCTGATAATTTCACTGAAATCATGCTCAGCCTACTGCCATAGAAGTGCTAAATTAATGGTATTGAACCAAGTAATTGATTACGGAGTATGTATATATTCTTTTTTTTTTTAAAGATTTTATTTATTTATTTGACAGACAAAGATCACAAGTAGGCAGAGAGGCAGGCAGAGACAGAGGGGGAAACAGGCTCCCTGCTGAGGAGAGAGCCTGATGTAGGGCTTCATCCCAGGACCCTGGGATCATGACCTGAGCCGAGGGCAGAGGCTTTAACCCACTGAGCCACCCAGGCGCCCCACGTATATATTCTTAATATTTGCATATTTGCAAGCACCACTGTAATAACACATGTGAGATTCTGTCAGATCTTTATCATCTTCATTTATCGTGAAGACTAATTTCAGTCAAAAGTTTATTTATCAAAAAAATCAAGAGTTTGAAGTCCACATTTGATTGATAGAAATTACATACAGGTCTTAAATATAAATAAAAATATATCAATGTTACAAAATGTTCAAAAGTGGAAAGTCTGGGGCGCCTGGGTGGCTCAGTGGGTTAAGCCTCTGCCTTCAGCTCAGGTCATGGTCTCAGGGTCCTGGGATCGAGCCCATGTCGGGCTCTCTGCTCAGCAGGGAGTCTGCTTCCCCGTCTCTCTCTGCCTGCCTCTCTGCCTGCTTGTGATCTCTCTCTCTGTTAAATAAATCTTTAAAAAAAAAGGGGGAAAGTCTGTCAGTTTTTATTGATAATAAAAAGGTTTATAAAACTTCATTGAAAATTCTTGTCCAGTTTGATCATCCATTTTCTCAATTCCAGTAATATTGTTAACATGAAATGCACAACTTAAATCTTTTTTCATTATTTTATTTTTATAGTGTTACATTGGCTTCAGGTGTACAATAAACTCATTCAACAATTCCATATATCACTTAGCGCTCATCAGGAGAAGCACACTCCTTAGTCCCCATCACCTGCTTAACCCAACCCTCCCCACTCCCTTCCCTCTGCTTAAATCTTTTTTTCTTTTAAATTTATACTAAAATTTACTTTAGTTAATGTAGTGTAATGTTTGCTATTGTTTTATAGTTTCAGTATGAAGTCCCACAGAAGGGGATGAATATCCTCACTTTGTGAACTTTGGAAATTTGAACTGATATGCAATCTTAAAAAGAAAAAATAAGTAGAAATCAACTCTAATTTTGAAGATCTACTAAGCTTTATTAAGTACAATTATATTAGTTCTTATGTTTTGTTACTTATGTAATGTATTGTATGTTGTCTTCTTGTTAATATTTATTTTCTGGTTTAAACAAAACAAGTATAATTTGGTTTCAATAATTTCAGTTAATTTTACAATGTTAATTATTGTGTGAATGTGGAGGTTAATGATATATGCAAATGATTCTCTTTTAACATGTTTCTTCCCATGTGTAGTGGAAATAATATTCCACATGTGGAAACCTAATATGATAAGAACAAAATCTTGTTTCTGGGCACTAGTAGTACCTTTGCTCTTCAGCAATGATACTAATGTGGGTAAGCAGCAATAATCTGAGCTTCTACTACAGGTATCCAACATTCCATCATAACTATTTCTGTCACAAAGCCTCTGCCCCTTTCCTATTCCCTTTGGCTCATTCAGAAATTATCTTCATGTCACTGTTGAGATGGAGTTTTTCACCTAAATATGATTCTGCAAATGTATGAATAATTGATTTGTGATTGAAATAATTTTTTACACCTGTAAGTTTGAGTATCAGTATTATGATACTTAGTGGTGAGAAACTAAATGCTATCCCTTGGAGTTTCAGGAACAAAACAAAGATAGCCCCTCTCACCACTCCTTTTCAGCACTGTATGGGAAGATCAAGAACAAAGCAAAAATGTCTCCTCTTGCCACTCCCTTTCAACACTGTGTGGGAAGTCCTAGTTAATACAATAAGATAAGAAAATGACATACAGATTATACAGATTGGATAGGAAGAAATCAACTGTCTTTGTTTGTAGATGATATGATCATCTATGTAGAAAATCTGAAAGAATCTACAAGAAATCTTAGAGCTAATGAATGATTATAACAAGTGTTCAGGAAAAAAAGTTAATAAACAAAAATCAATTGCTTTCCTATATGCCAGCAGTGAACAAATGGAATTTGAGATTAGAAAAACACAATACCATTTACATTAACATCCTTCAAAATAACACACTTAGTTATAAATCTAACAAAATAAATAAAAGATCTATATGAAGAAAGCTACAAACTCTGATGAACAGAATCAAAGAACAAATGAGCAGATGAAGGGATATTTCATGTTCCTAAATAAGAAGACTCAATAGTTTCAAATGTCACTTCTTCTTAACTTAATTATACATTCAATGCAATTTTAATCAATATCCCAGCAAGTTATTTTATTGCCATTGACACACTGCTTCTAAAGCTTATATAGAGGCAAAAGATCTAAAACAGCCAGTACAATATTGAAGGAGAAAAACAAAGTTGGAAGACTGGTATTACTCTATTTCAAAACTTATTATAAAGCCATAGTACGGGCGCCTGGGTGGCTCAGTGAGTTAAAGCCTTTGCCTTTGGCTCAGGTCATGATCGCAGAGTTCTGGGATCAAGCCCCGCATCGGCTCTCTGCTCAGCGGAGGGCCTGCTTCCTCCTCTCTCTCTGCCTGCTTCTCTGCCTACTTGTGATCTCTCTCTCTCTGTGTGTCAAATAAATAAATAAAACCTTAAAAAAAAGCCACAGTAATCAAAAAACATGGTATCAGTGAAAGAAAAGGAAATAGATCAATGGAACAGAATAGAGAGCCCAGAAATAGATCCACATACATGTAGTCAACTGACCTTTAACAAAAGCAAAGGAAATACAATAGAGCAAAGATAGTCCTTTCAACAGATGGTGCTGGAACAACTGGACATCCAAAGAAAAGGAGAAAGAAAGAAAGAAAGAAAGAAAGAAAGAAAGAAAGAAAGAGGAAGGAGAGAAGGGGAGGGAGAGAAGTGGAGGAAGGGAGGGAGGGAGGAAGGAAAGAAGGAAGGAATGAATAAATGAATGGAGAAAGGGAGGAAGGAAACAAGGAAGGAAGGAAAGGGAGAGAAGGAAAGAAAAGAAAAGAAAAAAGAAAAGAAAAGAATAATGAACACAGACCATACCCTTCACCAAAAATAACTCAGAAAGGATAAGACTTAAATGTAAAATGCAAAACTATAAAATTCCTAGAATATAATATTAGAGAAAACCTAGGTAAGCTTGGGTATGGTGACAGCTTTTTAGATATGACACCAAAGTCATGACGCTTAAACTAGTGAACAAGCTATACTCTATCGAAGTTAAAAGCTTAACAGATATACTAATTGCAAAAAAGCATATGAAAAGATGTCTTACATCATATGTCATTGTTGGCATTAAAACAATGATGAGCTACTATTCTACACCTATTAGAATAGCCAGAATCTGGAACACTGACAATATCAAGTGCTATGAAGATTTGGAGCAATGGGAATGGTCATTTAATGCTGGTGGAATGCAAAATGGCATCCCCACCCTGAAAGACAGTTTGGCAATTTCTTTTGAAACTAAACATACTCTTACCATACGATTAACACCCATTTTCTTGTATATTCACCCAAAGAAGTTGAAAACTTTTGTCCCCACAAATAGCTGAACAGATGTTTAGAGCAGCTTTATTCATAATTGCCAAAACTTGGAAGCAACCACAATGTCCTTTAGTAGATCAGTGGACTGATAAACTGTGGTACATCCAGACTATAGAATTTTATTCAATACTAGAAAGAGAGAGAAAAGGAAGGAAGGAAGGGCAGAAGGAAGGGAGGGAGGGAAAGACCGGCAATGAAAAGAAAGGAGAAGACAAAAGGGCTACATACCATATAATTCCAACTACATAACATTCTAGAAAATGCAAGACTATGAAAATAGTAAAAAGATCAATGATCAATGATGGCCAGTTGTTGAGTGGAAGAACTACGGAGAGGTGGAGTGTAGAGGATTGTTAGGGTAGTGAAAAAACTATATGATGCCGTAAATGTGATAGAATATACAACATGAAGGATGAATGGTAATATAAACTATGGACTTTGGGTGATTATAATGTGTCAGTATAGGTTCATCATTTGTAACAAATGTACTACTCTGGTGGGGAATATGGATCCTGGGGAAAGTTATGTGTGTCTGGGGGCAAGGGATACATAGGAAATTATGTATCTTCCCTTCAATTTTGTTGCAATTCTTAAATAGCTCTAAAAATTAATCTTTCTTTTCAAAAGTTATTATTTTTGTCCTGTTGCTATAATAACCCCTGAAACGACCCACAATTTTTTTTTTTTAGAATTATAGCTTTAAAATTTTAGGCTGTTTAAAAAATGGTGACATCAAATAAGTATTTGTTCAATACTTACCTATTTAAAAGTTAATTTAAATAATTAGGCAATCAAAATATGGTGAAAATGAATATTAACTATGAATATTCGCACCATAAACCTGTTAAGCAAAGAAGGTGCAATTATCCCTATTTAGAGTTTCTATTTTTCCCTTTTTCCTTTAGCCTTCATTGCTTTAAGTGATACACATTTCATTTATTGTATTAATTTTTTTTGAATTTTCTGCATCTTAAAATGGCAGTGAATTTTGTCTGCTTAGTCTCTCAGTCACCTAGGCCACTGCATATAGTGAGCTGTCAGTATTTATTTTTAAAGTAAAGAATATAGGAATGAAAGAAGGAATATAGATGAGAGAATATAGGTAAAAGGAAGGAAAGAAGGAAGAGAGGGAAGGAGGAAGGGAGGAAGAAAGGAAAGGAGGGAGAGAGAGAGAGAGAGAGAGAGAAAGGAAGAAAGAAAGAAAAAGAGAGAGAGAAAGTAAGAGAGGAAAGAAAGAAAAAGAAAGAGGGAAAGGAAGGAAGGAAGAGAGAGAAAAAAAAAGAAAAGAAAGAAAGAGGAAAGAAGAAACGGTCTTGCCCAGTGCCAGGCATATATCTATGCAGTGTTACAAATTGAAATAATTTAATTAAATGGTTTTACTTCAGCCTGAAATAAAGAGATCTTGTCAGTGATCACCTTTATTTTCCCCCTACTTGCCCCAAGACCTGTGTACTCCTGGAGTCAATGATCACCTTAAAAGTGCACCTTCAAAAGTAAGTAAATAAATAAATAAATAAAGTGCACCTCCTTCATTTGTAGAGAGGGAAGTCAGATACCACATACCAACAATTTTCACCCAAGTTATTACAAGTCAAGGTTATGTCACAGGAGGCTTGCTGTCATTAATATATATAATATCTAAGCATGCAAAAATTATTTTAAATAAATTAGAGGATATTAAAAATTCTCTGTCTAATATGTACCATTCTCATTCATGTGCTGACCTATTTTCCAGAAAGAAAGGAGGGGGAAGCACCATACATAACATGGAGTTATCCATGAGTGATCCTTGTACACGTGAAGTCCCTTCATGTATGTAGTTGTGAAAACAGAAAGTGAGAACTACTGATGCTTCTCCCTGTATGTAGTCTTCCAGAGAGGACAGAATAGGAGTTCTATATGACTCCTAGAGTGTACAATGCAGAACAGAAAGGAAAATGTGGGGGAAAGTGGCCAATGGAACATGAATTGGCCAGAGTCCACAGAAGATTTCCATAACTTCATTCGGTCCTGAAATGAAAAGACTGAAATTCACTTTTGAAACGATTTCCAACATCAGCTTAAGATTTTCATATAAAATCATGTGTAGAATGAATAAGGAGCTGCTCGGGATGTTGTTATAAGACAAATACTTTGAACAATGAGAGGAAATTAACTAGGGCCAGCCTTAATTTGCCAAACTTATGAATCTTTTGATTTGTATTTTATATTCAGGAAAATGTTATTCTTATTTATACAAAAGAAAATACAGCAGGAAGTTAGGCAAACAGTTTTGAACATTTGGTATGTAACGTGTGTGTTTATATATGCAAGAGACGTACAGATGGTATAGAATGTGGTTAGAAAAGTTTAAACAAAATGTATTTCCAGTGTGCATTAGAATAAAATATTAGTAAGAGATTTTCATAAAACCAAATGAGAAAAGTATTTTTAATGCTTATGATTAAAATATTTTAAGAACATTTTAGAAGTCATGCAGTCACATTGTCCAGAAAGCATTAAGATTTGTATTATTTGTATAAGTATTCCCAAAATATTATATTTAAAGAAAATAAAGTGCAATTCATATTATTTGTAATTAATTTCAGTTGTGAGAAACAGAAAATCCAAATGGCAATACTCACACAAGACAAAAATTTATTTCACTCATATGAAAATCAAATCTACAGTTTGGAAGATTAGGACTGAGATGGTTCTTGACAGTCTCAAGGAGCCAAAGACCTTTTTCTCTTTCTTTTTCTTTTCTTCTTCTTCTTTTTTAACCAGCCATTTTTAACATGTAGCTTCCACATCATGGTCCAATATAATATCATGAGCTCTCATTCTCCAGTCTACATATCAGCCAACAGAAAGGAGAAGCCAACACAAGAGAATATACCCTAACTTTTAAGGACATGTTGGAAATCACATGTGCCAATTCCTAAATCCTAACAAGTCCTATTGCAAGGGAAGCTGAAGCATGCATGTCCTTATTCTGAGAGTGTTATGTTCCCATCTAAATACCAGGCCAACCATTATATACAAGGAAGAATGCCTACTTGATTACAACTTTGAAATACATTCTAAATGGCCCAAAAGTCACAAGTTGAAAGTGCAGCCATTTCCTGCCTCATGAGCAAAATTAGGATTCTCTACCATCATCTTATTTTGCATTGCAACAAATATGTTAACTTCCATGTTAGGCAGCAAAATGCACACTTAAACAAAAAGTTTTATATGTGCATCAAAAACAATAGTCTATAGAATTTTTTAGAAAACTTTTATTTTGGAATTTTAAATTCAGGGAAAGTTTTCAAAAACAGTGTACAAAGTTCCCATCTCCCCCTCACCTAGTTTCCCCTAGAAGTTATTACCTTGTAGTACATGGCACACTGGTCACAATTAAAAACTCACATTGATAGGTTATTGCGAAATAAGTTCATACTTTATTTGGATTTCACTAGTTTTTCCATTGATGTCTATATAATTATACATATATATTTATTTTTTACTTATCTATAAATATATATCTATTTTATATATTAATATATTATATCAACATAATATATAATTATTATTGTAATATATTTATAGTTATATAAATATATGATATAAGCATATATAATGTAAATATATGTGTATGTATATGTATATTCTAGGATCTAATCCAGGATATCACATTGCATTTAGTGTCATAACTTTTTAGTCTCCTCTGGTCTGTGACAGTTACTCGGTCTTTCCTTGTTTTCATGACCTTGACAATTGGAGGAGTTCTGCTCCGGTATTTTGCAGAACTTCCCTTAATTTGGTTTTCTCTGAAAATAAGACTGGGCTATGAATTTTGGGAAGAATGCTACAGAGATTAAATAACTTTCTGATCACATTGTACTTTATATGCCTTAAAATGTTTTTAAAAAATTCCTCCCAAAAATGGTCTCGTTGAAAATATTTCTTGTCTGGTTTAATTAAATATCTTAATAATATAAGGATGGCCTTGAAGTGCATAACACAGAAAGTCAGTTTTAATCCTGGTACACAATCCAGATTTTATTTTAAAGACTTTGTTTATTTAACAAAGAGAGACACAATGAGAGAGGGAACACAAGCATGGGGGGTGGAAGAGGGAGAAGCAGGCTTCCCGCCAAACAAGGAGCCCAATGCAGGGCTCAATCCCAGGACCCTCAGACCATGACCTGACCTGAGCCAAAGGCAGACACTTAAGTGACTCAAACATTCAGGCATCCTCATAATTCAGATTTTTAACAAAGTTTTATTTAATAGAATTCTTATTTAGGGATTTTTTTATATAACAAAAAAGACAAAAATTGAATTGTGTGATATTGTCCAGAGTAATGTACTACCAAAACGGTTTAAAGAGCTCATTATAGTAACTAGATTAAATATGTCTCCTATAATCTTTATTTCTGATAATTATCTTAGTAAAAAGCTTTGCAAAAACAGTAAACACTATGTAATTAGTCAAAACCTGCTCAAATTATGATGTATTCTATATTAAAACATTCAACTTATCTATAATATCCTCCTCCTCATTATCATCTTCATCATTATGTAATTGTAATTCTCCTCATCTTACCACCACAAATTAAAAAATGTTATCAGGTGATAACTAGAGATTCAGGTAGACAGTGCCTTGTTAACTAATTGCTTTTTGTCTGGATTTTTCCCAGAAATGTAAAAACTTATGTAGTAATTACTATAGGCTCCATAAATTTGCAGAAAATCAATGAAGGATCATAGTTTTACTTGGTCTCTCTAAAGAGGGCAATTTTAAGGTGACAGCTGGATAGAAGGTGCAATGTCTCAAGTACTCTGGGAGATGAACAAAGACAGGCTGTGATCCTGACACACAGGATGAGCAATTCTCATTCCCAACCAGAACTTGAGTCAAATAGCTCCTGTTTCTAAATTATAAGGGTCGTTATCTGAATTACTCTGAATATTCTTCATTTCTTCACTATGTTGTTACTAATGTTCATTTGACTGATTATCAATTATACTTCATAAGTAAAAAGTATATTTTCATTATCAATCATTTAACATATTATTCAACCTTAATAAGTTGATACTTTTTATATTTAAGAAGTATAGTGAATACATTTAGATTGAGTGCTTATGCTGCATTATAGGTCATTTGTTGCGATTACTGCAAAAAAGTCAGTTTTTTATGTTAATATTAAAATCTAGTGTAATCCATATTTAAGAAAGGAAATATAAGGAGACTTAAAGGTTGAGTAGAGTTATGACCATGTTTCCTTGATCTAAGAACTTTGCCTTCTTTTACTATTAGTCCTTAATAACTAAAAAAAAAAGAAAATTACGCATACAAGAAGAAAATCACAGGGTCTACAGAAAAGTTCATTCATATAGTATTATTCTATATATGACAAACACTTTTATGCTTTGAAACACGATACATTTTTATCTCAATTAGTTTTAAATCTCTTTAAAAATTACACTGCTCATCTTTCATCTTTATAACATATTGATTTCTTTAAATATCATTATGTTTTCTAAATATAACTATTACAGGATGTGAGGCAAGTGATGATAGGCATTTTGGTACTTACCAAAACACAGACTTGTGTGCAGTTAGCCTAGCAGGATACTAGTAGCCTCCTGTCTTCTTTTATGTTCACAGAATAATAAAATATTTGGATATCCAACCTCTCTTGGCTTTAGGAAACATGTAATTAATATATAAAATTTAATATAAATATAATGCACAATATTCTTAGGAATTTAATAAGCCTTTAAAAAAGCATGACGAATCGTTTAAAAAAAGAATGAGAATAGTCACAGGACAAATGAAGTCCTATAGATTGCAAACACTCAGCTATTCCTCAGGCACTCCTTGAAAGCCTCTGCTTGATCTTGTACTGGTCATCTCCATGAATCTGCCCGTCTTCTCATGACAACATGTAGTTAGTTAGTTCTTCCGGGTGCTTTATATGAATTCTGATTTTCTTCTTCATACATGGGAGGTGAGGATAATTAAGGAATCTCGATATGTAGACTTTAAGAACAGAAATCTATTTATAGAGACACAGTGTATCTCTCCTTTCCCAGTGGGAAGAAGACCATCAAGTTGCCACATCACCAGGGAGTTGACTCCTGCTGGTATTCTTCAGGCTTCCTTTACTCAGTTCTCCAGCAAGTTTGGGTTTACTCACATGGATTCTGGTTTTCTGGAGCAGCAAGGGGTGAAGGTGCAATATGCAATCACTTTTCAAGTCTCTGTATCACATTTTTTTTTCCTGTCCCTTGGCTAAAGGGAGTCGCCCAGCCAAGCCCAGATTCAAGGGGTAAAAATCAACTTTATCTTTTCATGAGGAAAGAGCAAAGTTATATTCTGATGGGGGCTGCATGCAAGGATTGGAATAACTGGTGGTCATTTTCAGAGTCTACCACATACCCTGGTCCTAATTCCAATAGGTCTTAATCTCATTAAAAGTAGGATATGATAATTACATTTGCCACAAATTATCACTTATGTTGGTCCCTGGGTCAAATATGAAGTGGAACTGAGAAAGTTTCTTAAGCCCAACTGCCTGGCACATGATATATGCACTAGTGCATAGAGGAAGATTAGCTCTTAATATTTGGGTTTTCAGGGGCACCTGGGTGGCTCAGTGGGTTAAAGCCTCTGCCTTCGGCTCAGGTCATGATCTCAAGGTCCTGGGATCGAGCCCCACATCGGGCTCTCTGCTCAGCGGGGAGCCTGCTTCCCCCTCTCTCTGCCTGCCTCTTTGCCTACTTGTGATCTCTGTCTGTCAAATAAATAGATAAAATCTTTAAAAAAAATATTTGGGTTTTCAACTTAATTAAGTGGCTAAAACAGTAAACGATTTCTTCCCTTACAAATCATAAAAGAAATCTAAGATAACATTTCTTCCACTGGGTTGTCAAGTTCTTGTCTCTGCCACTGTTTTCAAAATGGCAAAGATGTATTTTGAGGCTTTAGCTTTGATAAAGACAAGAATCTTGCTTGGCACAACTAGACTAAAATATCCCACCCAAATTTTCCAAAATTAGAAGGTATTCAGAGTTTCCATAACTTTGAATGCCAAAAGGCTAACCATGAGAACCACAGGAATTTTCAGAGTAATGACAACATGCTTGATCCAGAGTTTCATATTTAGTAGTTCAAAATTTTGTTTTGTAAAATGTGAAAATGCATTTTTCCATAGGAAGCAAACATCAAATAGCTTTCTCCTAGACAAAGCAATGATGTTCACAGCATAATTACATTTTAAAAAATAAAGCTATTTTCTTAAAAGTATAAAACTTTCAAAAATAATGTGCCTTTTTTTTCTTTTCAGTCCTTCTTTTAAAAATATATCACACTACGTGAGTCTCCAGAGAATGAGTCAACAAGTTTAAGCTAGTATAAAGTATTTTAGGCAACTCAACACGCATGTGGTGTGGTGGTAAAAATACCGAAGTTTTTGTGCACTGCCTTCTTGACACAAGTAGACCCCAAAATGGATTGTGGACAGGTCAGAGCAAAAATAAAGCAGTCTCAAAGCTGCAGATGTAGGATTAAGGAGGTTGTATTGTAAATTTAATCTCCTTTCTACAAGTCTCTAGGAGTCCATAAACATGTTTACTTGATGTAAAAATAGATGAGTTGGCCTCTGGCAACCATAACACCTAAATGTAGACCTAACAGCCGGTGCATGGTTCCTTTCCATTGGAGACAAGCAGACCAACCAACCCAACTGAACTGAAGACAGATGTAAAGGACATGGATTGCATATGAGAGACAAGAAGATAAATGCTAACTATATGGGAGGAGAGATGAGAGGCAAAATTAAAATCTGGGCTCTGGAGTCAAAGAGATGGAATCTAAATCTTAGTTGAGCCCCTTGTCATCTGTAAGAAAAGGGCACTCATTCCTATCCTCAATAACTTCACTGATTCATTGATTTACCAGTTATTCCTCCACTAGAATGAAAAACTAAGTGAACCTTGTCCTTTTCCTTACCTAACGCATAATGTGTTACATTAGAATTTTTATAAATATGTTTTTTAAGGTAATTTGTAATTGTTAAATATGTTTTTAGGGTAATTTGTAATTTTTAAAAAATTGTATAAAGGGAGGAGATCATGAGACTTAAAATTTTTTTTGAGCTTTGAGATATCAGGAAAAACTGAATTATATAGAATTAATATTTCTAATATGAAGAACTACATATTTTAATTCCATTTTATTGAGATATGATTGACATGTAACATATTAGTTTCAGGTGTACAAGATAATGATTAGACATTTGCATATATTGTGAAATGACCACCACATTAAGTCTAGTTAACATCCATCACCATACAAAGTTACAAACTTTTTTCTTGTGATAAGAACTTTGAAGCTGTGCTCTCTCAGCACAAAAAAGTTTCAAATATATAATACAGTATTTTTTTAAAAGATTTTTTATTTCTTTATGTAACAGAGAGAGAGAGATCACAAGTAGGCAGAGAGGCAGACGGAGAGAGAGGGGGAAGCAAGCTCCCTGCTGTGCAGAGAGCCCGATGTGGGGCTCGATCCCAGGACCCTGAGATCATGACCTGAGCCAAAGGCAGAGGCTTAACCCACTGAGCCACCCAGGTGCCCTATAATACAGTTTTATTAATGATAGTCAGCATGTTGTACATAACATTCCCAGGACTTACTTATTTCATAACTGAAAGGTACTGCATATTTTATATGATCAAAATTATTAAGATCCTACCAATTTTCCAAGTTAAGCAATGTGTCATATTCACAAAGAAAAAGGTCTTACCTGAGCAACTTTTCAATGGTTTCCCATTCTTCACTCAACATAGCACTTAATCTTGATTTCAAATAGTAGTTGATTGTTATGTTTGTTATTTTAGAGGGAAGTTGAGATAGAGAAGGAGATGAGAATGGATATAGAAAAGGAAGGAGATGTAGAGACGGAACAGAGTTTGAGGCCAGAGAGATAGGGATATTGGGCAAAACCACCAAAATATAAATATTGTTATAGATATGACACCTATAAACACATAAGGATATGTTATTAAAAATGCTTAATAACATAAGAGAACCTGGACAGCTGAAAATTTTCTATGTTGCACTCATATGCTCTCATCTCCCTCAAGGCTGTTCCTCCCCTGATTTCTTACTAAATTCAAGTTGTGAAGGAATGGTTGCTAAGTCTTAAGAGTATTTTAAAAGACATTTTTTAAAGGATTTTATTTATTATTTATTTGACATACAGAGAGACCACAAGTAGGCAGAGAGGCAGACAGAGAGAGAAGGGGAAGCAGACTCCTCCGCTGAGTACAGAGCCTGATGCTGGCCTCGATTCCAGGACCCTGAGATCATGACCTGAGCCGAAGGCAGAAGATTTAACCCACTGAGCCACCCAGGCACCCCAAGAGACCATTTTTGAGCAAATATTCCCAAAGCAGGCGAAGCTCAGCTGACTCCTCTTGCTAATTCTCTATGAAATCCCTGCCCTCTTTCTCCCACTGAGAGCACTCTTTCAAGGTTGTTCTCAAACCTCAGCCTTCTAAATCAAGGCTTATGTCTTTGTGCACTCTCGTTGATTTTCCTCTACAGTATCTAGGCTTACTAGCTATATTATTATATTTATTATTATATAATTCTTACTAGTAGTATTTCTTACTAGTAGTACTTCTTATTAAAGTAATGATAACATTTTCAGCTGTTTGTCTGATATGTCTTTGAATTCTGTTTTTTCCAGATGATATATCTCATCATTACCAATTTCTACATCCAATTTTCTTTACCTAACTACTTGACCTTGTAAATCATTCCATTACAGAGAAGCCACTTGTAACAGTGCTGATAAAAAAAAAAAAAAAGTACAGAGAATTATTGGTTGAATGTCAATAAACACAGAGTCTCAATAAGCACGTTTTGAGTGGATGAATGATTTCATTCACCAAAACACAGATTCATAAAGTGTTCAGTTCCAAGTGGCTATGGCTATGTAATATATCATTACATTGTGTGGACAGAAAGAAATACATTATGACCTCTACCAAAATACTTACAGTTGCCCATGAGTTGCTGGGAATGTCCCAGTTTCTGTTGCACAAGAACAGATCGATTATCCTAAATTTAACATGAAGAAATTACTGCTGAGATAATTAGAATGTCAAAGAGCCTTCACTGCAGAAGAAAACCTCCCTTTATGATTTATTCCTGTATTGGATTATCACACCTCCTTGGTAAAAGCCATATCCTGGGTTCTTACTATTTAATATTTTTATACTTCCATATGTATGAATTTTATCTCACTGGAGATTTGTGCATGGAAAATGGACATTGTAAATCCTCAAGGGCATACGGCATGCTCAAAGAACAAAGTGACAACTGAGAGCATGATGTGGCCACCGGTTTGTCCTTTTCTCCCTTCAGTATCTCCCTGCTTGGCCCACCAGAAGTAATAAACAGAAACTTCTGTCCTTCAGTGTAAACATAATTGAGTCATTTAAAAATTTAACTTAAAAGCTGCACTTCCCTGTTCACTTATTCGTTCAAGTTATCAATAAATCAAGTCATAATCCACTAAAAGCGTCTAAACTATTAAATGCTTTTAGGCTTACTTTCCAACGAACTCATGTTTTATTCAGATTCTGAGAAAAAAGTTTCATATTTGCTTCATCAGTGGATAAACCATTCCTCTTCTCTCACAAAGTATTTTATTTAAACTTAAGGAAGAATTTTCAAAGTATGACAAAGATAAGCCAGCCAGAGGGCGGTTTTTATGTTACATCTGTAACACAACACATTGCTAAAGATTGATTTCAACAGCATTGCTCATCTTTGTCTTAAAAATAAAAATAGAATTGAGACTCTGGACTTTTTCAGAGGAAAGAGGCATTTCACCTCAACAAATTAGGAGGTAGAAAAGAAGCAAATTATTGTTATTTATTAAAGGAAACTTGATGTGTGACCCATAAAAAGAGATGGTATGACAAATTTTAGGTGGCAAGCTGTTCAAACAAACAGATATCTCAGATAGTTTCTTTTTCTCTTTATTTTAAAATGTGTTCAAGTCACTACATCACAGGCTGTTCACAATACCATTAAAGGATACTTCAAAAAGCAATTTTTCCTTGAATAGGCCTTGGGCCTTGGAAAAGTATTCAGAGAGGAAGATAGATTCTTTAATATATAGCAAGCATTAGTTTCTATTTTCATGAAAGCAGTTTTGTTTAGAATCCTCTTTAGACTTTTCAGTTTTAAAATATGTTTATTGTTTTGTAGACATAAAATCAGAAAAAAAGAGACTCTTAAGACACTGGAAAGAGAAAATGAGAATGTATTTTAAATGGATAGGTTAAGTTTTTTTTTTATAGACCTTCTGTTTTTAGAATTTAAATGTCCCTCATGGATTAATTAGAGAAGTATTTTGAAAGTTAAAAAGTAATTTATTAATTGCATCAGAAAAATAAAAAGATGCATTTGTGAAGTTAGTAGCAGGACTCACTTTCTCTGAAGATAAATTTAGGGTCAGAGAAGTCTCAAATGTGTTGTTCCAATTTTAGTATATGTGCTGCCGAAGCGAGCACGAGAAGTCTCAAATGTGAAAGGCAGTAATTAATAGAGTGATCTCTCTGATTAGGCATGAAAGGATGAATTCCAGAATTCAATTAAGAGATTTAGCTTTGGGGGGAAAAGGAGGAGCTTTCCTTCCATTGTAGCCATAGAGAAACAAAGGATAAATGCAGGGATTCCTGGGTGGTTCAGTGGGTTAAACATATTCCTTTGGTTCGGTGGTGATCCCAGGGTCCTTGTATCCAGCCCCACACCAGGGTCCCTACTCAGCAAAGAGCCTGCTCCCTCTCCCTCTGATTCTCCCCCTGCTTGTGTGCTCTCTCTCTGAAAAATAAATAGATAAAATCTTTAAATGGATAAAAGCAGGTAAAAATATACTTACTTACCTTCAAATGTTTTCAGAAAAGTAGAGGAAATTCACACTTGTTGCCATAGAAAACTACAGAGAGAATTGTCTATGTCCAAAAGGAGTATTAGTGGCTCTTGCTGTTGAAAGCCGACTGGAGACCATGGAGTTATAGTTGCACTATCAAAACTAGATGTAGCTAAATCAGATAATTTAACCACCCAAAACTGGTATTTTCCTAGGCAGTTCAATGGTAAATTGGAATAAAAATGAATTTGAGAATAGTATCAGAAGAAAAAAATAGTGTACAGTGAAATCAAGGCTGAAAGAAAATGAAGTGAATGCAGAAAAGAGGAGAAAAAATAAAAAGCAGAAAGATCACAGCTGAAAGGTCCCTTTGAGGTCAAATATTAAATATTGTGGGTGTTTTGAGTGATGGGCATACATGGTCAGGATATAATAACTTTGAAGTTAATATTTCAGAATGCTCACAGTGCTTGGTATTGACAAGTTATGATGAATAAACATCTCAAGCACAATGAAAGTTAAGGTCATTGGTGAAAATTAGGTGTGTAAACAGCAAGCATCCTGGCTTTGGGTAGATTTATCAAGCGTATGTGAAGTTGTCAGGGATGATTCAACTGGTGGTAAAGAGTAAGACCCAAAAGTACTCGGTAAACCAAACGCAGAAATGAGTAAGGCTCATAAGGGATGGTGAGGTGGAGAGGGAAGATGGGTAATGCAGAAAAGAGGAGATAAAGAAACAAAGTAACATCCTCGAAAAACGAACATTCTCTCATGTTTTCACAAACCTCAAAACACGATATCTTCCTCAGTGTAGCGACTCTGCGTTGAGAAATATGAGAATGACTCAGAAATGATCCCAAAAAAGGAGAACCACTGTTGGAAAGGACAAAATGAGAAAAATAACAAAAAACTAACAAATTATTGAGAAAAATGAAGAACTACACACTTTGATAAAGAAATTTGGTATAACTTGAATGAAAGTGGATGCTTCTGGGCAAGTGAATTTTTACTTTTATGGACAGAGAATTTTGTAATACCATGGCAGGATTTATCATTGCTTCATACTTGATTAAATAGCAGCCTAAAGGCAATGGAGTTCTTTGTTGGAGAACTTGCCTGGACTGCATATAACCAGCTGGCTGGGTATTTTGATGTCCAAGGAGAATATATTAAATTTTGGTATAGAAAACATAGTGGCAACTTCTGGAAACTAATATACTCATGCATTACTTTTGAATATCCCACACATGATAATTAAGCAAAAATTCATTATTTGCAGATGGCTTTTATATTACACACTTGAGTCCAGATGGTCTTTCTTTTTAAAGACTATTTGATTTGATTTTTTTGCCATGAAATGTTTAAGAAAACTGATTTTCATATGAAATGAACTGTGAATATATGAATAAATCATATTTTAAAACTGTGACTTAGTTTATTTAACTTATGCAAGAACAATGGTGCAATAGTGTTGTGTTGCTCCAGGTTTTAAACACTAACTTCAACAAAAGTAGAAAGTTAATAATTATGAAACCTCCAAATGAAACATATTTAGATTTTAAGACAGATAACCCTCTTGATACTAATGCCTTATAGCAACAAAAGGTGCATAGTTAATCATATAAAACCACATTAATGCCATGGTGTCCCCTAAAAAGAAAGACATTTTGCCATCTTGCCTTTTTTTTTTTTTTTTTTTTTGGGAGAGAGAGAGAGAGAGAGTGCGCAAGGTTGTTAGTGAGTAGGGGTTTGGGAAGGGCAGAGGGAGAAAAAAAGAATTTTAAGCAGCTTCCATGCCCAATGCAGGGCTCATCTCACGACGCTGAGATCATAATCTGAGCTGAAACCAAGAGTTGGATGCTTAACGGACTGAGACACCCAGGCACCCCTTGCCATCTTGCTTTTGGCCTCTCATATCAGGAGCTATACTCTCAGCTATTTTATTTTGAATGACAGAGTGATATAAGCAACCGACTATTTTATGTGAATGGATGTTTTTAACTTAGGGTTATTTATTTTGGGTGAGTGTAATATTTTTGCCTAGTTATTTTCATTATTATTGCTTACATTATTTGTGTGTCAGATATTATATAAACTAATTGCACACTATTTCAGTATTTTTCATGTATGAGATTTCTAGGGGAAATCTGTCTGATAATGATCTCTAATTATGTTGGTGGAAATGTAAAATGATGCTATGTATAGGAGCTATGGTAAAAGGTATGGAGGTTGTTCAAAAAATTAAAAATGGAACAATCATCTAACTTCTGGGTATATACTGAAAATAATTAAAATTGGTATCTCAAATAAATATCTGCCCCCCCATGTTCATTATAGCATTATTCATAAGAGTCACGATATGGACCAAGTGTCCATTGATAGATGAGTGAATGGGAAACATACGGTATATATTGGAATATTATTCGACCTTAAAAAATAAATTCTTCCATATGTGACAAAACAGATGAACCTGTGAACATTATATTATGTGAAATGAGCCAGTCACAGAAGCACATGCTATATAATTCTACTTACGTGATATATCTAAAATTGTCAAACTCATAGAGGAACGGAATAGAATAGTAGTGGCTGCCAGAGGCTGGGAGGTCTGAGAAATGAAGAATTATTCAGTGGGCATTAAGTTTCAGTTATGTAAATGAATAATTTCTAGAGATGTGTAGTACAACAAAATGCCTATAGTTAATATTGTATTGTGCACTTAAAACTCAAGAAGGTATATCACATGTTAAGTGCTATTAACACACAAAAGAATACTAAAAAACTTTGAGAGGTATTGTATATGTTCATTACTTCGATTATAGTGATGACATCACAGGTATTTGCATATGCCCAAACCCATCCAGTCATACACACTAAATATGTGCAGTTCTTGAACTATATCAATTATGCCTCAATTACAGTTGTAAAAATAATGAATGAATAGCTAGAATTTAACCTTTATTCAATCTTTGACAGACTTGGTCTTATTAAGGCCATTTTCCTTCTAGAGGTGTGAATCCATGTCCTTCTGTCTCTTCATTGCCTATCTGTAAAATTTATCGCTGGTATTCTTTTTTAACATTTAGGTCAATATTTCTTATGATATTTTTAAATTCCAAAGGGTTTTTCCTTGTCCCAACATCACAAAGATATTTTCTTATATACTTTTCATTAGATTTCTTTAGATTTAGAATTTTATACGTATCACTTATATCTTTCAACCATCTGGGGGTCACCCTAAAAGAGGAAAGAAGATAGGAACATTTCTTTTTCTCCATGAAGAGACATAATTTCCCAGGCCATCTATTAAAACTTTCGCTCAGAGATTTTTGTTTGGTTTTATGTCAAGCTTCCATTTGTACTCTGATTTGTTTCTGACCCATCTATTGTGTTATATTAATCTATGTGTCTCACCCTACATCAGTAACACATTGTATTTTTCGCCTCTTTGTTTTTAGTTTGTATTAACTATGGCTCTGTAGCAAGTTGTATTCTCTATCATAGTAAATTCCCTCTCTTAGATCTTTTTTCAACAAGTGACTTAATGACCCAGGAGCATTTATTTTTCTATATAACCTTGAGGAGATTTTTGTTGTGTCATACACAAATGTCATGCTAAAAGCAAAATTGTAATTTTGTGTGTGTGATCAGACTGGTGCAAGACCTCCTCCACTCCCCATGTTTGCAGACTTCAATAGCTCTGATCTATTGTTGAGACCCTTCCCGTGCTTTAAAAAATAAGGACATTAGGGGGCGCCTGGGTGGCTCAGTGGGTTAAGCCTCTCCCTTCCGCTCAGGTCATGATCCCAGGATCCGGGATCGAGCCCCACATCGGGCTCTCTGCTCCGCGGGGAGCCTGCTTCCTCCTCTCTCTCTGCCTGCCTCTCTGCCTAGTTGTGATTTCTCTCTGTCAAATAAATAAAAATATTAAAAAAAAAAATAAGGACATTAGGATTGTGGAATCTGAAAGTCTTGCCATTACAGCCACATTCAGAAGACTGTCACATTAATATCAAGAGGAAAATATTGGGAGAGAGGAGTCCTTTTAGAATACTCACTTTGCATTTGATAGGTAAATCTGGGAAGCACTTGATATTTTGGTAAAAAATACATAACATTTTCTGTTTTCTAGATTTTTCTACACAGTATGGTTCTTTCTGTTTCTTTTATTTTTGAAATGCTGTCTCCATTGAAATTTTAATGTTAAAAATATATATAACCTGCTTCACAGCACTCTGATTTTTAAAACATTAGCACAAATTATGGTTAGAATGAAACCATCCACTCTGATATGAAACATCCTTCATATTTGAAACTATACCATACAATTTCTATGAGACCATTTTTATTTCTATAAATTGCATTATTTTGGCTGTCTTCATATTTCTCAGAATTGTCGCGGAGCATGTTTGATGAAATATTTGTATGTCTTTGGATCCTAGTACAGCTATTTCTGGGGGACAGATCATGGGAGTTTCATTGCCTGTGTCTTTCTATTCTACACAGATTCAAGGTGGAGATGGGAATAGCACAAACACGATGAGGTTAGGGAGGAATGAGCATGGTAAATCATATCAAGAAAAATACAAATCAAAATACCAGGCTGGACAAAATTACATTTGCACAAGGATTTTAGAAAATCTGAAGGAAATGGTTACATCTACTCTGGAGAAAATGAATCAGCATTTCACAAAGACATAAGGATGTAGTGACATATTTGTGGTTAAAAAAAAAAAAAGATGTTTGCCTGGTTTTATTAACTACTCCTTCATGGGAAATAATTAAATCAACTAGGTCTTTTGGAAAATAAAAGCTTTTGTCATCTTTTTTAAATTATCAGTGACAATTTTTAGGTTACATTTTTGTTTTCTAAGGGATTTTAACTTTAACCTATGTATTTCTACCTAATAAATATATGCTTATACCTAAAATATAAAATGGATAAAAAAGGAAAATTATATTAAATACTCTTAAGCTTCATACAGCAAATACTTGCCTTATTTCATTATACTAACATATTTCTGTCTTCATATTGAAAATAAAAGGAGAGTAGATGACGTTAATGAAAAGCTATCATTTTAAATTTAAGAAAGATAGGAGACTGGGGCACCTGGGTGGCTCAGTGGGTTAAAGCCTCTGCCTTTGGCTCAGGTCATGATCCCAGGGTCCTGGGATCGAGCCCCACATAGGGTTCTCTGCTCAGCAGGAAGCCTGCTTCCTCCTCTCTCTCTCTCTGCGGGCCTTTTTATCTACTTGTGATCTCTGTTAAATAAATAAATAAAATCTTAAAAAAGAAAAAGGAAAGAAAGACAGGGGATCAGGTAACACTCACTATGTAAACACCTGCCTTTTTCAGAGTATTCTTTTTTCTTGCTGCTACAACTCAGATATGAGGCAGATAAAGTATGATTATTGCCTCTAGAGTAAGATATAGCATGCTTTTTAATTAAAAAATGTGGAATTGATGCGTTTTCCCGTTTTTCTTTTATAGCTATAAATATAAGTGAAGATTGGAGAAAATGAAAAAAATGAAAATGTTGGTTATGCTTTAAATTAAATATCAGATCTTGTTAGAGCCAAGAATCCTACTGTTTTTAAGTTGTGGTCAATTATATTGATGATATACTTAATTTCAGAGTCAGAAAATCACACTGGACTTATATTTCCACAAAATTTCATAACTATACAGTTTGAAAATCACTTTGGACTTCTATCTCCACTAAATTCCATGTCTATGTAAATAACACTCTATAAAGTACCTGCATATACATAGGAAAAACTAACTGTACAAAGTTTTTATGAAAAATATGCTTGTTTAGAGTATATTCAGAAAAAGATATTAGAGTAGTTGATATCTTTTTCAAACTCAACCGGATGCAAATCTTAGCTCTATTTTGAGGCTCTCCACTTAAGAAGTAAGTTGTCTGAACATTGCCCAAAATGGGTGAAGATAAACTATGACACCATTTCATTTTTTGAACATTTCTTTTTTTTTTTAAGATTTTATTTATTTATTTGACAGACAGAAATCACAAGTAGGCAGAGAGGCAGGCAGAGAGCGAGAAAGAAGCAGGCTCCCCGCTGGGCAGAGAGCCCGATGTGGGGCTTGATCCCAGGACCCTGGATCATGACCTGAGCCAAAGGCAGAGGCTTTAACCCACTGAGCCACCCAAGTGCCCCTGAAAATTTCTTTTTATTATTAATACCAATCCAGCACAATATTTGGATTGCATACAGGATGAGAGATATCATAAAAATGCATATTTATTTCTTATTTAATTTCCCCCTGCCCTCACATAACAAAATGGCAGGCAAATGCCTGGATAGTCAAATAGCTTGAGGTAACAAGTTAGAGTTTTTTAGCCTTATTGAAAGTCTACTAAGTTGATAAAACACAGAGATAATTTGGAGGACAAAAAATAAAATAGTGAACAGTTATTCTTTGCATATGTTCTAAAGTTATAGGCATTGTCTTATATTATATTAGCTTTGAATACTATTAAGAATGCATGATAACCAGTACTTATTAATAAGAAATATGCAAAATAGGAAGCAGCATCCCATACTCCCCAAAAATCTTTCCTCCATCTTTACTTTCCTTCAAATATGCTCTATCTTTGGAGTCCTGGTTGGCTCAGCTGACTAAGTGCCTGCCTTTGGCTCAGGTCAGGATCTCAGGGTCCCAGAATCCTAGCCCTGAAATGGCTCCCTGCTCAGCAGGAAGCCTGCTTCTCTCTCTGTCCCTCCCCTTGCTTGTGTACTTTCTCTCTCTCTTCCCCCCCTCAAAAATAAATAAATAAATAATCTTAAAAAGAAAAAAAAATGCTCTACCTTGATATTTTTAAAATCAGTTATTTATAAAGAATATTCCAACTCTTTTCATCTAGTTTCTTCTAGGTATTTTGCTCTTCATCTCTCATTGTACGGAAACTGCTCTTATGTTAGTCACTAATCATTTAGAGCCATCAAATTTAATGACCTGTTTTGTGTACCAATCAATCACTAGAGGAAGTTGACACTGTTTAAACTGGGAACCAATATATCAACAAAGACCCATTACTCACATAAAAGCACCGAAGAAACTCCATCAATTTTATCCTTGCAATATTTTTCTTCACATCTTTTCCTAGCCCAACAGAAATAGCTTAATTTGAAATTCATGTGATTTACTGTTAAAATCTCTGGGCTGATATTTCTGATTTCCTTGAATTCTCCCCATTCTAAAAACAACTGGTGAATATTGATGGCATATAACGACAAATGCTCTTGTGCAAATTTTATCATCCAAGGTTTGAATTTTAGCTAATTAACTCAAATAATTCAATATTTTATTCAAAGAAAATGCTTAATTCAAACTATATAACTGGTATCTGCCTAATTTATTATTAATATATTTTATTTATATATGCTAATATACTTAAAATATATATTCTAGATACATAAAACATGCTAATTTCCCTAATAAGGTGGTCTTTGTTGACAAGGTTATTAGCTCTGGTTCTTAGCACAAAAAGGTTGTTTTAAGGTGTATAAAGTGATGAAACATGTAGGTATATAAGATGAAGAAAGGGGTAAAGTCCCACAAGAAGAGCTATTGCTCATAAGAACAAAATTGTTGGATAGAAATTTAATGTTGTACCTATGTTCCTTTTATAAATATTCGTTATTTGAAAATTCATAATGGTAACTTACGTACTTTATATGGAATATGTACACAGAGTAGACCATGAGGAAATAACTTATAGTCAAAAGTTAGAAAATAACTTAAATTTTAAAAAATAAATTATAATGTATTTAAACTTTTTCTCCAGTTATGGACACTTGGCTTTTTCATAGCAAGGAGTAAAATATGCACATTCATTAGATATCTTTAATGAGAAAATCCAGTTGTATAAGCTGTGATCTCTGTCAAGGGCAGAAGGACACTGTACTGATTGAAATTATTTATTGTTTTTGTGTATTTTAAGTGGACTTGTATGAACAGAATTTGATTTTGAATATATGGAATAGTAGACTGAAACTCCCATTAGTACACATAGAAATTGGAAATTTCACATATGGAATAGTAGACTGAAACTCCCATTAGTACACATAGAAATTGGAAATTTCACATATGGAATAGTAGACTGAAACTCCCATTAGTACACATAGAAATTGGAATAGAAAGTTACTGCCAGAAAACTATTCCAAATGTACTTTGGGAAAAGAGAATTATTTAACATATTCCTATACTATATCTTTTATCTATTTTTCTAAATAATTTTCAATAAAATTATGTTTAAGTAGAAATTTAAATGCTGTAAGGAATAGGTATTCTTTTGGTGATTTTGCATATTACTAATAATCCAAATTATATATTTTATTACATTTATATCACTATTAAATATTTAAATATATAAAATATCTCATTATTATACTATCTTTAAAAATTGATTTAGCATTGAAGGGGGAAAAAAGCTCTGAAACTTATCTTAAATTTATGAAAACTTCATTTTTGAATGCTAAACATTCTTGTGTATGTGATAATTTTCAAGCCTCAAAAAGTTACTAGGACTGCTGATGTTATTATTATCCCTTTATTTAAAAATAAAAGTATAGGGCGCCTGGGTGGCTCAGTGGGTTAAGCCTCTGCCTTCGGCTCGGGTCATGATCTCAGGGTCCTGTGATCTAGTCCCCACATCAGGCTCTCTGCTTCGCAGGGAGCCTGCTTCCTCCTCTCTCTCTCCTCTCTCTCTCTGCTTGGCAGGGAGCCTGCTTCTTCCTCTCTCTCTGCTTGGCAGGGAGCCTGCTTCCTTCTCTCTCTCTCCGCCTGCCTCTCTGCCTACTACTTGTGATCTTGCTCTGTCAAATAAATAAATAAAATCTTAAAAAAAATAAAATAAAAGTATATAAACTTAATAGTTACCACATGATTTATTTTGCTAATTTTATTAAATCTTCTTTTGATATATTTTCTTTTTAATTCCTATCTTCTTCACTTTCTCAGCTACATACATTCTCTCATTTAACTATTAACCCAAGAAGTTCTAAGAAAAAAATGTATCCTTTGAATATTGAATAAAGTTGTAAAGAGTGGGCCATACTTTTTACTTGATATTTTATGACTTAATGGTTCAAACTCCTTTGCATGCATTCCAGGTAGATTTGAGTCCCATTTGCTACAAACTTGAAATGATAGATCACTTTCCTGACATTATATTTTCTTTTCATTTCTGTTGTTCATTTCCTCAAAATGTTATTAGCCCTTTGTAGTAACAACCTGACAGTATAAACTTCTCAGTTTGATCTATTTTATGGGAATAAATTTAGCCTCAGTAAAAGCTGTTTTTCTTCTGACAACTCTGGTACTCACTGTTACCTTATGAAGAAAATCTCTAAAAACTGTGAAAGAACTTTCAGCATTTCATTGAATGATTATTTAGTTAACTATGTATATAAGAACTGATATAAGTTTGGCTATTTGAACTTAACTATACAACTTGTCCTTTCTATTTTCTTCATAAAAGTAATAACACATTTCTGAGCAAGCCTCAGGATATTGTTACACAAATCCTTAGTATAGAGTGCATACACAAAAATCATAAACAAAGTTGGGTCTTCTATACAATGACTGATATTACTAATAACCAAGCAAGTATATGCTTTACGTGTCTACATAATTAATGTATGCAAAATATTGCCTGAAATGGCATATTTGAATGTTCTCAAAACCATTGAATTGTGTACTACAAATGGGTCCAATATATGCTATTTGAATTATAACTAAAAAAAATCTGTTAAAAAACTGTTTCAAGAAAGAATAGTATGGACACAAGCAAAGCTAACAACTAGACAGAAGTATAGTTCCTTTATTAACATATCCAGATCTTAGACTTAATTTTTATGTATACATGTGTGTGTACATATTTATCACATACAAAAAGTGGTAGAGAATGAATGTATACAACTTAGAGTTTGAAGATAATTGTATACCTCATGAAATCATCATCACAATCTATGTTATAAACCTATCACCTCTAAAAGTTTTTCTCACCCTCTTATTTATTATTATTATTATTATCATTATTATTTATTTTTGTAATAGTGACATAAGAGATTACCTTCTTCACAAATGTTTAAGTATACATTACCGTATTGTTAACTATAGGTATTATGTTATACAGTAGATCTCTAGGACTTACTCATCTTGTATAACTGAAACTTTGTACTGTTTGGCTATACCTCCCCATTAGCCCATCCCCAGACTCCAGCAACCACCATTCTACTCCCTGTTTTTATGAGTCTGACTACTTTAGTTTCATAATACAAGTGGAATCATACAGTGTCTTTTTGGGATCATCTTATTTCAGTTAGCATTTTTATATTCTTTGGGTCCATCCAGGTTGTTGCATAATTCCATGATTTATTTTTCTTTTTTAAGGCTGAATAATACTTTATTGATGTAAATACTACATGTTCTTTATCCATTCATCCCTTGAAGAACATTTAGATGGCTTCCATGTCTTGGCTATTGTGAATAATGATGCAATGAACATTGGAGTGCAGATATCTCTTCAAGAACTTGATTTTAATTGCTTTAAACTTAGTATGGTTTTGGTATGAAAACATACATAGACCAATAGAATAGGATTGAGAATCTAGAAATAAGCCCACATGCATATGGTCAACTTATCTTTGACAAGTGTTCCAAGACTACACAATGAGGAAAGAAAGGAAAGTTTCTTCAATAAAAGATGTTGGGGAAACTGGTTATCCATATGCAAAACAAAATAAAACCAATTTAAAATGGATTAAAGACAGGGTGCCTTGAGTGACTCAGTCAGTTAAGCAACTGCCTTCAGCTCAGGTCATCATTCTGATGTCCTGGAATTGAGCCCCACATCTGGCTTCCTGCTTCTCCCTCTCCTTCCTGCTCCTGCTCTCTCTTTCTCTCTTGCTGTCTCTGTCTCTCTTTCAAATAAATAAATAAATAAATAAAACCTTTTAAGTAAATAA
Organism: Meles meles; assembly: GCF_922984935.1. Classification (NCBI taxonomy): domain Eukaryota; kingdom Metazoa; phylum Chordata; class Mammalia; order Carnivora; family Mustelidae; genus Meles; species Meles meles. The sequence goes on along the minus strand of NC_060067.1, from coordinate 128,320,850 downwards.
ATGAATGAATGAATAAATAAATAAATAAAATAGATTAAAGACTTAGAGTAGACCCAAAACCATGGAAACTCCTAGAAAAAAATCTCCTAAGGAAAATGCTTCTTGACATTGGTGTTGGCAACAATTTCTTGGATACTAACTAAAAGCACAGGCAACAAATGCAAAAATAGATGCATGGAATTAAGTTAAGCTAAAAAGTTTCTATACAGTAGAAAAAAAGAGAAATTAAAGGAGAAGACAATCTAAGTAATGGGAGGATATATTTGCAAGCCATATATCTGTTCAAAAACTGATACTCAAAATGTATAAGTAATTCCTACAATTCAATAACATACAACCAAATAACTCAATTGAAAAGTGGGCAAAGGAACAGAATAGATATATCTCCAAAGAAGATAAAAAAAAAAAAACATCAAGAGGTATAAGGAAGGATAATCAACATCGCTAATTATCAGGGAAATGCAAACCAAATCCACAATGAAATATTTTTTCACACCTCATAGATTAGCTATTATCAGACAACAACAACACAAAGGATGAAAAATATTGGAGACATGTAAAGAACAAAAGCCTCTTACACACTGTTGCAGGAATGTCAATTGCCACAGCAGCTATGGAATACAGTATGGCCACTCCTCAAAATACTACTAAAACTAGGGGCACCTGGGTGTCTCAGTAGGTTATGCATCTGCCTTCAGCTCAAGTCATGATCCCAGGGTTCTAGGATTGAGTACCACATTAGGCACCCTGCTCAGTTGGGAGCCTGCTTCCCCCTTTCCCTCTGCTTGCCACTCTGCCTCCTTGTGCTCTCTCTCTCTATCTCTCTGTCAAATAAATAAATAAAATCTTTTTTAAAAAAACCTACTAAACCTACTAAAAAATAAAACAACCATATGGAGATGGTGGAGGAATAGAAGACCTAAATCTTTTCTTGTCCCAGTAATTCAGCTAGATAGTTATCAAACCATTCTGAACACCTATGAACTCCACAGGAGATTGAAGAAAAGAATAGCAGCAATTCTATGAACATAAAAGGACCACTTTCTGCAACATAGGACATATGGAGAAGTGAATCTGAGGTGATATTTGGGAAGATAGACCATGGGGGTGGGGAGCCTTGATCAGCCAGTTCCTGGCAAGTGACAAAGCAGTGGGGCACAAAATCAGAACTTTCAGAAGTCCACTCTTCAGAGGGATGTCATTCCAGCAGCTAAGTGGGGGGTGGAACACTCACTGGGATAATGTGGTCCCAGGACCCTCAAGGTCACAGAAAGACCAGGGGTGCCTGAGTGTGGCAGAGCTCCCAGGTATGGGATTAAGGAGGCTGGCTGCAAAGATAGAGCTGAGGAGTGGGTTCTCAGCTTGGAGTTCCCATAGACCATGATCTGAGGCACAGTTGGGCCACTACTGTTTGAGCAGGAACCTCACAAGTGGGACATCCAGGAAGACTCCCCTTCCTCTCCTGGGAGGAACAGCACAAAAGCACACTGCAGGAATCTGCTGGGTTTGGAGACTCCAAAGGTACCATGTGCCAAAGATAGAAATGCTCGATCACAGGCCAGGTGAGTACAGAGTGGGGCGAGATACCAGAGAGATAGGAGTGATTGACTACTTTTCTCTGAGGGTTCACTGAAGAGAAGGACCCCAAGCTTTCAGCTCCACTGGGGTCAGAGATTGGGAGACCACCATTTTCATTCTCATCCTCCAAAGCTGTATGGAAAATTTTCAGGGACAAAACATACCAAGAGCAAACCCAACCAGATTACTTAGCTTGGCCCCTGGCAAGGGTGGTGCAATTCTGCCTTAGGCAAAGACATTTGAGAATCACTGCAGGGGGCCCCTCCCCCAGAAGATCATCAAGAACTTCCAGCCAAGACCAAGTTTACTGATCAGTGAGAACTGCAAAGCTTCTGAGCTAGGGTAGTACACACTTGGAATTCATGGCTTCTCCCCCATGATTCTTTAGTCTTTCAAAGTTAATTTTTAAAATTTTCTTTATTTTATTATTATTATTATTATTATTTTAAGATTTTATTTATTTATTCGACAGATAGAGATCACAAGTAGGCAGAGAGAGAGAGAGAGGAGGAAGCAGGCTCCCTGCAGAACAGAGAGCCCGATGCGGGGCTCGATCCCAGGACCCTGAGATCATGACGCGAGACGAAGGCAGAAGCTTAACCCACTGAGCCACCCAGGTGCCCCTTATTATTATTTTTATTTTTGTATTTTCTCTTCTTTCCTTTTCAACCAACTTCTCACTAATTCCTTTTTTAAAATCTTTTTTAATTTTCATTTTATAGTCATTTATTTTATATTGGAGTACATTATAGCAGAGAACTTCCTCAATTTGGGGAAGAGAACAGGCATCAAAATCCAGGAGGCACAGATAACCCCCTCAAAATCAATAAAAATAGGTCCACACTTCAACATCTAATAGTAAAACTTACAAATCTCAGGAGAAAGAGAAAACCCATAAATCAGCTTGAACAAGAGATCTGTAATATACAATGGTACAAACATTAGATTGGCAGCAGACCTAGCCACAGAGGCTTGGCAGACCAGAAAAGACTGGCATGATATATTTAGGGTACTAAATAAGAAAAATATGCAGTGAAGAATATTGTATCCAGTTAGGCTGTTATTAAAAATAGAAAGAGATAAGGAGCTTCCAAGACAAACAGAAAGTATAGGAATTTATGATGACCAAATCAGCCCTACAAGAAATATTGAAAGAGGTCCTCCAAGCAAAGAGAGAGCCTAAAAGTAACTTAGACCAGGAAGGAACAGAGAAAATATACAGTAACAGTCACCTTACAACAATGCAATGGCACTAAATTAATGTCTTTCAATAGTTACCCTGAATGTACATGAACTAAACAGCCCAATCATAGGACACAGGGTATCAGATTAGATTAAATAGAAAATCAATAAGTTCTCTGGAAGATACTCATTTTAGACCCAAAGAAACCTCCAGATTTAAAATGAGAACATGGAAAACCATTGACAATGCTAATGGACATCAAAAGAAAACTAGTGGCAATCCTTATGTCAGACAAATTAGATTTTAAACCAAAGTCTATAAGAAAAGATGAGGAAGAACACTATATGATATTTAAAGAGTGTCTCCAACAAGAAGATCAAACAATTATAAATATTTATGCTCCTAATATGGCAGCAGCCAATTATATAAGCCCTTTGATAACAAAATCAAAGAAACACATAGACAATAATACAATAACAGTAGGGGACTTTAACACCCTCCTCACTAAAATGTACAGATCATCTAAACAAAAGATCAACAAGGAAATAAGAGTTTTAAATAACACACTGGACTAGATGGACTTCACAGATACATTCAGAACATTCCATCCCAAAGCAACAGAATGCACATTCTTCTCTACTGCACATGGAACATTCTCCAGAATAGATGACATCCTGGGTCACAGATAAGGTCTCAACCAGTACCAAATGACTGAGATCATTCCCTGCATGTTTTCAGACCACAATGTTTTGAAACTTGAACTCAATCATATGAAGAAAGTTGGAAAGAACTCAAATACATGGAGGCTAAAGAGCTCCCTATTCAAGAATTAATGGATTAACCAGGAAATTAAAGAAGAGTAAAAAAAAAATCATGGAAACAAATGAAAATGAAAACACTGTTCAAAATCTTTGGGATGCAGCAAAGGTGGTCCTAAGGGGAAAGTACATAGCAATACAAACTCTCAAAAAACAAGAAAGCTCTCAAGTATACAACCTAATCTTACACCTAAAGGAGCTGGAGAAAGAACAGCAAAGAAAGCCTAAACTGAGCAGGAGAAGAGTAATAAAAATCAGAGCAGAAATCAATTAAACAGAAACCAAAAGAATAGTAGAACAGATCAACAAAAGCAGGAGCTGGTTCTTTGAAAGAATTAGTATGATTGATAACCCCCTGGCCAGACTTATCAAAAAGAAAAGAGAAAGGACCCAAATTAATAAAATCAAGAATGAAAAAGGAGAGATCACAGCCAACACCAAAGAAATACAAGCAATTTTAAGAACATATTATGAGCAACTGTATGCCAGCACATGAGACAATCTGGAAGAAATGGGTGCATTCCTAGAGATGTACAAAGTACCAAAACTGAACCAGGAAGAAATAGAAAACTTGAACAGACTCATAACTAGCAAGGAATTTGAAGAAGTAATCAAAAATCTCCCAACAAACAAGAGCCTAGGACCAGATGGCTTCCTAGGGGAAGTCTACCAAGCATTTAAAGAAAAATTAATTCCTTTTTTTCTGAAACTGTTCCCAAAAATAGAAATGGAAGGAAAATTTCCAAACTCATTTTTTGAGGCCAGAGTTACCTAGATCCCAAAACCAGACAAAGGCCCCATCAGAAAGGAAAATTACACACCAATATCCCTGATGAACATGGATGCAAAAATTCTCACCAAAATACTAGCCACTATGATCCAACAGTACTTTAATTACTTATTGTGATACAATGCATTAATTAAAGATCAAGAACCATATGATCCTCTCAATAGATGCAAAAGAAGCATTTGACAAAGTACAGCATACTTTCTTGATTAAGACTCTTCACAGTGTAGGGATAGAGGGTATCATATCATAAAATATATCAATATCATAAATTATGATAAATATCATATTTAAATATATAAATGATATATAAATGATAAAGAAATATTTACCATAAATATCATAAACCTCAATATCACAAAAGCCATTTATGAAAAACCCATGATGAATATCATTCTCAATGGGGAAAAACTGAGAGCTTTTCCCCTAAGGTCTGGAACACAGCAAGAATGTCCACTATCACCACTGCTATTCAACATAGAACTGGAAGTCCTAGTCTCAGCAATCAGACAACAAAAAGAAATAAAAGACATCCAAATCAGCAAAGAAGTTGAACTCTCACCCTTTGCAGGTGATATGATATTTTATGTGGAAAACCCAAAAGACCCCACCCCAAAACTACTAGAGCTCATGTATGAATTCAATAAAGTGTCAGTATATAAAATCAATGCACAGAAATCAGTTGCATTTCTATACACCAACAATGAGATAAAAGAAGAAGAAATTAAGGAACTGATTCCATTTACTATTGCACCCAAAATCACAGATATGTAGGAATAAATCTAACTAAAAAGACAAAGAATCTGTACTCAGAAAACTATAGAATACTCATGAAAGGAATTGAGCAAGACACAAAGAAATGGAAAAATGTTCTATGCTCATGCATTGGAAGAACAAATATTGTGAAAATGTCCATGCTACCTAGAGCAATCTACACATTTAATGCACTCCCTATCAAAATACCATCAACTTTTTTCAAAGAAATGGAATAAATAATCCTAAAATTTGTATGGGACCAGAAAAGACAAAATATCCAGAGGAATGTTAAAAAAAAGAAAAGCAAACCTGATGGCATCACAATTCCAGACTTGAAGCTCTGTTACAAGGTTGTAATCATCTAGACAGTATGGTACTGGAACAAAAACAGACATATAGTGCAATGGAACAGAATATAGAGCCCAGAAATGGACCCTCAACTCTATGATCATCTAATCTTTGATAAAGCAGGAAAGAGTGTCCAATGGAAAAAGAGACAGTCTCTTCAACAAATAGTGTTGGGGAAATTAGACAGCCACATGGAGAAGAACAAAACGGGACCATATCCTTACCCCCCACACACAAATAGACCCCAAATGGATGAAATACCTTAATGTGACACAATTTGTATCCATCAAGATGCTTGAGAAGAACACAGGCAGCGACCTCTTTGACCTCAGCTGCAGCAACATTTTCTAGAAACATCAGCAAAGGCAAGGTAAGCAAGAGCAAAAATGAATTATTGGGACTTTATCAGGATAAAAAGCTTTTGCAGAGCAAAGGAAACAGTCAACAAAACCAAAAGACAACCTACAGAATAAAAGAATATATTTGCATGACATATCAGATAAAGGGTTAATATCCAAAATCTATAAAGAACTTAAGAAACTCAAGACCCAAAGAACAAATAAATGGGCAGTAGACATGAACAGACATTTCTGCAAAGAAGACATCCAATGGCCAACAGACACATGAAAAAGTTCTCAACATCACTCAGTGTCAGGAAAATACAAATCAAAACCACAGTGAGATATCACCTCATACCAGTCAGAATGGCTAAAATTACAAGTCAGGAAATGACAGATGTTGGTGAGGATGTGAAGAAAGGGGAACCCTCCTACACTGTTGGTGGGAATGCATGCTGGTGTAGCCACTCTGGAAAACAGTATGCAGGTTTCTCAAAAAGTTGAAAATAAAGCTACCTTATGCCCCACAATTGCACTACTGGATATTTATTTACCCCAAAGATACAACTGTAGTGATCCAAAGGGGCACATGTGCTCCAATGTTTATAGCACCAATGTCCGCAATAGTCAAACTATGGAAAGAGCCTAGATTTTGATCAGTAGATGAATGGATAAAGAAGATTTGTTATGTGTATATAATGGAATATTACGTAGCCATCAAAAATGAAATATTTCCTCTTGCAATGACATGGATGAACTAGAGAGTATTATGCTAAGCAAAATAAATCAGTCAGAGAAAGACAGTTATCATATGATCTCGCTGATATGTGGAATTTGAGAAACAAGGCAGAGCATCATGGGGGAAGAGAGGGAAAAAAATGAAATGGGATGAAACCAGAGAGAGAGAGAAACTCTAAGAGACTTTTAATCTCAGGAGACAAACTGAGCATTGCTGGAGTGTTGCTGGTGGTAGGGATGGAGTGGTTGGGTAATGGACATTGGGGAGGGTATGTGCTATGGTGAACACTGTGAATTGTGTAAAACTGATGATTCACAGACCTGTACCCCCGAAACAAATAATACACTATTTGTTAATTTAAAAAATTTTAAAAAAAGAACTACCATATGGACTTTGTTTTTAATGAATAGAAAGCTAAAAGGTTTCCTCTACTTACTACCTAAAAGGTAGTAAGTTTAATCACATATATGGAGATTTAACAATAAATCATTAAACGGCATGCTGATGATGGCATACATCACATATTTTTTCTGTGTAATCTCTTAGGAAAAGAAACTAAAAACAAAAATAAGAGAATAAAACATGTATTTGCATGTCTACATATCTGGAATGAAATTTTATCCTTTTCTTACAGATGTTTTATGAAGTTCCATGGACCAGACGTTGCAATCTGTTTTGTTTCTGCAAATTTTAATTTAAGACTTAAAAATTAAAATTTTAAAATTAAAGTTTTAAAAATTAAAATTAAAAAAATTTTTTAAATTAAAATTTAAGATTCTCTCTTATACTGATGGATTCCAATGAATGCCATGTTTCTTCAGGATAGTCTTTCTAAACTTAGACAAATTGGCCATAAAGCTCAAACTTTGCCAATTCTATATATTACACCTATAGACTAGGAATTTGAGATAATATTAATGTGGATTTTTGTTTGGTAAATAAGTTAATTTTCAATGCCAATGAATTCAGATTTACTTTTACATACCATTAGTAGGACCTACCATTTGTTGTATGCCTACTCTCCACCAGTCACAGAAGGTTATCAGAATTTATTCTCATGACTCTGAAGTAAGTAGTATTATTTCTGTTTTATTATTGACACAACTGGAGTTCAAAAGGATAAATAATGTATTTAAGGCTAAACAGCCAGTGTCAGATCTACCTGATTCAAGTGTTGTAACTCTTGTCTATATGTCTTGGTTTATGTCTTCCATAATGCTCAACTTCAGAATATATTTGTCTTAAGTCTGAAATGTCTCTTCATATTTCTACTGAGTTCTCAGGGGAGTTTCAAAGACAAATAGTCTCTCATGTATATTGAAAGATAATACCAAAAATATAAGAGGATGAGAGTCAAAGTAACATGCACTCTCCATCCCCCTTTTTTTTTAAGAAAACCGGATGGAAGAACATAGTTCAGAGTAAAAGTTAATGAAGCCAGCTACCAGAACTAACACATTTGCCAACACTGCCTACTGATTTACCAATAACAAGGGTCCACACAAGGAAGGACTTGCCAATAAGACTTAGAACAGGAAAGGGAAGAATATATGTCTTCTGAGGCTGGCTTATTTCCCAAAGAAAAAGATCAAAGCAGAGCTATAAATGCTAGTTCTTGCTTAATCTCTCCAGAGAAAGACTGAGTGAATGGGCAGAATCTAGCCAAGAGTGTATTTAGAGAAGTTCCTAGTCCAAAGAAACCGGAGAATAAAGAGAATAAAGAGAATCAATCCCTTTGAAAATATAATTTTTCACAATAAATGTTTAAAATAGCAATATAGGTAGGTAATTAAACTAATTCATTTCATTAACTAATTATTTACTGATTATTTCTTTTATTGTGCAGAAATTAGTTTAAGGTTAAACAAACTTCCACCTCAGTATGACATTATTTTCAGCATTCACTCTAAATAAAATATCGTGACTAGGAGACAGGGAGAAACGGAACTTAAAAAAAAAAAAAAAAAACAGATCAGTTGAATTGGCAAAGATGCTAGCTTTGAAGTGAATTTAAATATTACTTCTAGTTCACATACAATAGGCTAAATAATTTGGAGATAAAAGTTTTCTGGAATAATAATTAAATTGATGTCCTTTGGAAAGTCACTGTTGCTTCTCTAGGACTTTGATTCTTCCCTATCACTTTTGAAGATGATGGACCAGGTTATCTAAAATAGTACATTCCAAATGTGTGTGTGTGTGTGTGTGTGTGTGTGTGTGCGTGTGTGTGTTGGTAGTGGTGGTGGTGGGTGGCAGAGAAACTATAAAGTCTGTTACCCTTGCCCCTTTATGAAAGGAAACATATGAGTCTCCTGAGTAGTTTTCATTTTCTAGACATTTTTTTTTCCTCTTTGGAATTTCTAAGTCTCTCAGGCACATACTTCTAAGAGAGCATGGGCAATGCCATAAGTCCTCATATGAATTGGATGATTACTTTGTCCCTTATAGGTGTCTAGGTGAGAAAAGTACTGAGAACTGCTGATAAGGCCACATAAAAGTGTGACTTCCTATCAGAATTTACTCCTACCCATTTAGTTGAAACACTGTAGAGAATTTAAGAAACACTCATGAGGACATAGAAATTATATGCACAAATGGTGGGATGATTCACACAAAGTCATGGAAAGCCATAAAACCAAAAGTTTGGTTTTAATGCAGGGATATTTTAAAATCAAGACTACATCTATTGTGCCCAGTGATTTTGTTTCAGACATGCCCAGTTACTCTTCCATAGGTAGATTTGAAGAGAATTTTCTAACATGTAATGAACTTGCAAAAAATAAAATTATTTTCTTCATTATGTTAAAGCTATTTCACAAGTTACTAATATTTACAACAGTTTACCATTCTCAAAATTAAATGTCCAGAGCTGTAACAATGATTTTCATGTGATAGGATTCATGATGAAAAGAATGATAAGGGAAGTGCCATATGGTAAGTAGGTAGAACATCTATCAAAGACACTTTCTTTTCCTTCCTTCCTATGAGAAAATAATTTTTGGAAATACTTTCTTTGTCCATATGTTGTATAATTTTGTGAATATACTAGTACAGAAACCCAGAGAAGGAAAGAATATGTGCACACATACGTGCGCATACACAAAAGAAGAAAATGACCATAAATTAATGATTTCTTTAGATTTGCTGTGTGTAACAGTTTTTTAGGCTAAAACATTTAGGTAGTGATACCATAATAACATAATGATATTCAGACAAATTTCAAGTAGGATACTGATTTTTACAAAACATTTGGTCATATATTGAAGTCTGTTAGCACTGACCTCAAACAGCCTAGAGAATGCCACTATAGTCACTTTTCAGTGAAATCTAATGGTGCCAGCTGCAAACAAGACATGTTATCAAGTTGGAGAAGGAAAGGAAAATTGATTTCTGAATAAAAATATAGGCACTAGTTAAAGGGAAGCCATATGCAATGTCAAACTACTTTTTTAGGGTAAAAAATAAATATTTAGTTAGCTGAAGGAACTTCATATCCTATTTTCACTCAGAGAACATATAGATATTTCCCTGGCATCTAACAGTCAATTTCCTGGACATATTTTGTTAAAATAATGTTTTTAAAATTGTAAAATATAAAATTTAAATGGTTTCATATAGCCAGAACAGATTTTGTTGTGTGCATATTGCAGCAAAACAGTTGAGACAGGAAGGAAACCAATGGAAAGGTAAGATTTCTAATTCTAAAATCATTTTCAGAGTAACATTTTTACTGGAGAAATCCAATATTTCTTAATAAAAGTAGGTATAATAGAACTCAAGAAGAGAACTAGAGATATCATTTAAACACACAGGAAAGGGGTGCCTGGGTGGCTCAGTGCGTTAAAGCCTCTGCCTTCTGCTCAGGTCATGATCTCAGGGTCCTGGGATCAAGCCCCACATCAGGCTCTCTGCTCAGCAGGGAGCCTGCTTCCTCCTTTCTCTCTGCTGCCTCTCTGCCTACTTGTGAACTTTGTCTGTCAAATAAATAAATAAAATCTTTTTAAAAAAATTAAATAAACACAGGAAATATTTCTTTCTACATCTTTCCAGGTATAAAGTTAGGATAATTTGTTGGTGGCATCCCAAACCAATGTGATTCCATGGCACTGACAGATGACAATCAGGCACCAATAACCCAGAAAGGTTCTTAGGCCAAACTCTTCTGTCCTAAGAGAGAAATGGATACTATAAATCACTCACCCATTTATCCACAAAGTGAAAATTCTTTTTTTAAAAAGATTTATTCATTTATTTTAGAGAGAGAGAGACAGAGAGCATGGTGAACAGGGAGGGACAGAGGGAGAAGGAGAGAGAATACCAAGCAGACTCCCTGCTGAGTACTGACCCTGAGATTATGACCTGAGCCGGAATGAAGACTCAGGCACTTACCGACTGAGCCACCCAGATGCCCCACACAGTGAAAATTCTTTACATATTTTACAAGTCTGTTTTCTACTTTGCATCACTATTTGAAGTTCCTCTATAGACACTAGTTCTTCCAACTCCAGATTAAGCCTCTTGAAAAATATGAATCCACTTCATGTGTTTTTTTTTAATATTTATTTTTATTTGTTTATTTACAGCATAACAGTGTTCATTGTTTTGGCATCACACCCAGTGCTCCATGCAGTACGTGCCCTCCCTATTACCCACCACCTGGTTCCTCAACCTCCCACCCCCCCCCCACCCCCCTGCCGCCCCTTCATAACCCTCTGGTTGTTTTTCAGAGTCCATAGTCTCTCATGGTTCATCTCCCCTTCCAGTTTCCCTCAACTCCCTCTCCTCTCCCTCTCCCCATGTCCTCCATGTTATTTGTTATGCTCCACAAATAAGTGTGACCATATGATACTTGACTCTCTCTGCTTGACTTATTTTGCTCAGCATAATTTCTTCCAGTCCCGTCCATGTTGCTACAAAAGTTGGGTATTCGTCCTTTCTGATGGAGGCATAATACTCCATTGTGTATATGGACCACATCTTCCTTATCCATTCATCTGTTGAAGGGCATCTTGGTTCTTTCCACAGTTTGGCGACTGTAGCCATTGCTGCAATAAACATTGGGGTACAAATGGCCCTTCTTTTCACTACATCTGTATCTTTGGGGTAAATACCCAGCAGTGCAATTGCAGGGTCATAGGGAAGCTCTATTTTTAATATCTTCAGGAATCTCCACACTGTTCTCCAAAGTGGCTGCACCAACTTGCATTCCCACCAACAGTGTAAGAGGGTTCCCCTTTCTCCACATCCTCTCCAACACACGTTGTTTCCTGTCTTGCTAATTTTGGCCATTCTAACTGGTGTGAGGTGGTATCTCAATGTGGTTTTAATTTGAATCTCCCTGATGGCTAGTGATGATGAACATTTTTTCATGTGTCTGATAGCCATTTGTATGTCTTCATTGGAGAAGTGTCTGTTCATATCTTCTGCCCATTTTTTGATATGATTATCTGTTTTGTGTGTGTTGAGTTTGAGAAGTTCTTTATAGATCCTGGATATCAACCTTTTGTCTGTACTGTCATTTGCAAATATCTTCTCCCATTCCGTGGGTTGCCTCTTTGTTTTGTTGACTGTTTCCTTTGCTGTGCGGAAGCTTTTGATCTTGATGAAGTCCCAAAAGTTCATTTTTGCTTTTGTTTCCTTGGCCTTTGGAGACATATCTTGAAAGAAGTTGCTGTGGCTGATATCGAAGAGGTTACTGCCTATGTTCTCCTCTAGGATTCTGATAGATTCCTGTCTCACGTTGAGGTCTTTTATCCATTTTGAGTTTATCTTTGTGTACGGTGTAAGAGAATGCTCGAGTTTCCTTCTTCTACATATCGCTGTCCAGTTTTCCCAGCACCACTGATTGAAGAGACTGTCTTTTTTCCATTGAATATTTTTTCCTGTTTTGTCGAAGATTATTTGACCATAGGGTTGAGGGTCCATATCTGGGCTCTCCACTCTGTTCCACTGGTCTATGTGTCTGTTTTTATGCCAGTACCACTCTGTCTTGGTGATCACAGCTTTGTAGTAAAGCTTGAAATCGGGTAACGTGATGCCACCAGTTTTGCTTTTGTTTTTCAACATTTCCTTAGCAATTCGGGGTCTCTTCTGGCTCCATACAAATTTTAGGATTATTTGCTCCAGCTCTTTGAAAAATATTGCTGGAATTTTGATCGGAATGGCATTAAAAGTATAGATTGCTCTAGGCAGTATAGACATTTTAACAATGTTTATTCTTCCAATCCAAGAGCATGGAACAGTCTTCCATCTTTTTGTGTCTTCTTCAATTTCTTTCATGAGTGTTCTGTAGTTCCTCGAGTACAGGTCCTTTACTTCTTTGGTTAGGTTTATGCCCAGGTATCTTATGGTTCTTGGTGCTATAGTAAATGGAATCGATTCTCTAATTTCCCTTTCTGTATTTTCATTGTTGGTGTATAAGAAAGCCACTGAATTCTGTACATTGACTTTGTATCCTGCCACGTTACTGAATTGCTGTATGAGTTCTAGTAGTTTGGGGGTGGAGTCTTTAGGGTTTTCCATATAAAGAATCATGTCATCTGCGAAGAGAGAGAGTTTGACTTCTTCCTTGCCAATTTGGATACCTTTTATTTCTCTTTGTTGTCTGATTGCCGTTGCTAGAACTTCTAATACTATGTTGAACAAGAGTGGTGAGAGAGGGCATCCTTGTCATGTTCCTGATCTCAACGGGAAGGCTGCAAGCTTTTTCCCATTGAAGATGATATTTGCTGTGGGTCTTTCATAGATAGATTTTATGACGTTCAGGAATGTTCCCTCTATCCCTATACTTTGAAGCGTTTTCATCAGGAACGGATGCTGGATTTTGTCAAATGCTTTTTCTGCATCAATTGAGAGGACAATGTGGTTCTTCTCTCTTCTCTTATTGATGTGTTCTATCACACTGATTGATTTGCGAATGTTGAACCAACCTTGCAACCCAGGGATGAATCCCACCTGGTCATGGTGGATAATCTTTTTAATGTGCTACTGGATCCTGTTTGCTAGGATCTTGTTGAGAATCTTTGCATCCATATGTTTTTTTCTGAGAAGTAAGAGTGGCATGATATTTACACAGGATCGGCTTTAGGAGCTGAAATTAAGAATTTTTTTTAATTATGCTTACATTTAAATCATTAACTCAAATATTTACTTAATCCTTGATAAAAGAAGTTAGTTAATTTAAACTGTAAGCATTAATAGAGAAAGGAAAACTACCAGGTAAAACAAGAACCAAAACATCAGAAACAGTCTATCATGTCTCTTGTGGGTGATCCTTGGCCCTTTTTCTCTAGGATCTTCTTCTCCATATAGGGTCCATGCTCCATTTAAACCTGTTTTCATTTGCACGAGTTGGTGAAAGGCAGATTCTGATTTCAACTGCCTTATACTATTTGGTTTTTAGAAGATTTTAATTTCTTTTCAAAGACCATAGACGATATTTGATTTCAGGAACAGTATAACTTAATTATAGCTTAAAAAAATGGGATGCATTTACGACAAGAGTGGCAATTTCTCAAGTTAGCTTTTCTTTGCAATTACTTGTTTTTTGAACTTACAAAGAACTCTTGTCCTTAACAATCACATCTTTAATTGCCTTAATAGCCACAGTAAGTTTAGTGTAATTATCAGTGCTGAAAAGAAATACTTATGGAGTAATTTTGTACACACAGATTAAATTCCATCATGTAGGCTTCATTATTATTAAAAATAAATTGAAAATATTTATATAAAAATTGCTCTATGCCAGTGGCTACTTTAAGTGTTTTGTATATTAACTCAAAAACCCTGGAAGGTAGGCACTCTTGTTGTTTTTGTTGTGTTGATATGGTGACAGAGATAAAGGGAGGTCAACTAACTTGCCATGAAGGGCCAGACTTAGGATTCAAAAACAAAGACTCTTGTTTCCATCCTTTGGTTCTTAACCTCTATGCTATGCTTCCTATTAATTTATTTTTTTTCTTTTGACAGTGATTCCTATGGAAATATATTAATAAGACAATATTTAATTTCATAAAGACCATTTGTTTGTTATTTTATAGAAGCATCGTATATGCTTGGATTCAGATGTTAGCATTTGTTCTGCCACATTTGTTCCTTCATTCGGAGCTGTACTCAAAGATTGTCATCAAGTAGCTGCTGAAGGACCGCATGAATATATTGAAAAACTAAATAATTACAGAGACATATTTGTGGTAAAGAGATCTGATATAATTCAAGTACCAGAATTACAAATTGAGCTCTGTGGACTAGCTCCCCTAAGAAATAATCATTACTTGTTGATTGTTTCTTAACTATGCAAATTTATTTTCTGGAAATTGTTAAAAGTATATACAATAAATGAAGAAATATTAATTCAGGAAAATCTACTAATCCTTGGTAAGAGCATCCAGTAGTACTTGAGACACAATTCATCTCCCGCCCACACACGCATAGTTCAAACTAATGGAAACTCCACATGGAGATAATGCGACCAAGAAAATGGGATTCCCTTTCTGTCCAGCTCCCAGTTAAGGACTATAATATTTCTCAAGGATGGGTGGTGAGCTGGCATTTTTCATTCCCTCATCTACATGTCGTAGAACTAAATTCCAAGTGAATGAGGCCAAGGGGCCAGGAACTCTTTTTCTCCACCCAGACTTGACTCATGAGCCAGAGGCTTGCCACAGGTGTGGAAGGCCAAAAATATTGGGATTTTGATCACCCTTTCCACAGCTTACTCATAGGGTGGAGGTACATTTTGGGTAAGATAATCTGAAAGCACTAGAAGTTACTTTCCCCACACAGCACTCCACTCACAAACCAAGGGTGCTACTCTGATAGTAGTGTGTCATCGTGCTACTGAACCAATGTGGGTCTGTTCCTTGGTGAGTTACAAACATAGACTACACTAGGTAGAGTTGCCTCACAGAGTCTCCTTTATTTGCAGCATATAAGGAGACCATGGGGAATAATTTCAAAAACTTTGAGTCCCCCAACAGGACAAGGCAAGCTCCTTTTATTAGGGTTTGGGATGAGTATTGAGAGGAGGAGGCCTCATCATCACATATAATGGGCAGGCATAAAGTTGCACAAGTTCATTCAAAAAACATGCCTGTATGTACATGCATGTTATGCTAATGAAGCTGATGTTCCTGTCAGGGTGGGGATTTTAACATTATAATGAGGCTGAGGTGACTGTCCAGCACTTTATAATTTGTCTGTGCAGATGTCCTCCTGGGGTTGTCCTCAAAATGTTTCTTCTGTTCCATCAACTCATTAGTAAGTTTCTAAAAGATAAAATTGATACTTAGGCAGAAGCTTCTAGGAGTTTCCTTAATTTAGGCGGGTCTTGCTGGTGACAAATGTTCTTGCTTCCAGCCCTTGAACTGTGGCTCAGAGATTCAGTTCAGCAGGAGAGGCCTATCATAAGAACAAACTTCAGAGCTTTGCCAGAAATAATGAATTGAATTGAAACACTGTGGAGAAGTTCAAACCTAACAGTGCTCCCCAAAACAATAGATGTTTGTCAATATTCTCATGGTCACCAATTAAGAATAGGCTATAGCTACATGACAGCAATAGCTAAACCATAGGCCAAGTAGTTTACCAGAGAGACCTAGACCTTCTGTTGTCAAAATGAACCTCAAAGACTGGCCTACAGAATGACCCCTGCAAAGGACCCAAATGTGATGGGATCAGACTAGAGCAATTTATATCTCAGGGCATCACCCGAAACTTCAGGACAAACAGTCACAGAATAGTGGAGCCTAACATGTGGGTGTGAACATAATAAAGGCATAATGAAGCATAATTAAGAGATCAAAATCAAAAGATCCCTGCTAAAATCATTGCCATTGCAGGTTGACTGTGCATAAGCCCAAAGCTGAGCCCTCTGAGGAGTACACCATATATTTTGGAATATAACATAAAAATAAAATTTTAACTTATTAAAGATGTTAATTACACAAAATATCAAAATGGAAGTGTAGTGATTTTAACTTGCAGGGGAAAAAATTCACTAAAATTCCCTTGGCCAAGTTACTAAACAAATGAGCAAATACATACCAATAACAATCCATGGGAGAGGAGAAGTGGAAGGGGAATTCAGCCCCCAGAATTGCAAAAATATTTTTTAATGTCCATTTCTCAAAAAAATAAGAAGAAAATAAAAAACAAATTATGAGGCATGGAAGGAAAAGAAAAAGATCTCTACAAAGGGGAAAAAAAAAGATAAGAGAAACTATGACTTACTAGGCAAAGATGTTGAAGCAGCTGTTATCATAGGTTCAAAGAATTAAAGGATATCATGTTTAAAAAATTAACAGAAGTATGTCAATTATACTTCAACTGAAAAAGAAAGTAGAAGGCATGATGACCGTTTCCCATTGCATAAAAAATATCAACAGAGGGATAGAAAACATGAAAAAGAACCAAAGCTAAATTTTGAAATTAAAAATAAAACTAAAATGAAAAATTCACTAGACAGACTCAACAGAGGATTTGAGCAGGCAAAAGAAAAATATCAGTGAATTTGAAGATGTACTGATAGAGGCTATACAGTCTGAAGAACAGAGAGAAAAAAGGGAAAAAAAAAACTGAAAAGAGCCTCAGAGTAATGTATGACTCCATTATGGGCACTAACATACACAGAATGGAAATAACAGAAGGAAAGGAGAAAGAGAGAAAGAAGCTGAACATAGAAGAAACACGTAGAGTCCCTAGCCTAGGGTCAGGTGTACTCCATCTCCACGTGTCTTTAATCTTTCTAAATCTTGTACATTTCTAAGCCTTTGTGTCTTTCATGTAATAATGTAATAACATGGACTTTATTAAAGAACACAGCCTGCTCTTATTTCTGAAACAGAACATGACTCAATTAGGGTTCTCCGATGTTGCCCCATGATGAAATTAAATGTATACATTCCCACAGTATAAAGGATGCTCCTTTTTTCTTAGAACATCATCTTGAGGGCATATAATGTCCATCTGATTCTCACTGGTAATGATCAGCTTAATCATTTGATCCAGGGATTTCCAATTTCTCCATCACAGAGTTATAATATTTTTTGTCAAGCAAAAATTAAGGAATCTGTGAGAGAACAATTTAAGATGATGCCCAGTGTCCTGCTCCTTACCAAAATTTCTTTTAGGTTTAGCACCAACTAAAGATTCTTTCCTAAACCACTCTTTAATATAATGAACGATAATTTTATTTTTATTTTAAAAGATTTAGTTACTTTTTCAAAAATTAAAGTCAAGTAATACTCATTTACACTTAAATAATTTTTTAAAATTTTTGATATATTTACTAAGGATTTGTTTTTTCTACTTAATATTGATCAACAACTTTTAATATTTTAGAATAAAATAATCTTTTTAATACAAATTAAAATCACTACACTTCCATTTTGATATTTTGTGTAATTAACATCTTTAATGAGTTAAAATTTTATTTTTATGTTATATTCCAAAATCTCAGATCAGTTACAACAAACACAAATTTATATGAAAACATTGACTCTAACAAAATCATTAATGATTTTGTATAAGTGAAGGAAATAAAATAACTCATGAAATTTATAAACATATTATGAATTTTGTGCAATGTTATTTTATTTCTAGTCCAAAATTTGGTGGCTCATTAATTATATACTCATATTCGTTCAGTAATAAATTTATTCTTAATAAACAATCACAGTTTATACATTTGGAGGGGTATGTATGTGTGTCTAATGAAGTTTTATTTGTCAAATAAGAGTAGAGAATATATATAATTTAGCAGCTTATCACATTGATTTACAGTATTTATGCATATTAATAATTAATTATTAGATGTAAATATGTGAGCTTCCCTATATATTTTTTGTTCTGGACCTTGCAAAAATTAGAGGTCATCCTGATGGTAAGGTTGCCATCTCTACAGAAAGAACCAGGTTGAGAAACAACTGGAAAATTCTGGATACTGCTGATCACTCTCACTAGGATTTATTTGAAGCAAGAGAAAGGAGGTTTTGTTTAAATTGTTTATTTCATTTATTTATTTTTTAAAAGATTTTTATTTATTTATTTGACAGATCACAAGCATGCAGAGAGGCAGGCAGAGAGAGAAGGAGGGGAAGCAGGCTCTCTGCTGAGCAGAGAGCCGGATGTGGGGCTCGATCCCAGGACTCTGGGATCATGACCTGAGCTGAAGGCAGAGGCTTTAACCCACTGAGCCACCCAGGCACCCCTAAAGTAAATTGTTTAGAAAAAAAAATTATTTAGGAAATTATTCAATCAAAGTTTATATGCAAAGTTTATATACAGAGTTAGGATATTTCTAAAAGTGTAAGATCTAAAGAAAACATAAATGATCAAAGTGGGTCAGGTGCTGGAATTAAACAGCCCCACCTTTGCATCAAATGTGGGAATTTTCTCTGAATTCCACAAGAGCTAATAAGGCCAATTATTTCTAAGCGTAAATAGTTTACTAGTCCTTAGTGTCTAAATGTTGCTTTTTATTTTATCTTTGAAGATTTTTAAAATTTTTTTATTAATGTTCCAAGATTCATTGTTTATGCACCACACCCAGTATTCCATGCAATACGTGCCCTCCTTAATACCCATCACCAGGCTCAATCCTCCCCGAACCCTCTCCCCTCCAAAAGCTTCAGTCTGTTTCTCAGAGTTCACAGTTTCTCATGGTTTGTGTCCCCCTCCGATTTCCCCCAACTCACTTCTCCTCTCCATCTCCCAATGTCCTCCATGTTATTCCTTATGCTCCACAAGTAAGTGAAACCGTATGATAATTGATTCTCTCTGCTTGACTTATTTCACTCAGCATAATCTCCTCCAATCCCATCCATGTTGAAACAAAAGTTGGGTATTCATCCTCTGAAGTTTTAATGATGGGAAAATACAATTTACTGAGTAACTTGGCATTCCCCCATTTTAAGTGTGGCAAATTAGAGTATAAGAAATATTTCTGCACAAGAGAAGTCAGCAAAACACAATAAATCTGTGCAATATTGTCTGAAAAAGAAACCTTTGCATAATACATGTTACTTAAATATGATTCAGCTTGGACAATCTGTACAAGAGATCTGGAAAAATCTTGGGCCAAGAGATGTATAAAGGGTCTGATCTGATCTGTTCCTCAGTCACTTTGGGGTAACATCTCTCCTCTTGTTCTTCATTAATAACACTAATTATGGCTGAAATAACATTATCCTTTTGTGTCCACTGAATCTTAGCAAGAGAATCCTTTCTTTTTTAATTCGGGTTGGCATTTTATTTTTTCTTATGTCTTCATAAAAAGGAAAAACAAAAAAAAAAAACAAAAACCAAAACAAAAAAGGAAAAACAAGCAAGTTGCTCTTCCTAAGGCAGAGAAAAAACACCCCTCCATTTTCTATAGCCCTTCTTTCTCTTAATCTCTACACTCTCCCCATTCTCAGCCAATTCCTGTGCACTGTAGATTATTTCCTCTGTGGGTTTAGTCCAATCTGATGTCTGACCTGAGGACTAAAATTAGATTCATGCTATTTCAAGCATGGGAAGTCATGAATTGTGCTTCTTTCTAAGACTTGAAAACACAAATTTAAATTCTGTCCTTTCCACTTGACTGGCCAGCTAAAATCTTTTAATTCTGTTTCATTGCTCTTATGTTCATGTTAATATCACTGCTGGGAAGTTTTCAAGAATCTCAATGAAATATGTGAACCCGCCCCCCCCCCCACCCAAAAGAAAGAGAAAAGCAAATCAACAAACCCCAGGTCACTCTATGCTTTTACTTACTTTAAACAATGGTTGCATATTTATGTAAAGTAAGGTCTTTCCTATGCCTTTGATGTCAACAGGTAATGTAAAAAGTAAATGAGAGGGGGCACCTGAGTGATTCAGTGGGTTAAGCCTCTGTCTTTGGCTCAGGCTCAGGTCATGATCTCAGGGTCTTGGGATCTAGCCCCGCACCCAGCTCTCTACTCAGCAGGGATCCTGCTTCCTCCCACTTATCTTTCTGCCTGCTGCTCTGTCTACTTGGGGTCTCTCTCTCTCTCTCTGTCAAATGAATAAATAAAATCTTTAAAAAAATAAAAAGCAAATAAAAAAGGGGCACCTGGGTGGCTCAGTGGGTTAGGCCGCTGCCTTCAGCTCGGGTCATGATCTCAGGGTCCTGGGATCGAGTCCTGCATCGGGCTCTCTGCTCAGCAGGGAGCCTGCTTCCTTCCTCTCTCTCTCTCTCTGCCTCTCTGCCTACTTGTGATCTCTCTCTATCAATTAAATAAATAAAATCTTTAAAAAAAAAAAAAGAGGTTAAATTGTTGGTTAAATATTTTAAATGTTTAGATCTGTTTCTTTTTTTTTTTTTCTTAATTTTACTGAGCTTCATTGGGACCTTAAAAGTAAATCAAATTTGGATGCATCATTGCCATGGTTTTATTACTCAGGATTGCTTTAATCTTCCCTTAGTTACAAATAACTTAGCTCATTAGTTATGAGGACTGTTTTTTTTTTTCCTGTTCATTTAGATGATCACAACAATGCTTATTCTTTTTAAGTTTGCACTACCCTGATTTCAGGGGCCTACTACTTCATAAAATGGAACTTGATGTCCAGCTACATACACCCAAACAGGCAGATGTGCAAATGTCTTTACCCATTATTTAATGCTCCAATATTTGGTATGTCTTCTTGTTTCCTGAATAGAATTCTTATCTTTCCATTTCCCTCAATTACTTTATCAACAATTTTCATTAACAACACAGGTCATTAGTCTCATATGAGTAAAACAAACTATAATGACCCTAGGAAAATGTTCTTCAAAGAATATTCCTGAAGTCTTCAAGGAAGTTGAAATGCTCCCCCAAATCCCTTTTCCTATTAAAGAAGGTTTTCTTTATGGTGTTTCTGAGAGAAATCACAGAATAGTTAAATCCTGTTGTCCTAGCTTTTCTTCTACATTTGCACAATGTTGACTGCTATATTAATAGGACTGATTACTCCCTTGACCTCCAGTTTGGCCAGTTCTTATAAATAAAAGGTCTGGCTTTGTTCCACTGAAACAAAAACAACAGTGGGACAGATCTGGCATGCAGGCCACACTTTGCCTCCCTGAGAGATACAAACATTCAGCAGGTATTGGAGGGCATACAAATAAGTAGAAATTTCTAATCTCAAAACATTTACAAGCTGGTAACAAAACACAAAGATACTGACCATTTTATAGTAAGTTCCAAATGAATGATGTGGAGAATGCCAAAGGCTAGAAGTAGCCTTTGGAGATAATGTATGTGGTAGAAATTTTTGAAACAAGAAACAGTGAAAATACAATGTTGCTATAGTTTAGCCATATTGCTATTGACATTTAATACTCAAAAATGTTGATTATTGGTAAATTTCTTTTAAAAAAACCCCACAAAAGTAAGATTTTTGATTACTGAGTTATGTCAGTTACTTAATCATCATTCATTTGGTAGCTAGTCTATAATTTTATTGGACTAATCTCAATTTTGTACCATTCTTGATAATTGTGTTTGTATCTTAGAGCTGTATCCTTCTTTACTTATTTTCCTTGCCAAAATTTATGATTATTTCAAAACACAATCTCCTGTGCTTTAAACCACCCTCCCTTTTACACTTTGGGGACAGCTTATTGTAATGTTTGTCTGAATCAAAAAAAAATTTGGTTCTTTCCCCCACTAAATTATTTATACTTGTGCCATAAGAAAATAGGCCCTTCTTCCAGATAGGTTAATGACAGCTCCAAGGCCAAATAAATCAGAAAGGTAAGACAATTTTCAGAAAATTTGTGAACTTTTGCCTAAGCCACTTGTATAACTGAATGTGGTTACTGGAATTATCTGCAGTGGTATGTTGTTCTTTGCTTCAGCTAAGAGGTCAGACCTCAGTTTGCTGGGTAGAAGATAATGAACAAAAATAATTTTTAAAAATTAAAAATTATTGCAGGATGAAGTATCCACTGCACAATATAGTTTTAGTCCAAAGGTACCCAATTCTGTAGGAAGCGGGACAGGGTAAGATCACAGAAGCGTTTGTGGGAAGAGTAATTGAGAGAGAAGCCACAGTTATGTCTCTTATCTGACCTCAGGAGATACACATTAGCACCTTCTTAAATTTACAAAAGGAAAAAGAGTGTATTCTCTGTTCTTAACATGATTGCCTAAGTCTGTACTTTAATAATACCATGAGGTTTATACACTTAACTACCAATAAAAAATTACATCTACCAAAAAATTACACTGGAAAATTAATGTAAAGAAAATAATTCACCTGCTTTAGCACAAATAAGTCTTTTCTGTGATGTGGCTGTCACGAAAAGGTTGGAGAATGAAGAAATGAGGGTCTATCTAGGAAGTTCTGTAATTACAATATTTAATGTCTCTAACAGAGGAAAATAATTAATTAGCAAAGCAAAAACAAACCAAAACAAAATCTCTGAAATGGATTTCTGTGATAAACTTCCATATATCTAAAGCAAGCATATCTTCTCCCTAAAGTTTTTTTCTCTTCTCTTTTTAGATTTTACACATTTACATTATAATTAATGTGTAGAAGAAACCATTCATGTGCCAAAGTACAGCTCCTTAGTTTTAACGAAGAAGAGTCCAGCAAGAATCTGTCTCTTGCAATTCAAAACTGAAGAAAAGTTTTAATCATACATGAACAGAAAAAGACCACCATTATTCCTCTTTGGCTATTTATAATGCCGCAAAGAGTTCCTTCTTTAGATAAATATCTTTTACTGAACACACCTACTCTGAACATCACAACTTGATTGTATTTGCCAAAATGAACATAATTTGCATTTGCTCTTCTCCAAAGAGGAAGTCTAACCAAAAAGCCTTTCCTTGTCTACAGTTTTCCCAAGGCTCAACTTATCCCAATTTAACACAAACACAGCTCTGGATAAATAATCTGAGTTTGTTCTCATGCAGTGTGCCTGTTGACTCAGCTAGAAGTCTGTCACCCTGGTGTAATTGCATGGGATGGCTGCCTTTGACAGTTGACAAGAATGCTTCTCTACCTTTATGTATTCCAGGCACTGCTTTCATAGCTAACTGCATTTTTGGCAAGAGAGCACAATTCATTTGGCTCATATTTCTTTAATCATTATCAAAATTACTTCTAGAATGCCAGTTATAGATGATTAGATACTTTTTACCTGGGATGTTACCAGGACTCTTCAGGAGAATAGGTAAAAAGGGGGAAAAATAAAAATGTAACATGCATTCTGTTTGTATGAGTTCATAATATTTTATCAAAATATTGAACCTCAGTTTGGAAATTCAGCATCAATTTTCATAATAAAAACTGGCAGTTTACTGGGGTACCTGGGTTGCTAATTGGTTAAGCGTTTGTCTTTGGCTCAGGTCATGACCTTGGGGCCCTGGAATCGAGTGCCATCTAAGTTGGGCTTCCCAATCCTGCTTCTCCCTCTTCCTCTCACCCCACCTGCTCTCTCTCTCTCTCTCCCTCAAATATATAAATAAATATTTTAAAGAATAAAAAAATAAAAACCAACAATTTCCTGAAATAAAAAGTCTTTCATATATTTTTCTTTCTACCTCTCCGCATGATACATAAAAACAGCTAAGAAAACTGAAGCATTTGTGAAAGAAGTTCTATAAATGACATGATAATTAATTCACTATTCAGTTATTGGACAAAACCAAAGTAATTTGAATAATCATGCTTTGAAACAAACTCATCAATCCAAGTGTCATAAAATATTTAGGTAGCAATCAGACTGGAATCCTTGGGGAAATCTTTGTACATTAGAATGAAGATAACCTGAACTGTCTAATCAAAGCATGTTTGATTTCCTTGAAGATGTTTTCATAACAGGAGCATTTGAATTTTTGTGTATAGGCATACTGTATCTTCAAATTTGTAGTTATCACTAGGAAATAAACCTTTAGCATCACAATTTTCCAGTATTCTACCAAGCTACTGTCAATAATTGGTGAGTAAAAATGACTATCTCTATTTTAACTCTCTAATTAAATATGAAAGAAGTATTCATTCTTGGTCAAATTATGGTTGAGTTGAATGGTTAAATTGCAGCAAGCTCATATTGGATAGAATTGCATAATGTATTCTGATATGTTTGCAGACAATTTCAGAAAAGGAATCCTAAAGAAACACTGAATAATCATAATCCTATGATAAAGATTTTATTCACTGTTGGATAGTCATAGTGATGCACAAATCCACATGTGCCATCCAGGCTCACTTCAGAATCTTTTCCAATTTGACCAGAAGAACTCAGAGGTCTTTGGAAATTTAACTATATACTTTTATTATTTAAGAAAAAAATTTAGAAATAAGTAATTTTCCAAGGAAAGTATATATTGGAGGGAAAAACTGAGAGCAAATACTACATAGAAGATTATGTAATTAACTCTACCTCTAAATTGATGCTATACTCTGTATTAATTGAATTTAAATAAAATAAAAGTTAAAAAAGATTATGTAACTAGATTGATCTCTTTATTTTATTTTCTGTTAGTAGGATATCAGTTCATAATGCATTAACAAAGCACCAATAAAATGCAAGTCCTTTCACTGAAAGAACACTAGATTTAAAGCCAGAGGGGGGGGGAAACACATAAAGTTGCAACTCATTGAATTTGTTTTCTTGAGAAAATCTATTCATATTTTTCAATTTCCTCATCTATATAATGTACATAGTATTGATTCTTAACATCATTATCCATTGTTGAAAATTATAAACATGAATATATAAAACATAAACCACTAGTTATGATGCTAGCTAATTCGAGGTAAATGCAAACTGAAAGCCAACATATTGGGACTTCAGTATCTAATATGAAAAAATCTTTTAAACATAATTATTCAAATTCCTGATTCTGTGATTCTAGTTATAAAAATTTGCCTTCAGAATCCTCAATATACAGTCATATTAAATCTTTGTGTTCTATGATATATAAAATATACTCAGAAAAACATCTCCCTTAATGAATAATTGTAACATCAACACCCATACAACCATCGCTCATGTCAAGAAATAAAATCATGACACCCAGACTGAAAAGTGAAGGGATGGAGAAGCATCTTTCATGCCAATGGGCCTCAAAAGAAGGCCGGGGTAGTGATTCTCATATCAGATAAATTAGATTTTAAACTAAAGACTGTAGTCAGAGATACAGAAGGACTCTACATAATTCTTAAAGGGACTATCCACCAAGATGATCTAACAATTGTAAATATCTATGCCCCCAATATGGGAGCAGCCAATTACATAAGAAACCTATTAATCAAGATAAAGAGTCATATTGATATGAAAACATTAATAGTAGGAGATCTTAACACGCCTCTCTCAGTAATAAACAGATCATCGAAGCAGAAAATCAATAAAGAAAAAAGAGCATTGAATGAAACATTGGACCAGATGGACCTCATAGATATATACAGAACATTCCACCCTAAAACAACAGAATACTCATTCTTAAGTGCACATGGAACTGTCTCCAGAATAGACCACATACTGGGTCACAAATCAGGACTCAAGTGATACCAAAAGACTGACATTATTCCCTGCATATTCTCAGATCACAATGCTTTGAAACTGGAACTCAATCACAAGGAAAAGTTCGGAAGGAACTCAAACACCTGGACTAAAGTCTACCTTGCTTAAGAATGCTTGGATCAACCAGGAGATCAAAGAAGAACTTAAACAATTCATGGAAACCAATGAGAATGAAGACACTTTGGTCCAAAACCTATGGGATATAGCAAAGGCAGTTCTAAGGGGGAAATACATAGCCATCCAAGCCTCCCTCAAAAAATTGAAAAATCCAGGGGGTGCCTGGGTGGCTCAGTGGGTTAAAGCCTCTGCCCTCGGCTCAGGTCATGAACCCAGGGTCCTTGGATTGAGCGCCACATTGGGCTCTCTGCTCCGCGGGGAGCCTGCTTCCTCCTCTCTCTGCCTGCCTCTCTGCCTAGTTGTGATTTCTCTCTGTCAAATAAATAAAATATTGAAAAAAGTTGAAAAATCCAGAATACACCAGCTGTCTCTACACCTTAAAGAACTGGAGAATCAACAATAAATCAAACCAAATCCACACGCAAGAAGGGAAATAATCAAGATTAGAGCAGAGATCAATGAGGTAGACACCAGAGATACAGTAGAATGTATCAATGAAACTAGAAGCTGGTTTTTTGAAAGAATCAATAAGATCGATAAACCATTGGCCACACTAATGCAAAAGAAAAGAGAGAAAGCCCAAATTAATAAAATTATGAATGAAAAGGGAGAGATCACAACTAACAGCAAGGAAGTAGAAACAATCATCAGAAATTATTACCAACAGTTATATGCCAATAAGCTAAGCAACCTAGATGAAATGGATGCATTCCTGGAAAGCTATAAACTCCCAAAATTGAACCAGGAAGAAACTAACAACCTGAATAGACCAATATCTAGTAGCGAGATTGAAGCAGTGATCAAAAACCTCCCAAAAAACAAGAGCCCAGCACCTGATGGATTCCCTGGGGAATTCTACCTAACTTGCAACGAAGAAATAACACCTATTCTCCTGAAGCTGTTTCAAAGAATTGAAGCAGAAGGAAAACTTCCAGACTCTTTATGAAGCCAGCATTACCATGATCCCCAAACCAGGCAAAGACCCTACCAAAAAGAAGAATTTCAGACCAATATCACTGATGAATATGGGTGCTAAGATTCTCAACAAGATCCTAGCAAACAAGATCCAACAGCACATTAAAAAGATTATCCACCATGACCAGGTGGGATTCATCCCTGGGTTGCAAGATTGGTTCAACATTCGCAAATCAATCAGTGTGATAGAACACATCAATAAGAGAAGAGAGAAGAACCACATGGTCCTCTCAATTGATGCAGAAAAAGCATTTGACAAAATCCAGCATCCGTTCCTGATTAAAATGCTTCAAAGTATAGGGATAGAGGGAACATTCCTGAACTCCATAAACTCTATCTATGAAAGACCCACAGCAAATATCATCCTCAATGGGAAAAAGCTTGTAGCCTTCCGGTGGAGATTAGGAACATGACAAGGATGCCCTCTCTCACCACTCTTGTTCAACATAGTATTAGAAGTCCTAGCAACAGCAATCAGACAACAAAGAAAAATAAAAGATCTCAAAATTGTCAATGAAGAAGTCAAACTCTCTCTCTTTGCAGATAACATGATTCTTTACATGGAAAACCCAAAAGACTCCACCCCCAAACTACTAGAACTCATACAGCAATTCAGTAATGTGGCAGGATACAAAGTCAATGTACAGAATTCAGTGGCTTTCTTATACACTAACAATGAAAATACAGAAAGGGAAATTAGAGAATCGATTCCATTTACTATAGCACCAAGAACCATAAGATACCTGGGAATCAACCTAACCAAAGAGGTAAAGGATCTGTACTCGAGGAACAACAGAAGACTCATGAAAGAAATTGAAGAAGACACAAAAAGATGGAAGGCTATTCCATGCTCTTGGATCGGAAGAATAAACATTGTTAAAATGTCTATACTGCTTAGAGCCATCTATACTTTTAATGCCATTATGATCAAAATTCCACCGGTATTTTTCAAAGAGTGGAGCAAATAATCCTAAAATTTGTATGGAATCAGAAGAGACCCTGAATTGCTAAGGAAATGTTGAAAAACAAAAACAAAACTGGCAGCATCACGTTACCTGATTTCAAGCTTTACTACAAAGCTGTGATCACCAAGACAGCATGGTACTGGCATAAAAACAGACACATAGACCAGTGGAACAGAGTAGAGAGCCCACATATGGACCCTCAACTCTATGGTCAAATAATCTTCGACAAAACAGGGAAAAAATACAGTGGAAAAAAGACAGTCTCTTTAATAAATGGTGCTGGGAAAACTGGACAGCGATATGTAGAAGAAGGAAACTCGAGCATTCTCTTACACCGTACACAAAGACAAACTCGAAATGGATAAAAGACCTCAATGTGAGACAGGAATCTATCAGAATCCTAGAGGAGAACATAGGCAGTAACCTCTTCGATATCAGCCACAGCAACTTCTTTCAAGATATGTCTCCAAAGGCCAAGGAAACAAAAGCGAAAATAAACTTTTGGGACTTCATCAAGATCAAAAGCTTCTGCACAGCAAAGGAAACAGTCAACAAAACAAAGAGGCAACCCACGGAATGGGAGAAGATATTTGCAAATGACAGTACAGACAAAAGGTTGATATCCAGGATCTTTAAAGAACTCCTCAAACTCAACACAGATAATCATATCAAAAATGGGCAGAAGATATGAACAGACACTTCTCCAATGAAGACATACAAATGGCTATCAGACACATGAAAAAATGTTCATCATCACTAGCCATCAGGGAGATTCAAATTAAAACCACATTGAGATACCACCTCACACCAGTTAGAATGGCCAAAATTAGCAAGACAGGAAACAACGTGTGTTGGAGAGGTTGTGGAGAAAGGGGAACCCTCTTACACTGTTGATGGGAATGCAAGTTGGTGCAGCCACTTTGGAGAACAGTGTGGAGATTCCTCAAGAAATTAAAAATAGAGCTTCCCTATGATCCTGCAATTGTACTACTGGGTATTTACCCTAAAGATACAAACGTAGTGATCCGAAGGGGCACGTGCACCCGAATGTTTATAGCAGCAATGTCTACAATAGCCAAACTATGGAAAGAACCTAGTTGTCCATCAACAGATGAATGGATAAAGAAGATGTGGTATAAATACACAATGGAATACTATGCAGCCATCAAAAGAAATGAAATCTTGCCATTTGCAACGATGTGGATGGAACTAGAGGGTATCATGCTTAGTGAAATAAGTCAATCAGAGAAAGACAACTATCATATGATCCCCTGATATGAGGACATGGAGATGCAACATGGGGGGTTAGGGGGATAGGAGAAAAATAAATGAAACAAGATGGGATTTGGAGAGAGAGAAACCGTAAATGACTCTTAATCTCACAGAACAAACTGAGGGTTGCTGGGGGGAGGGGTGTTGAAAGAGGGGGAGGGGGGTTATGGACATTGGGGAGGGTATGTGCTATGGTGAGTGATGTGAAGTGTGTAAACCTGGTGATTCACAGACCTGTACCCCTGGGGATAAAAATAGATTTTATGTTTATAAAAAATAAGAAATAAATAAAAAATTTAAAAAAAAATGGGCAGAAGATATGAACAGATGCTTCTCCAATGAAGACATACAAATGGCTATCAGACACATGAAAAAATGTTCATCATCACTAGCCATCAGGGAGATTGAAATCAAAACCACATTGAGATACCAACTTACACCAGTTAGAATGGCCAAAATTAGCAAGACAGGAAACAACATGTGTTGGAGAGGATATGGGGAAAGGGGAACCCTATTACACTGTTCATTGGAATGCAAGTAGGTGCAGCCATTTGGAAAACAGTGTGGAGATTCCTGAAGAAATTAAAAATAGAGCTTTCCTATGACCCTGCAATTGCACTACTGGGTATTTACCCCAAAGATACGGATGTAGTGAAAAGAAGAGCCATCTGTACGCCAATGTTTATTGCAGCAATGGCCACGGTTGCCAAACTGTGGAAAGAACCAAGATGCCCTTCAACGGACGAATGGATAAGGAAGATGTGGTCCATATACACGATGGAGTATTATGCCTCCATCAGAAAGGATGAATACCCAACTTTTGTAGCAACATGGACGGGACTGGAAGAGATATGCTGAGTGAAATATGTCAAGCAGAGAGGGTCAAGTATCATATCGTTTCACTTATTTGTGGAGCATAACAAATAATATGGAGGACATGGGGAGATGGAGAGGAGAAGGGAGTTGTGGGAAACTGGAAGGGGAGATGAACCATGAGAGACTATGGACTCTGAAAAACAACCTGAGGGTTTTGAAGGGGCAGGGGGTGGGAGGTTGGGGAACCATATGCTGGGTAATAGGGAGGGCATGTATTGCATGGAGCACTGGGTGTGGTGCAAAAATAATGAATACTGTTACGCTGAAAAGAAATTAAAAAAAAGAAATAAAATCATGTATCCTACTCCAAATATCAATCCATAAAGCCCTCTTCCCAGAACTACCTATTGTAATAACTTTATGGTAATTAGTCTATTGCATTCCTTTACAGTTTTGCTATCACCTATGCATCTTTACAGCATAATTTGCTTTTGTTCATTTTTGGAACATTATATAAATAAGGTCAAAGGCGTTAAAAGCTCTGTATATCTTCATTCAAAATTTGTAGGGTTCATCTGTACTTCTGCATGTAAGTAGGGTTTGTTATTTTCAATGCCATATAGAACTACATTTCAGACTATACTGTTATTTATTTAAACTGACAGGTGTTGATACAAATTTGAATTATTTCAAGATTGGGACTCTTTTGAATGATGCTACAATAAACATTCTTGTTTCTTGGTGTCAGGTATCCATTTCCCTTAAAAATAGAACTGTTTGGGCGCCTAGGTGGCTCAGTTGTTAAGCATCTGTCTTTGGCCCAGGTCATGATCTCAGTGTCCTGGGATGGAGCCCCATCTGGTGCTCCCTTCTCAGCAGAGAGCCTGTTTCTCTCTCTCCAGCTCTCCCATGGTTATGTTTCCTCTCTCACTCTCTCTCTCTGTCATGAATAAAATCTTAAAAAAAAAAAAAAAAACAGAACTGGTGGATCCTAAGATATAGGTGTCTACTTATTAAGAATGTATGGTATTTTTCTTTTTTTTTTCATGAATTCACTACAAATTATAGCATCCATATTAAATTAAAAGTTACTTGTTAACCCTGTCCTCTTGCTGATTGTTATCTGGACTGAAATACAGGAACCAACTTCCAGTGTTTATGTTTTTGTTGTGTTTTTTTTTTTTTTAATTATTCTGCATTGAGTTTTTAACTCTAAAATGCATGTTGACTTGGGTTTGTGCAGATGTTATTTATTTATATTTATAAAATGTTTGCTATTTTCTTGGATCTTCATTTTTTTCTTCCTTCTTAAACCTTCTATCTATAATCATCTGCTTTTCACCAGACCCATACTGAACTATGTATTTGCTTGAAAATATATTCAATTATTGACATTATTAAAAGATATTTTTGCTTATTACAGACTTCTAGGACACCAGTCCTCTGCCCCTCTTTCCTGCACATTGAAGATGCCATTGCACTGTACCTTTGTGAGATAATTTTTTGTCCTGTAGTTAATTTTAAGATTTTTAAAAAATTTTTGACACTTTAAAGTTTCACTAAGCAGTACCCAAATGTGAGGTTCATTTAAAAAAAAAAAATCTAAGGCTTCCTGCCTGGCTCGGTTGGTTAAACATCTGCTTTCAGCTCAGGTCATGACCACGGCCTGCTCTTCCCTCTCTTCCTCCCCAACTTGTGTATTCTCTCTCTCTCTTTCTCAAATAAGTAAAGTCTTATAAAAAAATTAGTCTAAAAAATGTGTTAGGCTTCCTGAATTAGTGTTATTAACAGTACAGGAAGATTATCAGGAATTATCTCTTTACATATTGACTGTCTCCTTTTCTCCCTCCTCTCTTTCTTAATGATGCATAAATGTATTTTTTTCTAGTTCAGTGTTCTTTTTTTATTTGAAAGAGTTTTCACTTTATTTTTATTATTTTTTAATATTCCAGTATAATTAACATACAGTGTTGTATTAGTTCAGGTGTACAAAATCATAATTCAACAATTCTATGTATTACTCAGTGCTCATCATGATAAGTAATTCTTAATCCCTTCCCCTATTTCACCCATCTTTCACCTACCTCCCCTTTGGTAACCACCAGTTTGTTCTCTGTAGTGTAGAGTCTCTGTAGTGTAGAGTCTGGTTTTTTTGTTTGTCTCTTTTTTTCTTTGTCTCTCTTTTTTCTTAAATTTCACATATGAATGAAACCATATAGCATCTGTCTTTCTATGACTGACCTATTTCATTGAACAGTATACCTTCTAAATCCATCCATGTTATTGCAAATGGCAAAATTTCATTTTTTTGTGGCTGAGTAAACATATTTTAGACTGCATTTTAACCTCCCTGTGAAATTTCCAGATCTAAATAAATGTAGGGATCTAACATTGAGTTCCATTGACCAAGTCTAATATGATGATAATCCTGCCCCTTAAGCTTTCAATTTTTATTATTGAATGCTTGATGTCTAAAATTCTTTTTTATTTTTAAAAAGTCTGAGATGTTTAATTTTTTTTAATCCTCTGAGACATTTTCAAGCTTATTTATAACTCCTGAGCTTTGTAAACACAGTTATTTCATAATCGGTCTCTGATAATTTCAAGTATCTGAAGTTTGTCTGAGTAAGTTTCTGATGTTATTGTTGCTGATTTTGACCTATTTGGCCTTCTTTCCTTGCATATTGAGATAATTCTGGTTGCATACCTCTTCTTACTGTTGAAAAATTACTTTTATGGACTTTTGGAAGCCTAGGAAAAGCTAGTTTCTGTTAGAAAAAACTGTATGTTTGCTATTTGCAGTCCTATAAATTCTATCAAGTCAAGATCATCATAAACCAAAATTGACACGTTTCACATACTCTTGCAGGTGATATAAATCTGGGTCAGAAAATGATGCCAGGTTTTAACCAATTCAAACCTATGACTAATTCTCATTTCATCTTTTTAAATTGTTGCTCTTCCTTTCTTTTATTCATTCTACTCTAATCATTGGCAAGGAAACCTTCCAAACAGTGTTCTAGTAGGTAGAGTGATTTGGGTCACAGTTTAAAATGGGGAGGAATTTTACAAGATATACCACTGTGGGTAAGCTCTGGGTCTCTATTTTAGCCTTTTGTCTTCAGAGACCTAAATGACAAAAGCTTGAATTTACCTGATGAGTAAATATCATAGCCAGCTTCCTTAATTCCTCTGAGGGACTCCTTACCTGCCTGGATTGCCATATTTTTAAAAGATTTTATTTATTTATTTAAGAGAGAGAGAGCACAGAGGAAGAGTGAGAGAGAGAAGCAGACTCCCCATTGAGCAGAGAGCCTGATGCAGGGTTTGATCCCAGGACTCTGAGATGATGACCTGAGCAGAAGGCAGATGTTTTAACCTACTGAGGCAGCCAGGCACCCTGCAAATTGTGACTTTTATAAAAAAAAAAAAATTGGTTTCGTAGTTTCTTCCTGTTAGCTCTTCAATCCACATAAATGTGTGTAAATACATATGCATTCATTTCCATACATATATATACACATACACATTTACATTATACCAATATAGATATAAACATGCTTATTTTCAATCCATTTAGAGAAGATTATTTAACAAACTATTTCATTCAAAATTTTCAGTTGTTTTCAATATATGATGTTATGGGTTGAATTATTTATTCCAGAAATTCATATGTTGAAGTTCCACCCCCAATACTTCAGAATGGGACCTTATTTGGAAACAGGGCCTTTGCATATATAATTAAATTAGAATGAGGTCATACTGGAGTAGTGTAGGCCCTCATCCAATATGGCTAATGTCCTTATAAGGAGGCAAAATTTAGACACAGACACACACTAGAGGAAAGTCATGTGAGGATGAAAGCAGAGACCACTGTGATGCTTTCTATAAGCCAAGAAACCCCACAAAATGGCCAGAAAGCCACCAGAGGTGAGGAGAAGCAGATTCTTCTCCACAGCCCTCAGAAGGAACAAACCCTGCTGACACCTTGGTAGATTTCCAGCCTCCAGAACTGGGAGACAATACATCTCTGTTGTTTAAGCCTCTCAGTTTATGGTACTTTGTGCAGCAGCCCTAGAGAACTGATACAGATGAGTAAAATTAAATAAACTTGTTCAATGTTACCAAAAACACAAGCCCCAAAATGCCTTCTCTCACCTTAGAGAAAAGACTGATTTGTTTGTGTGTGCTTCACAAAGAACAAGACCCCTCTCCCTGCTCCCCCGACTCTCTTTTTTCTCTCTTTCTCCTTCCTTCCTTCCTTCCTTCCTTCCTTCCCTCCCTCCCTCTCTCTCTCTCTCTTTCATTTCTTTAAATAAGCAGAAAATCAACTGCATGTATCGGAAATACAAGATTTAAGAACCAGCTTGTTTCCTAATCTTTAAACCTTATTTATTACTTTCTGTCAAAATTTGAGCTTCCTCAGTAAAACAACATGCTTCTTCAGGTTTGCATATACTATTCTCTTTACTTGGAATTCACTCTTTTTCTGCCTTTTAAACTCTCCCCATTCTTCAGAATAGAGTCTAAATGAGATCAGTAATGGAAAAAAAAAAAAAAGAAAGAAAGAACGAAACAAATAAAAAAATGCACATATGTCAGAGATGGTTTAACATAGGATTCTAACCTGAAGTAAAAGATGCCCTTCCTTTCTTCTTTTTTTTTCATTTTATTTTATTTTATTTCTTTTCAGTGTTCCAAAATTCATTGTTTATGCACCACACCCAGTGCTCCATGCAATACATGCCCTCCTTAATATCCACTACCAGGCTCAACTTACCGCCCTCCACTCCAAAATCCTCAGTTTGTTTCTCAGAATCCAGTCTCTCATGGTTTGTCTCCCCCTCCAATTTCCCCCAACACACATTGAGATGCTAACTTACACCAGTTCGAATGGCCAAAATTAACAAGACAGGAAACAACAAGTGTTGGAGAGGATGTGGAGAAAGGAGAACCTTCTTATACTGTCTGTGGGAATGCAAGTTGGTGCAGCCACTTTGGAGAACACTGTGGAGATTCCTTAAGAAATTAAAAATAGAACTACTTTATGACCCTGCAATTGCATGGCTGGGTATTTACCCCTTCCTTTCTTCTAAATAAGGGAGAATATAAAAAAACTGAGTAGACATGGGATAAATTTAGTATTAATTAATTAAAAGAAAATACATAGAGCAAACTCCTGGGCCAGGTTCTAAAATAAGACTGTTAATTGCCAAGAGATCTAAACAAAGCTATACTAAAGAACTAAACTATACTAAGCTCATCTACAGGTTAGAAAGTGATAGAAATTGGAGGGAATTTAAAGCACAATGGAGTTCTTTTTATCTTTTTGTTAATGTTACATAAGATAGAAACATTAGAAAATCCAACTTAAAAAAAGATTTGAACACGGTATTCACAAAACAGGAAATATAAATGGTCAAGAAATTTATGAAAATGCACTCAACTTCATTGTTATCAAGAAAATGCAGGGGCATTTGGGTAACTCAATCAGTTAAATTCCTGACACTTGATCTCAGCTCAGGTCTTGATCTCAGGGTCATGAGTTCAAGCCCCAGTTTGGGCTCCATGTCAAAAAATGACAATGTAGGATATGATCTCCCTGATCTGAGGACATGGAGATGCAACATGGCGGGTTAGGGGGATAGGAGAAGAATAAATGAAACAAGATGGGATTGGGAGGGAGACAAACCATAAATGACTCTTAATCTCACAAAACAAACTGGGGGTTGCTGGGGGGAGGTGTGGTTGTGAGAGGGGGAGGGGTTATGGAAATTGGGGAGGGTATGTGCTATCGTGAGTGCTGTCAGTATGTAAACTTGGCGATTCACAGACCTGTACCCCTGGGGATAAAAATACATTATATGTTTATTAAAAAAAAAAAATTGGAAGGGAGGCGAACCATAAGAGACTATGGACTCTGAAAAACAACTTGAGGGTTTTGAAGGGTCGGGGGTGGGAGGTTGGTGGAACCAGGTGGTGGGCACGTATTGCACGTATTGCATGGAGCACTGGGTGTTGTACAAAAACAATGAATATGTTATGCTGAAAAAAAATAAATTTATTAAAAAAAAATGACAATGTAGGTCAAGATGGCGGAGAATTAGCAGGCTGAGATTACATCAGGTAGCAGGAGATCAACTCCATAGCTTATCTAAACATTGCAAACACCTACAAATCCAACGGGAGAGCGAAGAGAAGAAGAACAGCAACTCTAGAAACAGAAAATCAACCACTTTCTGAAAGGTAGGACTGGCGGAGAAGTGAATCTAAAACAACAGGAAGATAGACCGCAGGGGGAGGGGCCGGCTCCTGGCAAGCGGCGTAGCAACGGAGCACAAAATCAGGACTTTTAAAAGTCTGTTCCACTGAGGGACATTGCTCCAGAGGCTAAACTGGGGTGAAGCCCACGTGGGTCAGCGTGGCCCCAGGTTCCGCAGGGTCACAGAAGGATCGGGGGTGTCAGAGTGTCTCAGAGCTTGCAGGTGTTAGAACAGAGAAGCCAGCTACAGAGATAGAGCCAAGGACTGAACTCTCAGCTCGGGGTTACCTTGAACTGGTGGCAGGCTGGGTGAGCTCGGAGCGCAGCTGGAGGCTGGGGATACGGGAGTGATTGGGTGCTGTCCTCTGGGGGTGCACTGAGGAGTGGAGACCTGGGCTCTCGACTCCTCCGGGCTGGAGACTAGGAGGTCGCCATTTTCATTCCCATCCTCCGGAACTCTATGGAAAGTGTTCAGGGAACAGAAGCTCCCAAAAGTGAACCCGAGCAGATTACTTAGTCTGGCCCCCGGAAAGGGCAGTGCAATAACGCCTCGGGCAAAGACACTTGAGAGTCACTACAACAGGCCCCTCCCCCAGAGGATCAACAAAATATCCAGCCAGGACGAAGTTCATCTATCAAGGAAAGCAGGTTCAATACCTAAGACAGCAGCGGAATTCCAGAGGAGGAGAAAGCAAAGCACGGAACTCATGGCTTTCTCCCCATGATTTTTTAGTCTTGCAGTTAATTCAATTATTTTTTTTCAATTTTTTTCTTTCTTTTTTCTTCTCCTGCTAAATTTTTAAAAACTTTTACCCTTTTCTTTTTTAACGTTTTTTGACTAGTTTATCTAAAATATATATTTTTTCTTCCTTTTTTATATTTTTTATTTGTTATATTTTTAAAATTTTCTCTTTTTTTTCTGAACCTCTTTTTATCCCCTTTCTCCTCCCACAATTTGGGGACTCTTCTGATTTGGTTACAGTGCACTTTTCTGGGGTCTTTGTAAAACTTTTAGTATTTTATTTGATCCTTCATATCCTCTTATCTGGACAAAATGACAAGGCAGAAAAAATCATCACAAACAAAAGAACAAGAGTCAGTACCAAAGGCTAGGGACCTAATCAACACAGACATTGGTAATATGTCAGATCAAGAGTTCAGAAAGACGATTCTGAACGTTTTAGCCGGGCTCAAAAAAGGCATAGAAGATATTAGAGAAACCCTTTCTGGAGATATAAAAGCTCTTTCTGGAGAAATTAAAGAACTAAAATCTAACCAAGTTGAAATAAAAAAAAGCTATTAATGAGGTGCAATAAAAAATGGAGGCTCTCACTGCTAGGATCAATGAGGCAGAAGAAAGAATTAGTGATATAGAAGACCAAATGACAAAGAATAAAGAAGCCGAGCAAAAGAGGGACGAACAGCTACTGGACCACGAGGGGAGAATTCGAGAGATAAGTGACACCATAAGACGAAACAACATTAGAATAATTGGGATTCCAGAAGAAGAAGAAACAGAGAGGGGAGCAGAAGGTCTATTGGAGAGAATTATTGGAGAGAATTTCTCTAATATGGCAAAGGGAACAAGCATCAAAATCCAGGAGGTGCAGACAACCCCCCTCAAAGTCAACAAGAATAGGTCCACACCCCATCACCTAATAGTAAAATTTACAAGTCTTAGTGACAAGGAGAAAATCCTGAAAGTAGCCCAGGAAAAGAAGTCTGTAACATACAATGGTAAAAATATTAGATTGGCAGCAGACTTATCCACAGAGACCTGGCAGGCCAGAAAGAGCTGGCATGATATATTCAGAGCACTAAACGAGAAAAACATGCATCCAAGAATACTCTATCCAGCTAGGCTATCATTGAAAATAGAAGGAGAGATAAAAAGCTTCCAAGACAAACAAAAACTGAAAGAATTTGCAAATATCAAACCAGCTCTACAGGAAATATTGAAAGGGTTCCTCTAAGCAAAGAGAGAGCTTAAAAGTAGTAGATCAGAAAGGTGCAGGCAATATGCAGTAACAGTCACCTTACAGGCTAATAATGGCACTAAATTCATATCTCTCAATAGTTACCCTGAATGTTAATGGGCTAAATGCCCCAATCAAAAGACACGGGGTATCAGAATGGATAAAAAAACAAAATCCATCAGTATGTTGCCTACAAGAAACTCATTTTAGACGCAAAGACACCTCCAGATTTAAAGTGAGGGGGTGGAAAACAATTTACCATGCTAATGGACATCAGAAGAAAGCTGGGGTGGCAATCCTTATATCAGCTCAATTAGATTTTAAGCCAAAGACTATAATAAGAGATGAGGAAGGACATTATATCCTACTCAAAGGGTCTGTCCAACAAGAAGATCTAACAATTTTAAATATCTATGTCCCTAACGTGGGAGCAGCCAACTATATCAACCAATTAATAACAAAATCAAAGAAACACATCAATAATAATACAATAATAGTAGGGGACTTTAACACTCCCCTCACTGAAATGGACAGATCATCCCAAGCAAAAGATCAACAAGGAAATAAAGGCCTTAAATGACACACTGGACCAGATGGACATCACAGATATATTCAGAACATTTCATCCCAAAGCAACAGAATACACATTCTTCTCTAGTGCACATGGAACACTCTCCAGAATAGATCACATCCTAATCAGGTCTCAACCGGTATGAAAAGAGTAGGATCATTCCCTGCATATTTTCAGACCACAATGCTCTGAAGCTAGAACTCAATCACAAGAGGAAATTTGGAAAGGACCCAAATACATGGAGACTAAACAGTATCCTTCTAAAGAATGAATGGGTCAACCAGGAAATTAAAGAAGAATTGAAAAAATTCATGGAAACAAATGATAATGAAAACACAACGGTTCAAAATCTATGGGACACAGCAAAGGCAGTCCTGAGAGGAAAATATATAGTGGTACAAGCCTTTCTCAAGAAACATGAAAGGTCTCAAGTACACAACCTAACCCTACACGTAAAGGAGATGGAGAAAGAACAAGAAAGAAACCCTAAACCCAGCAGGAGAAGAGAAAGCATAAAGATCAGAGCAGAAATCAATGAAATAGAAACCAAAAGAACAATAGAAAAAATCAATGAAACTAGGAGCTGATTCTTTGAAAGAATCAATAAGATTGATAAACCCCTGGCCAGACAAATCAAAAAGAAAAGAGAAAGGACCCAAATAAATAAAATCATGAAGGAAAGAGAAGAGATCACAACTAACACCAAAGAAATACAGACAATTATAAGAATATACTATGAGCAACTCTATGCCAACAAATTTGACAATCTGGAAGAAATGGATGCATTCCTAGAGACATATAAACTACCACAAGTGAACCAGGAAGAAATAGAAAACCTGAACAGGCCCATAACCAGTAAGGAGATTGAAACAGTCATCAAAAATGTCCAAACAAACAAAAGCCCAGGGCCAGACGGTTTCCCAGGGGAATTCTACCAAACATTTAAAGAAGAACTAATTCCTATACTCCTGAAACTGTTCCAAAAAATAGAAGTGGAAAGAAAACTTCCAACTCATTTTATGAGGCCAGCATCACCTTGATCCCAAAACCAGACAAGGATCCCACCAAAAAAGAGAACTACAGACCAATATCCATGATGAAGAGAGATGCAAAAATTCTCACCAAAATACTAGCCAATAGGTTTCAACAGTACATTAAAAGGATTATTCACCACGACCAAGTGGGATTTATTCCAGGGCTACAGGGTTGGTTCAACATGTGATAGAACACATTAATAAAAGAAAGAACAAGAACCATATGATACTCTAAATAGATGCTGAAAAAGCATTGACAAAGTACAGCATCCCTTCCTGATCAAAACTCTTCAAAGTGTAGGGATAGAGGGCACATACCTCAATATTATCAAAGCCATCTATGAAAAACCCACTGCAAATATCATTCTCAATGGAGAAAAACTGAAAGCTTTTCTGTTAAGGTCAGGAACACGGCTGGGAAGTGCATTATCGCCATTGCTATTCAACATAGTACTAGATGTCCTAGCCTCAGCAATCAGACAACAAAAAGAAATTAAAGGCTTCCAAATCAGCAAAGAAGAAGTCACACTATCACTCTTCACAGATAATATGATACTATATGTGGAAAACCCAAAAGACTCCACTCCAAAACTGCTAGAACTTGTACAGGAATTCAGTAAAGTGTCAGGATATAAAATCAATGCACAGAAATCAGTTGCATTTCTGTACACCAACAACAAGACAGAAGAAAGAGAAATTAAGGAGTCAATCCCATTACAATTGCACCCAAAACTACAAGATACCTAGGAATAAACCTAACCAAAGAGGCTAAGAATCTATACACAGAAAACTATAAAGTACTCATGAAAGAAATTGAGGAAGGCACAAAGAAATGGAAAAATGTTCCATGCTCCTGGATTGGAAGAATAAATATTGTGAAAATGTCTATGCTACCTAAAGCAATCTACACATTTAATGCAATCCCTATCAAAATACCATCCATTTTTTTCAAGGAAATGGAACAAAGAATCCTAAAATTTATACGGAACCTGAAAAGACCTCGAACAGCCAAAGGAATATTGAAAAAGAAAGCCAAAGTGGGTGGCATCACAATTCCGGACTTCAAGCTCTATTACAAAGCTGTCATCATCAAGACAGCATGGTACTGGCACAAAAACCGACACATAGATCAATGGAACAGAATAGAGAGCTCAGAAACAGACCCTCAACTCTATGGTCAACTAATCTTTGACAAAGCAGGAAAGAATGTCCAATGGAAAAAAGACAGCCTCTTCAATAAATGGTGCTGGGAAAATTGGACAGCCACATGCAGAAAAATGAAGTTGGACCACTTCCTTACACCACACACGAAAACAGACTCAAAATGGATGAAGGATCTGAATGTGAGAAAGGAATCCATCAAAATCCTTGAGGAGAACACAGGCAGAAACCTCTTCGACCTCAGCCACAGCAACATCTTCCTAGGATGCCTTCCTAGGCAAAGGCAAGGGAAGCAAGGGCAAAAATGAACTATTGGGATTTCATCAAGATCAAAAGCTTTTGCACAGCAAAGGAAACAGTTAACAAAACCAAAAGACAACTGGCAGAATGGGAGAAGATATTTGCAAACGACATATCAGATAAAGGGCTAGTATCCAAAATCTATAAGGAACTTAGTAAACTCAGCACCCAAAGAACAAGCAATCCAATCAAGAAATGGGCAGAGGACATGAACAGACATTTCTGCAAAGAAGACATCCAGATGGCCAACACACACATGAAAAAGTGCTCCACATAACTTGGCATCAGGGAAATACAAATCAAAACCACAATGAGATATCACCTCACACCAGTCAGAATGGCTAAAATTAACAAGTCAGGAAATGACAGATGCTGGCGAGGATGCAGAGAAAGGGCAACCCTCCTACACTGTTGGTAGGAATGCAAGCTGGTGCAACCACTCTGGAAAACAGCATGGAGGTTCCTCAAAATGTTGAAAATAGAACTACCCTATGACCCAGCAATTGCACTACTGGGTATTTACCCTAAAGATACAAACGTAGTGATCCGAAGGGACATGTGCACCCGAATGTTTATAGCAGCAATGTCTACAATAGCCAAACTATGGAAAGAACCTAGATGTCCATCAACAGATGAATGGATAAAGAAGAGGTGGTATATAAACACAATGGAATACTATGCAGCCATCAAAGGAAATGAAATCTTACCATTGGCGACGACGTGGACGGAACTAGAGGGTATCATGCTTAGTGAAATAAACAGATAGTTGTCAGAGAAAGACAACTATCATATGATCTCCCTGATATGAGGACGTGGAGATGCAACATGGGGGGTTAGGGGGATAGGAGAAGAATAAATGAAACAGGATGGGATTGGGAGGGAGACAAACCATAAATGACTCTTAATCTCACAAAACAAACTGAGGGTTGCTGGGGGGAGGTGGGGTTGGGAGAGGGGGAGGGGTTTATGGACATTGGGGAGGGTATGTGCTATGGTGAGGGCTATGAAGTGTGTAAACCTGGTGATTCACAGACCTGTACCCCTGGGGATAAAAATACATTATATGTTTATAAAAAAAAAAAAAAAAAAAAAGGATGAATACCCAACTTTTGTCGCAACATGGACGGGACTGGAAGTGATTATGCTGAGTGAAATAAGTCAAGCAGAGAGAGTCAAGTATCATATGGTTTCACTTATTTGTGGAGCATAACAAAGGACATGGACGACATTGGGAGATGGAGAGGAGAAGGAAGTTGAGGGAAATTGGAAGGGGAGGCAAACCATAAGAGACTATGGACTCTGAAAAACAACCTGAGGGTTTTGAAGGGGCGGGGGTGGGAGGTTGAGGGAACCAGGTGGTGGGTAATAGGAAGGGCACATATTGCATGGAGCACTGTATGTTGTGCAAAAACAATGAAT
This sequence comes from Meles meles, assembly GCF_922984935.1. Classification (NCBI taxonomy): domain Eukaryota; kingdom Metazoa; phylum Chordata; class Mammalia; order Carnivora; family Mustelidae; genus Meles; species Meles meles. The sequence goes on along the minus strand of NC_060067.1, from coordinate 128,277,907 downwards.
ACTGTTATGCTGAAAAAATAAATAAATAAAAAATGACAATGTAAATTAAAACAACAATGTAATCATACCACATACCCATCAGAATGACTAAATGAAACATACTGTAATGAAATATTGCAAATATCACATGTTGACTAGAATGTGTAACAACTGAATCTCTCATGCTGCTGGTCCAGCCCTTTCAGAAACTATGTGGAAAAAAAAAAATTCTATCAGCCAAAGCAGAACATGTGTATGTACTTTGATACAGAAATTCCATTCTTAGTGAATACAATAAAGAAATGTGTACATATATTCTCCAAAGACATGTACTAAAATGCTATACCAACACTATTCATAAGCCCCAAACAGGAAGCCCACTCAGATCTTTTACAACAGTAAATGAATAAAATAAATCACGGTACATTTGCTAAATGGCATACTACATACCAATATAAAAGGATAACTTTAAATATTTTCAGTAACATGAGAGAATACTCTTTTATTTCAATTTAATTAGTATCAAAGCAGGTTGAAGGCATGCATCTTGTCGAAACCAGAATATTAGCAGTCCCCTTGGAGGAGCACTGAGGAGGCACAGAGACGTTTCTAGGATGCTAGTTATCTTCCATTTTTAAATCTGGTTGCTGCATACATGGTTGTATTCACCAAACAGTACACTTAAGATGTTTCCATTTTTTAGCATGTAAGTTTACCTCATTTCTAAGTAAGAAAAAGAAGGGAAACAAACAAAAAGAAATGTAAATGACTTGCTAAAGGAAATGAAAGTCATCCTACTCCAGGTCGAATTTTCCTTATGACACACCATTCTGTTTCCCTATCATATATTATAAACCTAGATCTCTGAAATAATAGAAACAGTTATAGACTACAGATTAATAGTTTTAGTGTTTTGCAAGGTCAGCTATAACTGTGGTAACTGTGAGTAATTGTATTATCTAAATGAAAGGAGTAGTCATCAAAAGTAACAAATGGGACAATGTAATCTAATCTGTTCTTTTTTTTTTAAGTGTTTTATTTATTCATTTGAGAGAGAGAGAGCATGAGAGAGTATAGCAGGGGGGAGGTACAGAGGCAGAGGGAGAAGCAGACTCCCCTGATTAGGGAGCCCAATGTGGGACTTGATCCCAGGACCCTGGGATCATGACCTGAGCTGAAGGCAGACACTTAACGGACTGAACCACTCAGGTGCCTCTCTAATCTGTTCTTCTAGGCTGCTTGACCAAACAAAATTGATGTGGAGTAAGTACCATGGAGTAGCTTAGTTCAACTCTCTATAGACAAAAAACAAAAACAAAAACAAAAACCTCTCTCTCTCCACACACATGTGCATACACACACACGATACACACAAATATGACATATGACTATAATTATATATAATATACATTGTATATATTACATATGTACTATATCATCTATCCCATATAATCATATCTAACATGTGATATATAATCACATATATCATGTGTGTGCATGTGTGTGTGTGTATGGTACACACACATATGACAGCTTTAAAGAGTTTACTGGTGGGAGCCAGTTTGCTGTAAGCTTTTTGCATTCTCATATATCTCAAGTTTACAAAAAACATATATCTCAAGTTTACAAAAAAATGATTGTCCTTTACCTAGACTACTTCTCAGCATTGTTTACACTACTCAGTCTTGAGAAGTGAAGAAATGCATTGTGAGAAGGCTTCAAATAGTTCTATATGCACCTAGTCATTTCCCAGGAAGTAATAGACTTGCTTACAACGTAGCCTGAAAGAAGTAGATTCCCTAAGTTCTCACTAGCACATCCCATGGTACATGTAGGCTCTGCCTGGCCTCAAGCATGGTGTTTGCTGTGAGACTTCAGGTTCAGAGATCCAGTAAGACAATGCTAACAATTTTGCCCCTGCTTTTGTTCTCATCCAGTCCTTTATCTCTGACTCAGGAGTCTTCTGTCTTCTGCCAGCGTCCATGGAACTGGGATGGGCTTCCATGTTAGCTTGTAGAGTTATTTTGGTTAGAGTTCTAGATCTCCTCCACACTGTCAGATTCTTTAAAATAGGGTAAATTCCCAACCTATACCATAGCTCCCCTGAGAAATTAGAGATGCTGAAAGTTGAAGAAAGGAGAAAAACTATAACATTATTATTTATTCACTTGATTTAAAAATACATATTTAACCTGTTTAATTGGCCAAAATAATTGATTTTTATTTTGTCATCTTGCCAATTTTGAATCTTACAGGAAAAAGGAAATAAATTGATTTATAGCTCACAGAAAACGTTAATGCTGACTTGAATTAGTACTGGCTTTTCTTGTGAGCATAGTTTTATAAAAAGCAGATATTTTATTATTGCTTTGAAATTTCCCTCAGGGGGACGCCTGGGTGGCTCAGTTGGTTAAGCGGCGGCCTTCGGCTCAGGTCATGATCCTAGCATCCTGGGATCGAGTCCCATATCGGGCTCCTTGCTCGGCAGGGAGCCTGCTTCTCCCTCTTCCTCTGCCTACCTCTCTGCCTACTTGTGATCTTTCTCTCTCTGTCTCTCTCTCTCTGACAAATAAATAAATAAAATCTAAAAAAAAAAAAGAAAGAAATTTCCCTCAGGTATTGAAAGAAGACATACATCAGAATAAGTATAAGCAACTCTCTTAAATCTTTTCATATCTTGTTGCATCCTATCACACACATGGTATATCAGTTTAATTTAATATGATACATACAGGAAGCCATCCCAACTAAGAAGTTAGATTATAGACAATCTATCTAACATTCAAAAATTATTAAAGGAAGAGGAATAAATTAATCCCATTTAATATAATTCTTCATAAAATGTAAATAATGATTTATGATAACCCAAGCTCTAGGTAGGTACCCTTACCTTCAGTGAGTAAATCAAGCCCTCTAAACCTTGTTTTTTTCCTTGTATGGTGTTAGGAAATATATTAGTCTTCCAGGGCTGCCACTGCAAAATACTACAGACCGGGGTGCTTAAACAACAGAAATTTATTTTCTTGCAGTCCTGGAGGTTTGGAGTCCAAGATCAAGGTATTGAGAGGATTAGTTTCTTCTGAGGTCTCTTTCTTTGTCTTATAGACGGTCATCTTCTCTCATGTCTTCACAAGTCTTCCCTCTGTACTTGTTTATGTCCTAATTGCCTCTTATAATAGGATACAAGTCAAATTTCACTAGAGCTCACATTTATGACCTCATTTTAATTTATTTATCCCTTTAAAGACCTTGTCTCCAAATACAGTTACAATCTGAGGTACTTGGGGTTAGGAATTCAACATATAAATCTGGAGGGGGCACAAGTCAGCCCATTACAGACATGTTATCATAATGTATTTAAAACATCTAATAAAAAATTAAAATGTAATTGTAATATAATCATAGCCATTATTATTATTACAACTCCTGTGGAAAGCACTAATTTAAAAATAATTACCTAAGATGAATCATTCTATCTTGGTCAAAGACAAAATAACATGCAATATTCATAAAAGAGAATAAAATATTAGAAGATGTATGAATGAAGTTTATTCTTATATGCATTAGCAAGTTTAGCCATTTGTATTCAAGCCGTATCCTTGGATTTCCCAATACAAAATGTTTGTTGAACTTCTCCAATATCTAAAGTGCAAACACATCTTATAACACTGACCATCAGAAACACTTCAAGAATCAATCACACTTAAAACTGGTTTGTATGGCAGTTAAAATATTGTATAATTATAACCCATATCTATTTGTGCAAATATCTCTAATCTCTATGTCTAGACCTGACATTTTAAAGTCCTGTGATGTGTTTTGGCAATAAAATGGATTGGGTTTTAAAACTAGAGTTGGTATTATTTCTTTGCAACATAAGAGCCAGTATAAACCTTGTATCTTCCATAAAATCATATAGCATTTATATTTTCTTTTAGGACTATATTAATTGTACATGAACCACATATTTCCCTAAAGTAAATATATATTTATTTATTATAGCCTATATTATATTCTGTATGTTTAACTATTAAAAAGATATCCATATACTTATTATTATTAATATATGCCATAATCATTTATATTTTTATTCATTTTCTGAATGACTATTTTAATAATCTGCCATGTTGGGATTATGTATGGCCAGATTTTGACTATTGTCTGTTCGTAAGTTTCTCTCACTTAAGTGCTCCATAAAGAAAAGGATGATTTCTGGGGCACCTGAGTGGCTCAGTGGATTAAGCCGCTGCCTTTGGCTCAGGTCATGATCTCAGGGTCCTGGGATCGAGCCCCGCATAGGGCTCTCTGCTCAGCGGGGAGCCTGCTTCCCCCTCTCTCTCTGCCTGCCTCTCTGCCTACTTGTGATCTCTCTCTCTGTCAAATAAATAAATAAATAAAATCTTTAAAAAAAAAGGATTATTTCTAATACTTTTTTTTTTTACTTTCTTGGAATACTGGTGCTCTTGTCCTTATGCAGCACTTGCCGTGGACAAAGTGTTCGTGTCCCCCCAAAATTCATAGGTTGAAGCCTTGAACCCCAATGTATTTGGAGATGGGCTTTTTCAGAGATAATTCAGTTTAGATTAGGTCACGAGAGTGGGGTCCTCATGATGAATTACTGTTCTTCTAAGACACTAGAGAGCTTGTTCGTTCACCTCACATGCACACAGACACACAGAGAAGAATTCATATGAGCACACAGCCACGTAGCAACCACCTACAAGGCAAGAATAGGGGCCTTAGAAGGGAACCTAGCTTACTGGCACCTTGATCTTGGACTGCTCAGCCTCCAAAGCTGTGAGAAATAAGCTCCTATTGTTAAAGCCATCCCACCCTTGGTATTTTGTTATGATGAATGCAGATCTTTTTTTTTAATGCATTTATTCTGGATTATAGATCCTGTAAAGGGAAGGATTGTCTCTAACACTTCTTTAACATCCTGAAATAGTCATGTGCTTATGCTTGTGTAACTGAATCATATCTTGGAATATGCATTACCAGAAGTCAAAAGCAACAGTGATTTGCAACCACCAAAATGGCTTGAGATTTCATTTATTGGAGAATCACTTTCACAGTGAGTATTTCTTATAAGTAATTTAATCAAAGCAATAAACAGGTTTTGGCAAGAAGTCAATTAGTATAACTGGTTTTAGGCAGCAAGGTCTCATAGCCTAGATTTGTTATATCTTTGTGCACATTTATTAGTCTCGACTTGTTTGGTAATTTTGAAGAGAAATGTCACGGCCAATGTCAAAGACTTCATTTTGTGGATTTCAGCACCAACTCTGGAAAATGGCTTGAATACTAAATATCACTTGTACCTGAGGGATTTGACATACTGGCAAATTATTCAATTTAGAATCAAGACCTCTTTCTGTAGCCTCTGTCTAGACTGGGTCAAGTATATTTATGATCACCTGTAGAGAGACTTTAGACTACTTTGGCACAGGTGCCACTAGCATCTAGGATATTATTCACCTTTGTCTTCATCCCTACTGGGACTCTGCTTTATTTTCATTCTTTTCTTTATAGCTATCATTATTTGAGTTCTCCCTGAGTTTTATTTGAGGTATCTCAATTTCATTTAGAGTGTATTTAAATGCATTTAAATTTATGAAATCTCTTTAATTTTCATTTCCCCATTTAGCCCGTGTTTTTGTATGGGAAAAAAATCTCTCAAAAAATAACTTCTTCCAGGGGTACCTGGGTGTCTCAGTGGGTTAAAGACTCTGTCTTTGGCTCAGAGGCTCTTGGGATCAAGCCCCCAGTTTGGCTCTTGGCTCTCTGCTCAGCGGGGAGCCTGCTTCCCCCTCTCTCTCTACCTGCCTCTCTGCCTACTTGTGATCTCTTTCAAATAGATAAATAAATAATCTTTAAAAATATGTTTAAAAAAATAACTTCTTCCAAACTCTCTTGGACTGATGGTACAGAACCTGGTGTCATTGTCTCTTACTTAAAACAAATAGCAACCTCGGGATGAAACCTGCCTTTCATGGAAATTATGCTCTCATACCAATCCAGGGTCACACTGAGACCAGAGAGGAATGACCCTTGAGCTTGTCGCAAGCCCTGTACCTCTAAATTTCATCTGTATATTTTTCCTCTTTTGACACTGAATGCTGTATGGAATTTAGGGCATCATATCCAGTGCTGCTTCCCCAGGTTGGAAACCAATGTTTAATATAACACCTGCTGAATCCAGCCCCCTTGCTTTATTCCTCTTGCACATGTATCATGGAAAGTCAAGGTGTAGCAGCTGCACCCTTGGTCACCCATTTATGAAATCCTTGTAATTCTGTGACTTCAGTTAGGCCAGAAACAGCCATCCAATTGTACCAAGCCTAGAAACTTTGTAGTTCAAGGTCAGTCTGGAGCAGTTTTGTATCCTCACATCTAGTGTGAAGCCTATTAGCCATTCTGTTTGGATGAAGAATGAGGCCAACTGATTGTCTGAGAGTTGCATAGTATACTTAAAGAGGGTAAGTAGAGATCTCGCTCTGAATGGTAAGCTATAGGAAGATTTAAAAGTCCCTATTTTTGATTACCTCCATATCCTCAGTATCTAGCACAGATGCTGGCACATATAGGGGGTCAGTGTGTTTTTACCAAATAAATATAATACAAAATACTTTTTTGACTATGATTGTTTGTTTCTAAAGTACATGTGATTTTGGTTCTTCTTTCTTTCTGGTCTCATAGGAAGATTCAACTTTGCAAGTCCTTTTTTAATTATGTGAGACTATTGACTTGATCTAAGCAAAGAAATGTGAGCCAAAGTGATGTGCATCCCTTTTGTACCAAGGCATTGAAGAACTTGCATGCTACTCTCAACACTGCCTCTTCCTCGGCTGTCAGCATCACAGAACAGCAGGGTGAGACAACACAGTTACAGGGCAAGGGCTTCTGTATCTCTGAATATGTTATTCATAGCATATTTATTTATCACTTATTCATAGCTGAGTATTTATTCATAGCTGAATAAATAACTATGCTATTTATTCCTTCTTCTTCTTCTTCTTCTTCTTCTTATTATTATTATTTTTAGAGGGAGAGAGAGAGGAAGGGCAGAGGAAGAAGGAGAGAGAGAATCTCAAGCAGACTCCATGCCCAGTGTAGAGCCCTTTCTCCCAACCCTGAGATCATGATGAGAGCCTAAATGAAGAGTGATACTTAACCAACTGAGACACTGAGGTGCTGCACGGGCTTCTGTATCTGAATTGCTGCATACAGGAGACTTCTTCTGGATGGCTGGTCTACCCCCAAGTGACTTTATGCAAGCTTTCGTTTGTTTAGTCACCCATATTTGGCTTTCATTTTGTTATATTCCTGTTGGGCTGATGTATAATATTGATTTTATGTCTGTTAATCCTATCTCTAATAGAAAATGTTGGATCTACATTATTAGACTTTCAACTCTTCATTGTTTGTTATTATTATGTATGCATCATCTTCCAGAAGTCCATTCTTGACTTAATTTGTAAACCGACTCGATGAATTCCTTGTAAAGTCTTAACTATATGCTCAGAATTTTTTTACTTTCTTCTGCTTGTAAAATTCCTGTTGACTCTGTGGTAAAGAGCTCTTTTCTAACAGACTGTGAGAACTTTATCTTGGAAAGTAAAATGCCAACTGGAGAAGAAATCCATGACAAATCTAACAAATGCCACAGATGAAAATAAATAACATGCAAATAAGAGGTAATGATGACTTGATCCAAGAAAATGACTTAATTAAATATACATCATCCAGAGTTTTTTACTTCAATAATTAAAATGCTCAGATTTGCAATTAAGAAATAACCCGTGATTTTCCAGGGGTTCACATTGCTTTCCCACATCATAGCATACATTTTCATTGTTTTCTGAAGTATAGTAGTAAAGTCTTATTGTCAACTCATATAACAATAAAAACAAAAACAAAAATGCTGCTATAAAGAAAGAGGGGAGAAACACTTAGGGGAGAAGCACTTTAGTTCCATTATATGGAATTATTTTTAGATTTAACCTGGAGCGTTAGTTTTAAAAATAAAATAATTTGACTTGACTCTGCGAAAAATGTGAGGGATAAAGTGGCTGGTGAAACCAGGCAAGAATACAGTGCGCATGATGGATGTGGTTTGTTTTTGTTTTTGTTTTATTTTTGGTAGCCAAAATTTTGGAAGCATGAGCCAGAAAGGAAATGAAAAATAAAGATCGAGAAATGGGCTTAAACTTAGAATTCAAATTTAGAATTGGAATAAAGAGAGCTAGCTGTTTATTCACCAAATACTCCAAAGCAATTTTACAAGTGATGGAAAGTTTTGACCTGTGATTAAAAGTTTATAGGGAATTTATTGAATCAGTTTCACAAATGAGATGAAGTATAGCCAGCACTTTATATGCACAACTTTAACTCTTGGAATACTTTTGTGAATTAGGTATCATATCGTTTTTGCAGTTGAGAAAATTGGCTAAGAGAACCTCTAAGCTCACCTGGATAATAAGGTGGGATCTTGGATTTAAAACCTTCTAAGTCTGATTGCAAGGCTTATAATATTTCCACTGGATCTCATTACATTCTTTAGAAGTCAGCTATGCTAATTTGCAAGGGAAACAAATGGTAGCCCAATTAGTTACAGTGAAAGAAGGGCAGAGATTAGCTATTATGACTTTTATTTCTGGATTCCTTCTCTTAAACCAAGGCTCAGTTTATAGTAACAGATTGAGTATGAAGTTCAAGAAGTTTAACGTGAAATATTTAGGTGCAGTGGGGCCTGCTATGAAGAACACAGATGTTAGAGTTCTATGAACATGAGTTTAGCTTTCATATCTATAAAATGGAAAATAATCCCTGTAGGATTTTTATAGACATAAATGATAATGCATAAGTACTTGGGAAAATGGCTGGCTCATGCTAGGAGATCAATATATGATAACTGCCATTTTTCCATCTTTTTGCCCGCTGCTCTTTGGACTGAATGCAACCCAGATGGTTTCTGTGCACATAGGAAGTAGAAGTATAGGGTTAAGTTAATAGGAGTCAGATCAGTTGGGTGACAGCAAGATAGAGATGGAAGTGGCTGCATTTTTCTACTAAAAGAACATGGGGCTGTGATATTCAAAAACATCATATCAGATGAGACAGAAAATTTTACTGAACTTGGTCATGGCCACTGCATGTCTACGGTACCTACCTCCCAGCTGCAGAATGCGCAGAGCAGGATACCATCCAGAATAATGTGACCTAATTCTGATTTTTGCTCTTCCCAATTAGCTTTCCTTGGAAATGGAGTAGGAGCCGCTGGATGGAAACAAGCGGTGTTCTGGTACACAGATATATTACTTTTCATGGGCATTTTACATTCTACACATCACTGTAGTAGCATGTGTTGCCATTGCAAATATTCCTACAGCATCACTCCAAATGTTTCTGGCCACAATTTTATATGTATGAATTATCTTCCATAAACTTTTTAGGTTTCCAAAGGAATGTCTGAGCAAAGTTACAAAATCCTGTGCTGGCTACTAAGCTCTTGATTATGAACTCCAAATCCACCTTTCCAGACTCCAGTAAGGCTGCTGCTGAAACTGCAAACCACATTTAGCTTGGCCAGTGGTCCCATCAGGCTCTGCACAAAGAGGGCGCTAGACACAGGCTGAGAAGCTCTAGAAAGGACTTCTTCCTTGTTTAACTGTTGGTTTCCTGCTCCAGTCAGCATTGCCCTATTCCTTCTTCCCCTTGGCAGTGGCAGTTTGCAAAAACGGAAGGTATTCCAAATTGAATTGTTTCCATTACTGGCAGAACCAGTTCATGGAGCCCCCATTGAGACATCAGTATCAGGTCTGAGACCACTGTCCCCTGCCAGATGTTTGGATTCCAGCTCCATACAGCCCTGCTCTGACTCGGGTAGGATGGCCAGGAGAGTACCACCCCCTTTCCAGAGGCCCGAGTTTCACTCCAGGAGGCCCTTCCCCCAAACTTTTGAATTTTAATAATGCCAACCTCTTTTCACTGCTTCCTCAATTCTAGCCGTGGTGACTGCTTCCTGTGGTGGCAGTCTCTGTAACACCTTATGTGTGAAAAAGAGTTCATATAGCAGGCGGGGTGAGGGGCGCACTGCTCCACTTAGAAAGTCCTGCTTGCAAGGCTGGCCCCTGGCTGGTGTCTGGGAACTTAGATTTTTGATTTGTTCCTACTCTTCCCTCGTAAGAATGGTTTATTGTGCCTAAACTGCAAACACTGTCATTTATACTGAGTACCAGCTTTCCTTCTGGGGGTCTGGAATTCTGGTAGGTGATAGGCAGAGAATGCCCACATGACCATCCCCACTGAAACCCTTCGTTATGGAGTGTCTCATGAGATTCTCTGGTAAACAAAATTCCACATATGTTGCCACAGTTCACTGCTGAATGAATTAAGGGCATTCTGTGAGACACCACTGGAAGGAGGACATTCGGAAGTTCGAGTCTGCTTTCTTACAATGTCAACCCATGAATCCTCCCCTTCTGCTGATTTTGCTACCATTTTGTTTTAATAAATCATAGCCATGAATATGACTGTATTTTGAATCCTGTGAGTCCTCTCAAAAACCTAAGGCTGCTCATAGGAACCTCAAACACACCTTAGTTTCTCTTTCACCTCCCCCCTTTTTTATAGTTTTCTATAGTTAGGTAATAATTCTTTGTATTAAATTTTCTCTGTTAAGATAACTGGTGTATATTAAGCTTTAACCTCAAACTGATCTACAATAGGGTTTTTCATAGTGTATCTTTTACCTACATCAGAAAAATTACCTGGACACTGTTATACACACATATTCACACACACACTGGAGGTACTGAATCATGGGATCTAGGGGAGGGAATTGGGAATTGGGTTTAACATACACCCTTGATGAAGATAATATTTTAAAATAAATTTGGAGAACATTTCTCAGTGGTGTGAATTAAGTTTATCCTTTCTTGAATACCTGAGAAGGTATTTATAGTAAATCATATGATCTTGCCTTCGTGGAGTGAATTTACTTCTTTTATATGAGCAGGCTACTTCCCAGTAGTCAGCATATCCTTGGACACTTAATACCAATGGGTACTTAATACCTCGGCAAATTGCTTTATAACCATATCATTAGTTATTCATAGAATCTGTAAGTAATATCTACTTTGAGTTTATTCCAAGATCTTTGATAAGGTCGATAAAAGTTAAATTGTGAAAATGTACACTGACGCAATAAAGGGTTTTACTCCCTTCTTTAAAAATAACATTTTATATTAAGCAACAGAGACATTTTTGAAAATATTCTAGGAGACCCACAAGAAAACTATAGGCACGATGAAGTTATAGACACTAAAATGTCTCTAAATATTTTCTACGGAGTTGAAAATTTTTATCAATAAATTGGCAGAGCATGAATAAAGACCATAAAATTAAAAACATACAACATGCAAATGGGACAGAGGTTTTAATTATAAAAGCACAATGGAATCTTCTTTTCCCTTTTGAATATAGAAACATGTATGTGTCTCTCACCTTTTCTCCTTCATACATGATCATCTTGGGCTGACAACTATGATGTGATAATTTACAGACTGAAAAACGACTAAGCTTGCCATGGGTCGTAAAACAGTGCTTAAGTTCCAAAGGTAGTGGGGCAGTTAGTGACCTCATTATTCCATCTTGACTTTTAAAGCAACACTTTGAGCAAACAGAACAGGTCAAAGTCACTCTTCAAGAATTGGGAATGTTTTAAACTGGGTGGTTCAAGATCTTTGATTGGAGGTGTCTGCTTCAGATCATGTTAGTGTCTAGAGCAGAGACCTAGATACCGAGGCATTGCACTGGACTCAGATTTCTTCTTACAACAACTCCTTCAGGCTCTCCTCGCACATTATGGACATTAAACACCATCATAGGATACTCGGAACAGGACACTGGAATGTGTACTCCTCTGTACTTCTGGAGTTAATCTGGGAAAAAAAGCTAGGATAATAGCAGTCACAATTCCCTTCCCTTATCACCTCCTGGTATTGGCACATTCTAACCCTCCTCGTTCACTGATTCATTATTTTGACTTGCAATCATTCCTCTGTGAAATATGATCCTTGGACTTATATTTCAGATTAGACCTTCTTTAAGGGAATATTCCAGATTTTTTCAAACACTGAACCCAATATTGATGAAAAGGAAATATACAAAGATCGAGAAATAGATTCGGTTATGGAGGAGAAGTTCTTTTTGGTTTCATTCAACATATTTTGAGCATCTTCCATTCACCTCTGGACTCGACATTAAGGATACAGATGTGATTCCTCGAAAAGATATCCTTTGAGTCATTTTCTCAATGGACAACCGATAGCATTTTGGGTGGGATAACTATTTGTGTTTGCCACATTGCAGCATATTTAGCATCCCTGGCCATTTTCTATTAAAAACCTACCTATTCTCCTCTCTTATTTTGGCAACCAAAAACAGCACACACATTGCTGACATAAGACATGTGCTGCACTTGAAAACCAAAATATTTGAATTTTATTCTATGATAATTTAAATATAATTTCAGTTATATAATTTTAGAGTCAAGAGGACATCATTCCAAAATCTATTGTACGGTTTTTTGTTTTGGTTTGGTTTGGTTTGGTTTGTTTTTTTTCTGTCTGAGAGTTTTATTTTCTTTGTTAACACCTAATTCCTTCACCACTTTTCTGGGCTAGCATCTCAACTTTGTCATACTCATGGTAACATGATTTCCAGAGTGGATAAGCTTTTTTTCTTGGAGACTAAAAGCTTCTTGTCAGTTTCCTGACAAGGGAACTTGTTTTATTCTTCCTCTTGCAGAGCTGTTCTTTACTACTCAACTACCCACTAATTCTAATTTCCTGTCTGAGGCAAGCTTTCAGTTCTCCATTAATTTGCCAAGCACAGATGAGTAGTAGGCCCTGAGTCATCAAGGAATTTCCAGTTTGGTTACCAGAGTTAACCACTTCCAAGGCAGTCTTTTATGAATCATTTAGATTTTGACTTTCCTTTCTCTACTCCATCAGATGTTCCTGCTCAATCACGTCACCTTGGTTTTATGTGAAAAATCAGCATCATGCTTTCAATGACTGTAGCAGAACATTTCTACCAAAATAAGAATTGTTTCCTTACACATGGACAAAAATAAGCCTTCTCAGAAAGCAGTTATATGTCTGAAAACTTGAGCACAGAGCATTTATTTTAGCTATGAGATTGTGGGCATGCCCTTTTGTTTCTCTGTATCTCTAGTTTATATGAAGGACAGGGCCAGGTAGTCTATAAAACATCTAGCAATGCTATGAGCCTAGACTAAATGCTAAAGAAAGTTGAACACTTTTTTGTCTGTGATGTAGGAAACAAATGACACCTGTATTTTAATTTCTAGGGTATAGTGTGAACCCAGGTACACATAGTTACTGAGTAGTCATTGAGTTACAATGACCAGGTTAAGGTATATAAGAAAAGAAACGTAGAAAATGTGTTGATGTGGCTTCTGAACTATACTTCTAGAAGATTCTCTGGATTCTAATTCTTTCTTCAATTTATACTTTGCACAGCTTCCTTTAGCTATTGCCCAAGCAAGCTTCAATGTGAATGCAAGCTAGGCAAATGTTTAAATGCTCCAAGATGAGGCCCTCTTACTTGAGGGCCAAGCTGCCCCTGATAATATGTTTATAAATCAAATCACTTTCTAAATAGGACAGAAAAAAGAAGAGGAATACCAAATGCAAATTCAATGTTTCAAATCACAGTCCTTAACCAGCTGTGTTTAAAATGATAAAGCTATTCATAATTATGAATATTTTTAACTTATTTGCTTTCAACTTGTTAAACATCTTATACCTAGTTTAGTATATATTTGAGCACATGCTTTAAAAACTTTAGAGAAGTGTAGGTATAATAAATAATAACCAAAAATATTTAGGGCTATAGAAGTATATTAATATATAGATTTGTGACCATACAGTAAGTGACATAAAAAATTTTAACTCTATTATTACATGAAATCCATCCTTGCTATTCCTTCATGATATACAAAAGTTTTATGTTCTATATATGAGTTTTGTTTCTGAAGTGTTTCTTTAAAAATTTCTTTTACTGAAAAATGCAAGAAGAAATCCAATTAAAATAAAACTTGGCAATTCAAAAGTTCAGATGTCTTATAACTATTAGGGAATATAGGGGATCCTTTTCTTATATGCTGGGAGTGTTTTCAGTGTTGATTCACTGCAGGTTAAGAAGATGTTGACACATCATCTGTTCCTGGCTCAAACTCTGCAGTGGCCCCTCATCTTACTCAGAATAAAACCAAAGCCCTTACAGTGGCTTCCATGTACCAACACAATCTATCTCCATGGTTAACTTTCTGACCTCAATCCCTTCTTTCTCAGGCTCTCACTCCATTCCAACCACGTTGATCTCCCTGTAATCTCTCTGGCTTCACATGTGCTCTTGTCTTAGGGCATTTGCCCTGATCATTTCCTCTGCCTGAAACACCTTCTCTGGCTAACTTTCTCATGTCCTGTAATCATTTATTTGCCTAAATCTTGCCTTTCCAGTGAGGACTATTCCATACCCTGGTTCCTTCAAATCAACAGTCAAGATAGAGCCTACTCTGTTCTACTTCCTGCTGCTTTCCAGGACATTTAATAGCTTATATAAAGGACATATGATTTACTTCTATATTTAATTTATCGTGTGATGTTGGTCTATATCCTGATAGAATGTAAATAGCAAAAAGGAAGAGTTACTGCTATGGTCTGAAGATTTGTGTACCACCCAAATTCACATTTTGAGATTTTACCATTTTATTTACTTTTTTCAGCGTAACAGTATTCATTGTTTTTGCACAACACCCAGTGCTCCAAGCAAAACATGCCCTCCCTATTACCCACTACCTGTTCCCCCAACCTCCCACCCCTGACCCTTCAGAACCCTCAGGTTGTTTTTCAGAGTCCATAGTCTCTTATGGTTCGCCTCCCCTTCCAAAATTTTTTTTTTTATAAACATATAATGTATTTTTATCCCCAGGGGTACAGGTCTGTGAATCGCCAAGTTTACACACTTCACAGCCCTCACCATAGCACATACCCTCCCCAATGTCCATAACCCCCTGCCCCTCTCCCAATCCCACCTCCCCCCAGCAACCCTCAGTTTGTTTTGAGATTAAGAGTCATTTATGGTTTGTCACCCTCCCAATCCCATCTTGTTTCATTTATTCTTCTCCTATCCCCCTAACCCCCCATGTTGCTTCTCCATGTCCTCATATCAGGGAGATCATATGATAGTTGTCTTTCTCCGATTGACTTATTTCACTAAGCATGATACACTCTAGTTCCATCCACGTCGTCACAAATGGCAAGATTTCATTTCTTTTGATGGCTGCATAGTATTCCATTGTGTATATATACCACATCTTCTTTATCCATTCATCTGGTGATGGACATCTAAGTTCTTTCCATAGTTTGGCTATTGTAGATATTGCTGCTATAAACATTCACGTACACGTGCCCCTTCAGATCACTATGTTTGTATCTTTAGGGTAAATACCCAGTAGTGCAATGGCTGGGTCATAGGGTAGTTGTATTTTCAACATTTTGAGGAACCTCCATGCTGTTTTCCAGAGTGGTTGCACCAGCTTGCATTCTCACCAACAGTGGAGGAGGGTACCCCTTTCTCTGCATCCTCGCCAGCATCTGTCATTTCCTGACTTGTTAATTTTAGCCATTCTGACTGGTGTGAGGTGATATCTCATTGTGGTTTTGATTTGTATTTCCCTGATGCCGAGTGACGTGGAGCACTTTTTCATGTGTGTGTTGGCCATCTGGATGTCTTCTTTGCAGAAATGTCTGTTCATGTCCTCTGCCCATTTCTTGATTGGATTGTTTGTTCTTTGGGTGTTGAGTTTGCTAAGTTCCTTATAGATTTTGGATACTAGCCCTTTATCTGATATGTCGTTTGCAAATATCTTCTCCCATTCTGTCAGTTGTCTTTTGGTTTTGTTAACTGTTTCCTTTGCTGTGCAAAAGCTTTTGATCTTGATGAAATCCCAATAGTTCATTTTTGCCCTTGCTTCCCTTGCCTTTGCCGTTGTTCCTAGGAAGATGTTGCTACGGCTGAGGTCGAAGAGGTTGCTGCCTGCGTTCTCCTCAAGGATTTTGATGGATTCCTTTCTCACATTGAGGTCCTTCATCCATTTGGAGTCTATTTTCGTGTGTGGTGTAAGGAAGTGGTCCAATTTCATTTTTCTGCATGTGGCTGTCCAATTTTCCCAGCACCATTTATTGAAGAGGCTGTCTTTTTTCCATTGGACATTCTTTCCTGCTTTGTCAAAGATTAGTTGACCATAGAGTTGAGGGTCTATTTCTGGGCTCTCTATTCTGTTCCATTGATCTATGTGTCTGTTTTTGTGCCAGTACCATGCTGCCTTGATGATGACAGCTTTGTAATAGAGCTTGAAGTCCAGAATTGTGATGCCACTAACTTTGGCTTTCTTTTTCAATATTCATTTGGCTATTCAAGGTCTTTTCTGGTTCCATATAAATTTGAGGATTCTTTGTTCCATTTCCTTGAAAAAAATGGATGGTATTTTGATAGGGATTGCATTAAATGTGTAGATTGCTTTAGGTAGCATAGACATTTTCACAATATTTATTCTTCCAATCCAGGAGCATGGAACATTTTTCCATTTCTTTGTGTCTTCCTCAATTTCTTTCATGAGTACTTTATAATTTTCTGTGTATAGATTCTTAGCCTCTTTGGTTAGGTTTATTCCTAGGTATCTTATAGTTTTGGGTGCAATTGTAAATGGGATTGACTCCTTAATTTCTGTTTCTTCTGTCTTGTTGTTGGTGTACAGAAATGCAACTGATTTCTGTGCATTGGTTTTATATCCTGACACTTTACTGAATTCCTGTACAAGTTCTAGCATTTTTGGAGTGGAGTCTTTTGGGTTTTCCACATATAGTATCATATCATCTGCGAAGAGTGATAGTTTGACTTCTTCTTTGCCAATTTGGATGCCTTTAATTTCTTTTTGTTGTCTGATTGCTGAGGCTAGGACTTCTAGTACTATGTTGAATAGCAGTGGTGATAATGGACATCCCTGCCATGTTCCTGACCTTAGCAGAAGAGCTTTCAGTTTTTCTCCATTGAGAATGATATTTGCGGTGGGTTTTTCATAGATGGCTTTGATAATATTGAGGTATGTGCCCTCTATCCCTACGCTTTGAAGAGTTTTAATCAGGAAGGGATGCTGTACTTTGTCAAATGCTTTTTCAGCATCTATTGAGAGTATCATATGGTTCTTGTTCTTTCTTTTATTAATGTGTTCTATCACATGTTGAACCAACCCTGTAGCCCTGGAATAAATCCCACTTGGTCGTGGTGAATAATCCTTTTAATGTACTGTTGAAACCTATTGGCTAGTATTTTGGTGAGAATTTTTCCATCTGTGTTCATCAAGGATATTGGTCTGTAGTTATCTTTTTTGGTGGGGTCCTTGTCTGGTTTTGGGATCAAGGTGATGCTGGCCTCATAAAATGAGCTTGGAAGTTTTCCTTCCATTTCTGTTTTTTGGAACAGTTTCAGGAGAATAGGAATGAGTTCTTCTTTAAATGTTTGGTAGAATTCCCCTGGGAAGCCGTCTGGCCCTGGGCTTTTGTTTGTTTGGAGATTTTTGATGACTGTTTCAATCTCTTTACTGGTTATGGGCCTGTTCAGGTTTTCTATTTCTTCCTGGTTCAGTTGTGGTTGTTTATATGTCTCTAGGAATGCATCCATTTCTTCCAGATTGTCCAATTTGTTGGCGTAGAGTTGCTCATAGTATGTTCTTATAATTTTCTGTATTTCTTTGGTGTTAGTTGAGATCTCTCCTCTTTCATTCATGATTTTATTTATTTGGGTCCTTTCTCTTTTCTTTTTGATGAATCTGGCCAGGGGTTTATCAATCTTATTGATTCTTTCAAAGAACCAGCTCCTAGTTTCATTGATTTTTTCTATTGTTTTTTTTTTGGTTTCTATTTCATTGATTTCTGCTCTGATCTTTATGCTTTCTCTTCTCCTGCTGGGTTTAGGGTTTCTTTCTCCAGCTCCTTTATGTGTAGGGTCAGGTTGTGTACTTGAGACCTTTCTTGTTTCCTGAGAAAGGCTTGTACCACTATATATTTTCCTCTCAGGACTGCCTTTGCTGTGTCCCATAGATTTTGAACCGTTGTGTTTTCATTATCATTTGTTTCCATGAATTTTTTCAATTCTTCTTTAATTTCCTGGTTGACCCATTCATTCTTTAGAAGGATACTGTTTAGTCTCCATGTATTTGGGTCCTTTCCAAATTTCCTCTTGTGATTGAGTTCTAGCTTCAGAGCATTGTGGTCTGAAAATATGCAGGGAATGATCCTACTCTTTTCATACCGGTTGAGACCTGATTAGGATGTGATCTATTCTGGAGAATGTTCCATGTGCACTAGAGAAGAATGTGTATTCTGTTGCTTTGGGATGAAATGTTCTGAATATATCTGTGATGTCCATCTGGTCCAGTGTGTCATTTAAGGCCTTTATTTCCTTGTTGATCTTTTGCTTGGGATGATCTGTCCATTTCAGTGAGGGGAGTGTTAAAGTCCCCTACTATTATTGTATTATTATTGATGTGTTTCTTTGATTTTGTTATTAATTGGTTGATATAGTTGGCTGCTCCCACGTTAGGGACATAGATATTTAAAATTGTTAGATCTTCTTGTTGGACAGACCCTTTGAGTAGGATATAATGTCCTTCCTCATCTCTTATTATAGTCTTTGGCTTAAAATCTAATTGATCTGATATAAGGATTGCCACCCCAGCTTTCTTCTGATGTCCATTAGCATGGTAAATTGTTTTCCACCCCCTCACTTTAAATCTGGAGGTGTCTTTGCATCTAAAATGAGTTTCCTGTAGGCAACATACTGATGGGTTTTGTTTTTTTATCCATTCTGATACCCCGTGTCTTTTGATTGGGGCATTTAGCCCATTAACATTCAGGGTAACTATTGAGAGATAGGAATTTTGTGCCATTGTATTGCCTGCAAAGTGACTGTTACTGTATATTGTCTGTGTACCTTTCTGATCTACTACTTTTAGGCTCTCTCTTTGCTTAGAGGACCCCTTTCAATATTTCCTGTAGAGCTGGTTTGGTGTTTGCAAATTCTTTCAGTTTTTGTTCATCCTGGAAGGTTTTGATCTCTCCTTCTATTTTCAATGATAGCCTAGCTGGATAGAGTATTCTTGGATGCATGTTTTTCTCGTTTAGTGCTCTGAATATATCATGCCAGCTCTTTCTGGCCTGCCAGGTCTCTGTGATAAGTCTGCTGCCAATCTAATCTTCTTACCATTGTATGTTACAGACTTCTTTTCCCAGGCTGCTTTCAGGATTTTCTCTTTGTCACTAAGACTTGTAAATTTTACTATTAAGTGACAGGGTGTGGACCTATTCTTGTTGACTTTGAGGGGGGTTCTCTGCATCTCCTGGATTTTGATGCTTGTTCCCTTTGCCATATTAGGGAAATTCTCTCCAATAATTCTCTCCAATAGACCTTCTGCTCCCCTCTCTGTTTCTTCTTCTTCTGGAATCCCAATTATTCTAATGTTGTTTCGTCTTATGGTGTCACTTATCTCTCGAATTCTCCCCTCGTGGTCCAGTAGCTGTTTGTCCCTCTTTTGTTCGGCTTTTTTATTCTCTGTCATTTGGTCTTCTATATCACTAATTCTTTCTTCTGCCTCATTGATCCTAGCAGTGAGAGCCTCCATTTTTGATTGCACCTCATTAATAGCTTTTTTGATTTCAACTTGGTTAGATTTTAGTTCTTTAATTTCTCCAGAAAGGGCTTTAATATCTCCAGAGAGGGTTTCTCTAATATCTTCCATGCCTTTTTCGAGCCTGGCTAGAATGTTCAGAATCGTCATTCTGAACTCTTGATCTGACATATTACCAATGTCTGTGTTGATTAGGTCCCTAGCCTTTGGTACTGGCTCTTGTTCTTTTGTTTGTGGTGATTTTTTCTGCCTTGTCATATTGTCCAGATAAGAGGATATGAAGGATCAAATAAAGTACTAAAAGGGTGGCAAAGACCCCAGAAAAATGCGCTGTAACCAAATCAGAAGAGACCCCAAATTGTGGGGGGGGAGAAAGGGGATAAAAAGAGGTTCAGAAAAAGAAAAAAATTTAAAAAATAAAACAAATAAAGAAAAAATATAAAAAAGAAAGAAAAAATATATATATTTATATAAACTAGTCAAAAAACGTTAAAAAAGAAAAGGGTAAAATTTATAAAATTTAGCAGAAGAAGAAAAAAGAAAAAAGAAAAAAATTGAAAAAAGAAAAAAGAAAAAAATTGAAAAAAGACAAAAAAATTGAATTAGCTGCAAGACTAAAGAATCATGGGGAGAAAGCCATGAGTTCCGTGCTTTGCTTTCTCCTCCTCTGGAATTGCGCTGCTGTCTTAGGAATTGAACCTGCTTTCCTTGATAGATGAACTTCGTCCTGGCTGGATATTTTGTTGATCCTCTGGGGGAGGGGCCTGTTGTAGTGACTCTCAAGTGTCTTTGCCCGAGGCAGGATTGCACCGCCCTTACAGGCGGTCGGACTAAGTAATCGGCTCGGGTTCGCTTTTGGGAGCTTCTGTTCCCTGAACACTTTCCGTAGAGTTCCAGATCATGGGAATGAAAATGGCGGCCTCCTGGTCTCCGGCCCGGAGGAGCCGAGAGCCCGGGGCGCCACTCCTCAGTGCGCCCCCAGAGGACAGCACCCAATCACTCCCGTATCCCCAGCCTCTAGCTGAGCTCCGAGCTCACCCAGCCCGCGATCAGTTCAAGGTAACCCCGAGCTGAGAGTTCAGTCCTCGGCTCTGTCTCTGTAGCCGGCTTCTCTGTTCTAATACCTGCGAGCTCTGCGACACTCCGACACCCCTGATCCTTCTGTGACCCTACAGGACCTGGGGCCACGCTGACCCCTTGTGGGCTTCACCCCAGTTTAGCCTCTGGAGCAATGTCCCTCAGTGGAACAGACTTTTAAAAGTCCTGATTTTGTGGTCCGTTCCTCCGCCGCTTGCCGGGAGCCGGCCCCTCCCCCCGCGGTCTATCTTCCCGTCATTTTAGATTCACTTCTCCGCCAGTCCTACCTTTCAGAAAGTGGTTGATTTTCTGTTTCTAGAGTTGCTGTTCTTCTTCTCTTTGCTCTCCCGTTGGATTTGTAGGTGTTTGCAATGTTTAGATAAGCTATCGAGCTGATCTTCTGCTACCTGATGTAGTCTCAGTCTGCTACTTCTCCGCCATCTTGACTCCTCCTCCCATATTTTGAGATTTTAATGCACCATGTGATGGTATTTGGAGGTGGAGCCTTTGGGAAATAATTAGGTCATGAGGGTGCAGCCCTCATGAATGGTACTAATGCCCTTATAAAAAAGACTCCAGAGAGCTCTCTTGCCCCTGCCACCACATGAGGACACCGTGAGAGCTCTGCAGGCACAACCTGAAAGAAGGTCCTTGCCCTGCCAACTAGGACCCTGATCTGATTCTTCCAGCCTCCAGAACTGTGAGAAGTACATTTCTGTCATTTAAAGCATTCTGTTTGTAGCCTGCTGTCATTATTTTGTTATAGTCATGTGTTATTTCATTACAGCAGCCCAAAGAGACTGACCGTTTTTTATCTGCTTTGCTCATTAATGTGTCCCAATCACTAAAACCGTGATTTGCTCACACTCAGCATCCAATAAATAATTGATTTTTTGAAGAGAAATAACATGATTAGGAAATGATGATAAAGATGATGATGGTGGTGGTGGTGTTGATGATAATGATGATAAAGTGATTATTCTCTTTTCTACCCTCGGCTAAGTCAGTTCCTTTCATAATTGAGCCAAACCTCACCCTAAATACTGTGCCACATAGATATTGCAATTCTTATGTTATCAATTTAAAAAAATGTGACTCAAGAAGTTAAGAAATTTGTCTCTAATTAAACACCTAAGAAGCTAGAGGAACTAGGACTGGCATTTATTTCTGTCAGACTTCAAGGTCTAGGTCCTTATCTTATATTATGCTCTAATTTCTCAAATAATAATTTGGGGAAGTCAATTTCATACTTGTTTTGATAGCTGACAAATAATGGAAATAAATTTATTTTATATGAATGATATATCACATATGCTGTAATACAGTATATCATATGGACTTTCACCAATCTATTCGATTTTTGGACACTTATTCTGACCCTTGAATTCATGAATCATTTATCCTGCTTCTACTCAAATTATAAAAACTCTGTGAATTAATTTATGAATATCCTGTGAAAGTCTATCAGCTCAAATGAACTATCTGGACACGAAACATATAGATTAAAATCTTTTATTAGCTCAGCTTTCTTGATAACACAAAATCACAAGTAAAAAATTATAGGAGATGGGGGAACAATATTGTCAAAGGAAAGAACATAAAAGCCCAAAGATTCCAAGTGGCTAAGTTAAAAATGAGATAAATAAGAAATGTTATACTTATTATCAACAAGGAATATATGCTATGAAGAAGAGAGCTGGGGAGAAAAAATAAAATGTACATAAAATTAAGTAAATAGAAAATATTCCCATTGTGAAGTATAGCATTACTACTAGTTAAATTATGAGGTCTCGTAAGTTTGTTCTTTTTTAAATTGCTGATAAAAATAGTATCTACCTCAAAGAGTTGTTTAGAGAATAAAATGAGTTCATATATTTAAAATGACTAGAAACGGAGTCTAGCAAGCATAAATGTTTTCTATAACCATTTTATGATTATGATGGGCAGAACTATATCTCTCTTTACTTTCCGATATGGAAATCAATTGCTCATGAATGATTTGACTTCAATTCTACTTAGAAGTGGGCAGATTTGGGGCGCCTGGGTGGCTCAGTGGGTTAAAGCCTCTGCCTTTCGCTCAGGTCATGAACCCAGGGTCCGGGATTGAGCCCCGCATCGGGCTCCTTGGAGGGGAGCCTGCTTCCTCCTCTCTCTCTCTCTGCCTGCCTCTCTACTTGTGATCTCTATCTGTCAAATAAATAAATAAAAAATCTTAAAAAAAAAAAAAGTGGGCAGATTTGAATTCAGTCATTTTAGGATTTTAATCTGTCCTTTTTCTTCACTTGTCCCTCTGTAACATCTGAAAATAGATGGAAACATACAACATCATGATAGAGGAAGGAATAGTCTGTTACCTGAACACTGTCCTCCGGGTCTTAGCTGTCCTTTGTACTTAATGACTCCTAGTCTTTAGGCATGGGTTAACCTTCTTGCAAATATCTATGGTCCAATAGTAATTACCTTTTCCCATGCAGCATCCCCTTCCTGAAGACCTCAGATTCTTTCTAGTTACAACAATCTCAACGTACTTGCGTTCATGGAAGCTCCAGAAATAACTTAGTGTACTGCAAGCCATGAGCAGGAAAAGAGGAAAGCAAAACATCAATCCAGGCTCTTTCTCTGCCTAATCACACAATGTCATTATTTCTACTCTAATAGGGCCACCCTATGTGGTTACAGAGCACACATAGTGTAGGTGACCTCCTATCAGAAGCTCCAAATGATAAGCAGTGCACAAGCCTCCTCAGCCTTCACTTTTCCCCTCCATGTGTGGTTTCTGTCGCCTCGCTCTGTCACTCTTGCCCAAAGTCCACGTAGTGAAGCTTTTGCTGGGTGAACTAGGGAATCATTGAGGCCTGAGGCCTCATCCTGTTCAGCCCTAAAGATGTTGCCAGAGGCTCTTGGTCTCTCATTGGAAAGAATTCAAGGATAGACCTGACACAACAATGTGAGCCGCATAAACGAGAGAGATTTTGAGTGGGTGAGCTTGAGAGAGAGCTGCATGCCCTGGGGGTGGTGTTCTGTGTTTTACTGACAGTTGTTAACTAGGGGGTGGAATATTCATTACTTGGGACTGGGATTTCTTGGAAGCAAGATTTCACACCTTTTCTTCCTTCTTTGGTCAGGGGGTTCCTGTCATCCCCACGATCTTGGGCCTATCTGGTGTGATAGGGCTCCTTGTGGAGTGCTACCAGGAAGGCCTCCAACTTTCCCCACAGCTGACCATGGCTTCCTTCTTGCTGGGTTTCAGGTATCCTGTTAGAACATAACTCACTTGCCTCTAATAGTGCTATTGAATCCTATCTCAGGGAGCAAGATAGCACTTTAAATCCAGTTTCATTCCATTTAGATCTCTCAGGGAGTGCTTTTCTCCACCTATTTCTATATATCACTATTCCCTATGTGGAGATAACTTCCTTACATTGTATCTCATATGCATCTTCTGTGTCCTGTGGCTAATAATTAAAATCAATATTAATCTCAAGGCACTGAATCAGATTTAGATTTTGAAATTTCGTAAGAAAAACTAAGAGTAGGGCACGTTTTGCATGGAGCACTGGGTGTTGTGCAAAAAGAATGAATACTGTTACGCTGAAAAAATAAATAAAATGGAAAAAAAAAGAAAAACTAAGAGTGTACAAGTCTTTTTTCTGGAAAAGTCATGAATAGAACATTGACCTCTCTGTTCAGCTTTTCTAGTAGAAAGTATTAGGTGACAGGATTTATCAGGAATCAAAATATATAGGATATTAGTTCAAAAAAATTTAACTCTTCGCAAGAGTAGGAAAAGGGAAAGAAACTTATATTTACTAAGCATCTGTTACTATTTCTCAGGGTGTTAAAATTTTAATGGAATATTTAACATTTATCAAATGAATCATAAAGTGAACAAGAAACTATTTTTATGCTTACTGCATTGTACTGTATTTAAATAACAGTGTTTATATTTAAATAATAGTTCTAGGCATGATGGGATTCCGGTTCTGGTTCCAAGACTCTCTCTCCTTCACATCCTGTGATTCATTAACAGTCACAAGTCAGTCTCTATTCCCAGCAATAGTCTCTCATTGACTATTTGTCTCCATGTGACTTCTGTTTTGGATTACCATCTATGCCAAACTAGCAGGAAAGGAAATTCATTTGTTCCTTTTTTCCCCCATTGATTTTCATAAACATTCTTTTTAAAATTTTAATTTCCCCCATCTTCCTATATCCTGAACTTTTTCATACTATAGAAGTTACACAATCTTGTCTTTATCTATACACTTTAAACAATAGATTACATAGATCCACACTATCTTTATATAGTGATAACACTAGTCATCAGAAAAACAAACAAACAAGCATTTCTTAAAAAAATAATACAGTAATGTTTGTCAAAATAATTTAATTTTTCCTGTTTTTGATTTCCTTTTCTTACTCCCAAGGATCTATGGATGTGCTATGGAACTCCAAACTTGCAACAAAGGACTTAACAATCTACTTTTTAAAATGTTGAAGACCTATATAGAATTCCAATTATTTACTATAAAAATCTGCTAGTTAGAACTCCTTGTTCTATTAGGTCAGAATTTCTCATTTACTGCAGTCAAAGTGTTTCAGAAATTCTGCAGTATTGTATCACCTCTTAGAGTCACCCAAGCCTTATGCAAACCCATACCTTGATTTGTCTTTAAGGCTCTGAATCTTATAATTGCTCAACTTTATTGAGCACACTTCCAAACATATTGTGATGGTTGATTTTATGTCTCAGCTTGACTGGGACACGAGATACCCCTGTATTGGGTTAAGCATTATTCTGGGAGTATCATGAGAGTATTTCTGGAGGAGATTAACATTTGAATCAATTGATGAAGAAAAACAGAGTGTCTTCTTTAATGTGGGTGAGCCTCATCCAAACCACTGAGGGCCTGAATAGAACAAAAGGCAAACTAAGGAGGAATTTGCTTTCTTTACCTATTACTAAGCTGAGACATCTGTTTTTTCCTACCTTTGGATGTGGGGTGAACTAACTGGACCATCAGCTCCTGAGACTCCAGCTTGGCCATGGCAGATCCTGGGACTTCCAGCCTCCCAAACTGCTTGGGACACCTACTGAACCACAGGTTCCAGGATCCTTTTCCTTTGTACTGCAGTTAACAAGAGTGTTGGGAGACACCTTTGGAAATCTGTGCTACTGTGTGAATGTGCATTACCTGCCATGCTTTAAAGATATATATGCTTTTATCATGCTAAGGCTTTATAGATAAAGCAGGACTAGATTAAAAGTGATGACTTGCGGTGTGATGATTATAATCAAATCTTTGGTAAGTATAGAGGCCGTTTTTAGGAAACAGGCTTGAGCAATGGAAGGCAGAAAGGGCCCCAGTGAGCACCTAGCTGAATGCAAACAGGACCCTCAGACAACCCACCTCAAAACAGCCACAGGCCCTAACTGACCAATGGACTCTTTACAACCAGGCACACTTACCAAAAAAGGGGAAATTCCATACATCCCCATACCGCCTCATAGTTCTTCTTTAAAAACAATCCCCATCCACTGCCTCACTCTCTCCTTTGCTGCCCCCTTGCCACTCCCTTTCAGGGTATTCCATAAACTCTTGTGTCTTTCGTTCTGCCTTGGGTGAATCCTTTCACTGCTCCCACCACCAGCTTCTACCTCATCATGGCCCCACATCTGAGGGCTCCCATCAGATCACACAGTAAGGATTGTCTAAAACTAACTGAGAAGAGAAAACAGATAATGCTTGGAACAGAAGAACTTTCTTCACGAAAGAGCTTTGTCCTGCCAAGGGGGAACCTAGGAATACTTGTGGCACATGTGTGAAGGAGAAAGATCATAAAGACAAGAAGAGAAGGGATTCATTCCTTTACATTTTGTAAAAGCTTATCTGCTTCACACACATTTCGTAGAACCACCTAGTGAGTACTGTCTTCCATAATCTGATTATTTCACTCCATTATATTAAATTTTTCAGTGATCCATATTATTCAGTGATAATATGTCCCTTCACAATGTGATTATCTGGCTTTAGAAGACCATTGAAAATACAGGTAATCACTTTTAGAAAAACATGAAAATTCAAGGACACTTATTATGTAGCCAAATCCATTCACTAGTTGAAAGTAAATGGTTGTGATCATTGTAACTAATGAAAGAAATCCAGAATCTGAGAATCAGATTAAGATAAAAGTGAATGCCAAAGATGAATAGAAACTTTTTTTTTAACATCTTGTTTATTTGTTTATTTGAGACAGAGAGAGTATACATGCAGAGGGAGAGAGAGAAAGACTCCCCACTGAGCAGGGAGGCAGATGCAAGACCCTGAGATCATGACCTGAGTGAAAGGGCAGTCGCTTAACTGACTGAGTCACCCAGGCATCCCATAGATGAATAGAAACTTTACTTAATGAGATGATGGCCCTTCCTGAGATGAGTTAAGTGTGGCAAATATGCCAGCCCTGGAGTATTTGTTGCTGACCAGATGGTGGTAACATACAGCCCACCCCTCAGGCTATTCCCAAACCTCCCTCTGATGCTTGCCTCTACTCTGAACATGCCTTCCTTCATCCATTATTCTTAAACCCAGACTCCAGACTTCAGTCATAGAAGGGCTAAGGGTAACATATGAGTTGTGGTTCAGGATTGGGGTGAGCATTTATCTTTTGCAGATTTCTTGATAATAAAAATAGATACAAGCTTAGAGTCTGAATTTCAGAGGACATAAAAGTCACTATGTTAAAACATCTTCTCAGAATGACTGCCTCACAACCATGTTAATGTGTCACGTGTCTTGTACTTCCTTCTGGCCAAATAGCTTCCGTCCTCCTCAGAACAGCACTATCGATAGTTCCTTCTTGATGTCTTCCTTGCCTCTCAAGTCTGAGTTAACTGCTCCTCCTTTGGGTTCTGATCTCACGGTACAGTGCGTGCACACAACACAATGCACAGTACAGAGCATAACATAACACAAAACATAAATGCTGATATTCTCTCTACTAGGGCACTGGGCCATCCTTCCAGGCACAGAGAAAATTTTATTGAACTGCATGTTCTCACACTTAGCATAGTGCCCGCCAACTAGTGGGCACTCAAGGGAAATGCACTATAAAATGATTAAATAATAGATCTGCAGTAGAAATAGCTCTTAATCCACCAGGATTAAACTACTGGATTAGAAATAATTTACTTGATAGTGACTTCAGAAATACCTAGTTCCTTGCCTTTGGTAAAACTGATAGGCAAAAAGAAAATATTCAGATTTACCACATAGCTTTAATTTAGTCTGAAATATACAAACATGGATAAAAATGTGTAAAACGATGTCCCATTTATAAAAATATAAATTAGGATTGTGTCAAGTAAGAAAAACAAACAATTCAAATCCTATGATTCAGAGTCCTTAAGACTTTATTTGAATGAATTTTCCTTAATTAGCTTCAAGTTACATTAAAGAAGAGACGGATGAATTGTTATTTAAAACTAAAACTAAAAATTCTACACAGAACTTCCTAGCTGAA
This sequence comes from Meles meles, assembly GCF_922984935.1. Classification (NCBI taxonomy): domain Eukaryota; kingdom Metazoa; phylum Chordata; class Mammalia; order Carnivora; family Mustelidae; genus Meles; species Meles meles. The sequence goes on along the minus strand of NC_060067.1, from coordinate 128,249,550 downwards.
ATTACTATGTCATTCTGTATGTATACCTTATTGAAAATTGACAGTTCATGAATAATCTCATCACAATCCAAAATGTTAATTAGCTAATGCTTTAATGGGCTCTTCCTCCAAAAACCTGTGGCATTTTTTCTCTCATTAGTTGCAAAAATAGCAAGAGACAAACTATTCATAACACATGGACCCTATTTCTGTAGCCAAATCCCACTCACAAAAATACTTTAATATTAATAAAAAGAACACCTTACATTTTATGGAAATTTACTGGGAAAAAGATACTTATGCATAGACAATTCTAACCTAATTCACACAAGATACAGTAAGGGCCAGGACTAGTATTGTTAATCCTAAAGCCTGTTTCTCAGGATGGGAAAATTATTTCTATTTAAAAAGCAGACACAAAAATAGGTGAAATGTTAATGAAAACTACAGCTTTTCTCTGCACCCCTCTGAGTAGAAAACAGAAGTTACCAAATGATGGAAAACAATTCTTTTACTTACATTCTAAATTCAGAGATGCATGCTTAGGAAAGACTAAGCTAAATGTCACACTGCCTAAAAACCACACAAGTATAACACCTTAAAGGTAGTGTAAGAAATGTGTTTGTTGAACGATGGCTCCAATGTGGGGTTTTCACCAGCAATTATCCTTAATCCTAGCACCTCAAACATGTTCCTTTTTTCTTTTTTAATATTTTAGTCAGGGGTCTCTTTTGAGCTGGAATTTTAAAAGGTTCACAACTATTCCTGCCTTGACGCAAAACTTTGTGTTTTTGTTATGACTATAACAAGTAAGGTTTTTATAATTCTCTGTTTCAGGGCAGAACTTCGAAAAGCAGCTTTTGATGTTTGGGATTATTATTTGCTTTCTCTTTTTGGCAGTTAATCTTGGCATCCTAGAGTGTTTTCTCAAACATTGGAGTAATAGCGTAGCTTCCCAAAATTTGACTACTGGTTTAGAACCAAGAAGTTGGATATTATCTGAGTGATTCCTTATTCAGTAATTTCAGTAATTTCTTTATTTTAACATTGTTTGGATAAATTTTCATTCTTAATCAACTCTAAATATGAAAATATTTCATTAATATGTGATATTAACATAGGAAAAAGGCAAACAAGAATTGTCTCAAGTGAGTTTAGCAGCAAATGTAGAATTGGTCAAAACAATAACTCCTTAATTAAAAGATTTACTGACTCCAGTGCACTTACAGTTTGACACTCTTTATTTACCAAGATGTCTGTTCAGGGAGATTTGGGGTCATTTAACTGAAAAGTTAAGAATGGATTGTATTTTGCAAAGATATAGGGCCGATTGTGTATGCACATATTTTATAAATGTTAACTTACAATTTAGGTTAATTTCTTATTTAATCTAACCCTTAATTTTAGATGTCTCCAAACTAAAGCAAGGTAAAAATTTAAAAAATTGTAGTGAGATACAAATGCATTTATCTTAAACAAAAGTAATAATTGTGGGGCGCCTGGGTGGCTCAGTGGGTTAAGGCCTCTGCCTCCGGCTCAGGTCATGATCTCAGGGTCCTGGGATCGAGCCTCGCGTCAGGCTCTCTGCTCAGCAGGGAGCCTGCTTCCCTTCCTCTCTCTCTGCCTGCCTCTCTGCCTACTTGTGATCACTGTCTGTCAAATAAATAAATAAAATCTTAAAAAAAAAGTAATAATTGCAAATAAACTAAGCACACTAGGTCTCCTAACTCACTTAAACATTCATACAAACTCACCAGGTAGGAGCCCCACTTGACAAAAGAAGAAACTGAGGCCTGATGAAGTAAACAGATTGCAGAAAGTTAGTAAATACCTGAGCTAACTAACATCTGGACCCAATTTTGACTAAAACGAGAAACCTTGTTTAGAAACCACTTGCTACAAGACTGATAAATTGGCATGCACCTATTATATGAATGGATTGCTCAGAAAAGTAAATGTCAGAATTCTGAATATGACTACATCGCAAATTATCTACATATCACTTTGGATACACTGAGCACTGAGATTCAATGCCCTCATCCATAAAATGAAAGTATTTAACCGAATTCAATTAAAGCAGCATTTTCAAGGACATAAAGGTGACGCCAGATTAATCATGCCTATTCTCATGATGGTAAGCATTCAAAGCAGCAGTTGGCAATAAAAGTGGTTTACACAGGTGAACATGTCGACATTTCAGTGTTTCAAAACTCTGCTAATACATTCCCGTCAATACCACTGCCACTTATGAATTAGTGCAATATGCAATTATGGGACCACAAAAAACCCCAGAACACCGAGCCCGAGAAACTCCTGTAAGCTAGAACAAGAACACACTTGAATAACCAGCAAAGGAATAACAAACCTGATGTGCTTCGTCAGTTTACGAGAAAACACTTTTAAAATAGCTTAGATTGTCTGCATAAACTTGGTCAGTTGTGATTTTAGCTGTTTTTCTAATTACATCGGAACAGTAGCAGTTTTTTTTTTTAATTTAATTTTTTTTAGTGTTCCAAAATTCATTGTTTATTTTTTAAAAAGATTTTTATTTATTTATTTGAGAGAGAGAGAACAACTGGGTGGGGGATTGGGAGAAGGGCAGAGGGAGTCTGACACGGGAATCTATCCCAGGACACTCGGATCGTGACCTGAGCTGAAGGCAGAGGCTTAAACAACTGAGCCACCCATGTGTCCCAGAATAGTAGCAGTTATATCTAGATCCTAAGTAGAAGGGAAATAGCTTATCACCAGTGTGACAAGATCTACACAAATCTTGGATCTTAGGGGAAGGGTTGGTGAGGTATGCTCTCCACCATTTTTGCTCAGATTTGCAACCACTTTCAGGTATATTTTTGTTGGCTATACCTCAGAGTGGATGCTGGGACATAGGGTATTAACTACTTTTTCTAGATACTTCCAACAATTTATAATATGAATGTTTGAAATTAATTCTTCCTGGCAGTAAGTAGGAGAAAACTCTGATTGCTCCACTTGAAATCCTTGAGAATGTTTGGTATTTAAAACTTTTTTTCTTCCTCTTTAGTCATTCTGGGGTTTGGGTTAGATCAGTACAATGTTGATTGATATTTTCTTGCTGCTTAGAAGAGATCCTTCTGATTTTTCTTCTTCTTCTTCTTCTTCTTTTTTTTTTTTTGGTCATTTGTTATCCTTTTTATGAAGTCTTTTCAAGTGTTTAGTCCATGTGTGTTCAAAGATTTATTTGAGAGAGAGAGAAAGAGAGAGCACGAACAGGGAGAGGAGCAGAGGGAGAGGGAGAAAGAGAGAGAATCTCAAGCAGACTCCAAGCTGATCATGAAGCCAGACTTGGGGCTGGATCCCTCAACCCTGAGATCAGGACCAGAGCTGAAGCCAAGACTCAGTCAATTAACCGACTGTGCCGCCCAGGTGCCTCTAGGTCATTTTTCCATTGTATTATTTAATTACTATTTGTCTGTAAATATCATTTATAGATTTTAGATACAAAATTTAAGTCAAAGGCATATTGAGTAAATATATCCTCAGAACCTATCTGCCTTTTTTCTCTTCTACTAATGTCTTGGATAACCATAAGGTGTTAAGTTTGATATAGTCAAATTAATCAATCATTTGCTCCATGGTTAGGACTATTTGTGTCTTATTTAAGCAATATCTGTCCTCATAGAAATGAGAATATTTTTTTTCTTTATTTTTTTCCCTGATAGCTTGTTTGCAATTCACATTTCAGTCTGCACTCCATGTGAAATTGATTTTTGTGAATGGAGTGCACAAAAAAAAACTTTTTAATCTCTATCTTTGTACTAAAAGCACTGTCCTAATCATTACAGCTTTATAGTATCTCTTAATTCTATCAATATAAATCCTCCTTTGTTTGTTTCATCAAATTGCCTTGGTTCTTCTTAGGCCTTTGCATTTCTCATGAGTTTTAAAATAATTTAGGCCTTTGCATTTCTCATGAGTTTTAAAATAATTTTATCAATTTAAAAGCCTTTGCATTTCTCATGAGTTTTAAAATAATTTTATCAATTTAAAAGCAAAGCAAAACAAAACAAAACAAACCCAGCTGTGCATTGCATTCAATCTATTTTTCAATTGGGAAAGAAAATATTATAATTAAACTTTTGATCCATCAACACACTATATCCCTCCATCTATTTAGATATTTAATTTTTATCAATAATAATCTGCAGTTTTCAATGTAGATATTAGTTAATTTTATGGATGTCTTGGTATCTGATATCTTTTGTAAGTTCTTTTTTTTAAGATTTAGAAATATTTGAATGATTTTTATATATTGACCTTTTATTGAGCAATCTTGCTAAATTCACTAATTTTAATAGTTTGTAGATTTTCTGTATAATAAATCACATTGTCTTCAAATAAAGATACTTTTATTTCTTCCTTTTCATTTATATATTTTATTCCATTATGTTACCTTTTTGCACTAACACATTAAATAATGATGATTATAGAAGACAGCCTTTCTTTTTTCCCAATTTCAGGACAAAGTTCTCAATATTTTATCATCAAGTATTACCTTTACTATGAGTTTGCTTGCAGATACTCTTTTTTTTTTTGCTTGTAGATATTCTTTATCAGATTAAGAAATTTCACTTCTATTATTAATTAGTTGAGAGTTTAACATAAATGTGTTCTAAACTAAATGCCTTTTTAACATGTATTGAGATGATACTATAATTTTCTTTTTTTTCTGTTAATGTGAATTATACTTATAAATTTGTAAATATTAGAGATAACTTGTATAACTGAATAGACTCCATTAATGATGGTATATTATCCTTTTCATACATGGTCAAATTGAGTTTGCTAATACTAAATTTAAAATGTTTTATCTTTGTTTATGGAAAGAATTTAACTATAACTTTTCTTTCTTGTAATGATTTTGTCAACTTTGTATGTCAAAATTATATAACCAGCCTGCTGAAAAGTCTCGGTGCACATTCTCTTTTGTTCTATTCTCTAAAGATGTAGTGTAAAATGGAACTATTTCTTTCTTACATATTAAGTGAAACTCATTATTGAAGCTAGGGATTCTGATAGTTTCTTAATAGGAAGGTTTTCCATTAACACCTTTGCAGGGTTTATTTATTCATTTATTTATTTATTTATTTATTTATTTATTTATTTATTTTTATTTGACAGAGAGAGAGAGAGAATGTGCACAAGCAGGTGGAGTGGCAGGCAGAAGCAGGTTTCCAGCTAAATAGAGAGCCCGATGTGGGACTTGATCCCAAGGCCCTGGGATCATGACCTGAGCTGCAGGCAGACACTTAACCCACTGAGTGATCCAGGTGCCCTGCCCCAGTCTTTACAGTTTTGGTAGACATTGAAGATACTGAACTAATAAAATTTTCTATTTCTTTTTCTGTTGATTTTGCTACATTATATTCTTTAACAAATATACTTATTTTATCCAAATTGCCAGATTGGCTATAATTTATTCATAATAAATCACTCAGAAACTATTTATTGGAAAGTAGTCAAATTCCTTTTATTCTTTCTATTCAAATTAGAAATTAAAATAACTGCACGAGAAAAATGAAATTGGGACAAGACAGCAGGAGGAGCGGGGGCTCATCATTATGCAAATAAAGCCAAACCAACTTTCAACATTATTTTGTTCTGCCAGAGCAGATCCTGTGTGTGTGTGTGTGTGTGTGTGTGTGTGTGTGTGTGTGTGTATTTGTGTTCTTAAAAATATGTGAAGAGTAAATCTGAGATCCAAATGTCATATGTTAAATATGGGAGATTAAATACATGTGTTTCTTTTTTTCTTCACATGTGTTTCTCTTTGCTGATTATTCAGTTTCTCCAAATTATGAATGAACAGGCACAAAACATAGAATAGATAGGATAGTTGAGGCAATAACCGAAGAAACGTTAATTTTAGAAAAAGGTGTTTGGATAAATGTGTGGTAACATACTTAGGAAATTGGAGAAAGCTGCATCCTAACTTGTTTTGATGTGTTTCCATCTATCACAATTTTCAATCCTGATGCACCAAATATTATCTTTCTTTTTCCAATGGGATCCTCTTCCAGTTGGTTCCTGCTTACTTTAGATGTGACCCCACTAGCTCGGAAAGCTTCTTTGTTCTCTGGTATGTGAAGCTGGTTCAGATCCATCTTACATATTTTCTGCTCCCAATCTGAAATTGTGTTTTTGTTTTTTTCCAAGAAGTCTTAGTTCCTGTGAGTTGAAAAGAACTATTTAGAGATCATAATCTGGGCACTCAGTGTGATCACGTCTAGTGAGAGGTTCACTTTACCCCAAAATAACCCTATCAGTACTGTTGGTTTGGTATGACCCATTTCAGGTTCATTCTCCTCAAAGTAGTCTTGCTATTTGACTCTTCAATCATTCTTGTGTGTTCTATGCATTTCTCTTGGTTGAGTAAATGCTTTCAAGAATACACATCCCTGCTCCCCCAGAGTTTAGAGATCTGACAACTGAATGATCTCATTGTCATGTTGTTTAGAAACTCTAAGGATTCAATGTCCTGAAGTGTGACACATGAGAGGTTATGAACAGAATTTAAGAAAGAATTTAATGTGATGTTGTCACAGTCTAACATTCTTGGATAAGGGCAGTGTAGAAGATTATTTTTAACTGTCATGATGTTACTATTGATGACAGGACAAGAGAGTCTGTGGTTATTTGTATTCTCACTACGATAAATACTACTTCCTGATAAAGGTTTCTGTTCTGTTTTTGTTTTTGTTTTGTTGCGGGTTTTTTTTGTGTGTGAACTCTGAAGTCTAATTGTCAGCCAACAAGTGTACTATAGCTTGTAACTATATTCCCACAAATATGATAAAAACATAGGTTTGGAAGAAATAGCATACATAGTTACTTCTTCAAGAAAGTCTAGTGATTTCAAGAGATAAAAATGATATCAGTACTCAAAAAGGATAAAAAAAGAACACAAAATAAAAAGCTGTGAAACAATTGTAACATAGATCATTCATACATGGTTTTAGAGGAGAGATAAATTTGGACTGGAAATATATCCATTCATATATTGATTCATGTATTGCTTATACATCTTCTTCTGAAGATGTTGATTTATAGAAACATATATAGCATAAAAATACAATGACTTACAATGCCCCAAAATATAAAATTAATAAAGAAATTGTATGAAGAGAAATTTGACAAGTACTAACCCTTTTGAAATATGCACAACTAATGAATTAAGACTTCCACTTCTATTAATTTACATAAAGAATGTGAACCTAAAGCTTTAATAATAAAGATGTTTACCACAATGCTATTTGTTGTCATGGTAGTAATGTGTGTACTGCTGAACACAGCGTAACTATTTAGCCATAAGAAAATAATTAAATGATGATACATTTATTATAAAACCACTAAATATCATGTTTTCAAACAAGGTTTAATGACATGAAAATGATCACATAATATTAATTTTAAAAATACAATATAAAATTATGTTTGAGCATATTTCAAGCCTGTTAAAATAATCAAAACCATAAAATTCATAGAAAATGTAATGTGAATAGATCCAAATATCTGAAGTGGTTATTTTGGATGGTTATTGGTTATTTACAAATAATTTAAATTTGTTTTATATTATTTTTTTCTATTTTTCAGTGATTTCTATAAGGATTTCCTCTTGTAGGATCACTTTTTGTGAGATAAAATTCTATTGCCACCTTTAGAATGTAATACATGCAATAATTAGGATATATATGGTAAGAAGAAGGAGAAATAAGGTAGCAAAATTTAAAAAGTAATTAATCCATGTATCAACTTACAGTGGTAATTAGCATGCTTTCAAGTATTTTAAAGCTGCTAAAATGGACCAGAGATTTGGGCTCAGAGTTCCTACTAATCAGTTAAACATAGACACAAAAAATCTTTTATATGATTGGCAGTATAAATAAGACAAAAGCAAAGCAAGTACTCTGAGGAAATGCAATTATCCCTTGTAATGGGGCTTAAGAGAATTTCTGCTGGACTTTATAAGACAATACTGAGTTATACTGTCAAACGGAATAGATAGGATGTCTTTGTTGAATGGACAGGACTTCAACTAAATCTTTAGGTTTGAATATTTGCATAGGTGGAGATGACACTGGGTAGATGCACTTCAGACAGAGAAAACAACAGGAACAAAGCTATAAAATGATGAATGAGCTCAACACGTTTCAGGTCACTTAAGATGGCAAGAGTAATGGGTTTATATTGGAGAGACATTGATAAAGTAAGACATGAAAATGTCAAACATAATGCTCCTGGGGATACAGATGAAATTGGAGATAGAAAGAGAGGGGCAAGGGAGAGGGAAAGAGAGTAAAAAGTGCATTAAGTTCCATTGGAGAGAAGGAGTATGCATTAATATCTTTAAAAAAAAAGTATTGGTCACATTTAGGAGAAAAATAGTCAAATAAAATTAAATTTTGTGTGTTTAGAAAGAAAACTTCATAATATCATAAAACAGCTAGTATTTATTGACTTTTCAGGGAGTGTTGGAAGTTCTGATTAACCTATCTTTAATCTTCACAGATTTTTCAAGATGAGAGTATTTATTCCCATTTTAAAGATAAAAGCATTAAATGGTTGCGTCTGTTGCCAAGATTGTACAGCAGGTAAGTGGTAAAAATAAGGTTTGATAGCTGTTCTGCCTAGTTCCAATGCTTGTATTCATTTCCATCTACACATTGCTGCAGCTAAGAGTGAAGGCTCTGGGGCACCTGGGTGACTGTCAGTTAAGTGTCTGCTTTGGCTCAGGTCATGATCTCAGAGCCCTGGGGTTGAATCCCACATTGGGCTCCCTGCTCAGAGGTAAGTCTTCTCCCTGTATGATCTCTCTCCATCTCCCTCAAATAAATAAATAATGTCTTAAAAAATAATAATTCTTTTATTCTTCTCCTATCCCCCTAACCCCCCATGTTGCTTCTCCATGTCCTCATATCAGGGAGATCATATGATAGTTGTCTTTCTCCGATTGACTTATTTCACTAAGCATGATACGCTCTAGTTCCATCCACGTCGTCGCAAATGGCAAGATTTCATTTCTTTTGATGGCTGCATAGTATTCCATTGTGTATATATACCACCTCTTCTTGATCCATTCATCTGGTGATGGACATCTAGGTTCTTTCCATAGTTTGGCTATTGTAGACATTGCTGCTATAAACATTCGGGTACACGTGCCCCTTCGGATCACTATGTTTGTATCTTTAGGGTAAATACCCAGTAGTGCAATTGCTGGGTCATAGGGTAGTTGTATTTTCAACATTTTGAGGAACCTCCATGCTGTTTTCCAGAGTGGTTGCACCAGCTTGCATTCCCACCAACAGTGGAGGAGGGTTCCCCTTTCTCCGCATCCTTGCCAGCATCTGTCATTTCCTGACTTGTTAATTTTAGCCATTCTGACTGGTGTGAGGTGATATCTCATTGTGGTTTTGATTTGTATTTCCCTGATGCTGAGTGACGTGGAGCACTTTTTCATGTGTGTGTTGGCCATCTGGATGTCTTCTTTGCAGAAATATCTGTTCATGTCCTCTGCCCATTTCTTGATTGGATTGTTTGTTCTTTGGATGTTGAGTTTGCTAAGTTCCTTATAGATTTTGGACACTAGCCCTTTATCTGATATGTCGTTTGCAAATATCTTCTCCCATTCTGTCAGTTGTCTTTTGGTTTTGTTAACTGTTTCCTTTGCTGTGCAAAAGCTTTTGATCTTGATGAAATCCCAATAGTTCATTTTTGCCCTTGCTTCCCTTGCCTTTGCCGTTGTTCCTAGGAAGATGTTGCTACGGCTGAGGTCGAAGAGGTTGCTGCCTGCATTCTCCTCAAGGATTTTGATGGATTCCTTTCTCACATTGAGGTCCTTCATCCATTTGGAGTCTATTTTCGTGTGTGGTGTAAGGAAGTGGTCCAATTTCATTTTTCTGCATGTGGCTGTCCAATTTTCCCAGCACCATTTATTGAAGAGGCTGTCTTTTTTCCATTGGACATTCTTTCCTGCTTTGTCAAAGATTAGTTGACCATAGAGTTGAGGGTCGATTTCTGGGCTCTCTATTCTGTTCCTCTGATCTATGTGTCTGTTTTTGTGCCAGTACCATGCTGTCTTGATGATGACAGCTTTGTAATAGAGCTTGAAGTCCGGAATTGTGATGCCACCAACTTTGGCTTTCTTTTTCAATATTCCTTTGGCTATTCGAGGTCTTTTCTGGTTCCATATAAATTTTAGGATTCTTTGTTCCATTTCCTTGAAAAAAATGGATGGTATTTTGATAGGGATTGCATTAAATGTGTAGATTGCTTTAGGTAGCATAGACATTTTCACAATATTTATTCTTCCAATCCAGGAGCATGGAACATTTTTCCATTTCTTTGTGTCTTCCTCAATTTCTTTCATGAGTACTTTATAGTTTTCTGTGTATAGATTCTTAGCCTCTTTGGTTAGGTTTATTCCTAGGTATCTTATAGTTTTGGGTGCAATTGTAAATGGGATTGACTCCTTAATTTCTCTTTCTTCTGTTTTGTTGTTGGTGTACAGAAATGCAACTGATTTCTGTGCATTGATTTTATATCCTGACACTTTACTGAATTCCTGTACAAGTTCTAGCAGTTTTGGAGTGGAGTCTTTTGGGTTTTCCACATATAGTATCATATCATCTGCGAAGAGTGATAGTTTGACTTCTTCTTTACCAATTTGGATGCCTTTAGTTTCTTTTTGTTGTCTGATTGCTGAGGCTAGGACTTCTAGTACTATGTTGAATAGCAGTGGTGATAATGGACATCCCTGCCGTGTTCCTGACCTTAGTGGAAAAGCTTTCAGTTTTTCTCCATTGAGAATGATATTTGCGGTGGGTTTTTCATAGATGGCTTTGATAATATTGAGGTATGTGCCCTCTATCCCTACACTTTGAAGAGTTTTGATCAGGAAGGGATGCTGTACTTTGTCAAATGCTTTTTCAGCATCTATTGAGAGTATCATATGGTTCTTGTTCTTTCTTTTATTAATGTGTTCTATCACATTGATTGATTTGCGGATGTTGAACCAACCCTGCAGCCCTGGAATAAATCCCACTTGATCGTGGTGAATAATCCTTTTAATGTACTGTTGAATCCTATTGGCTAGTATTTTGGTGAGAATTTTTGCGTCTGTGTTCATCAAGGATATTGGTCTGTAGTTCTCTTTTTTGGTGGGATCCTTGTCTGGTTTTGGGATCAAGGTGATGCTGGCCTCATAAAATGAGTTTGGAAGTTTTCCTTCCATTTCTATTTCTTGGAACAGTTTCAGGAGAATAGGAATTAGTTCTTCTTTAAATGTTTGGTAGAATTCCCCTGGGAAGCCGTCTGGCTCTGGGCTTTTGTTTGTTTGGAGATTTTTGATGACTGTTTCAATCTCCTTACTGGTTATGGGCCTTGGGAGGGAGACAAACCATAAATGACTCTTAATCTCACAAAACATACTGGGGGTTGCTGGGGGGAGGTGGGATTGGGAGAGGAGGAGGGGGCTATGGACATTGGGGAGGGTATGTGCTATCATGAGTGCTGTGAAGTGTGTAAACCTGGCGATTCACAGAACTGTACCCCTGGGGATAAAAATACATTATATGTTTATTAAAAAAAAAAATTTTGGAAGGGGAGGTGAACCATAAGAGACTATGGACTCTGAAAAACAACCTGAGGGTTTTGAAGGGTAAGAGGTGGGAGGTTGGGGGAACAGGTGGTGGGTAATGGGGAGGGCACGTTTTGCATGGAGCACTGGGTGTTGTGCAAAAACAATGAATACTGTTACGCTGAAAAAAATAAATAAAATGGGAAAAAAAATAATAATAATTCTTATGCCAAAGAGACATATTAAAAAAAAAAAAAGAAGAAGAAGGCAGCTCTGGATTCAGATATATGAGTTTAAAACTTGGCCCGTTGGGGCACCTAGGTGGTTCAGTTGGGGTAAGCAGCTGCCTTCAGCTAAGGTCATGATCCCAGTGTCCTGGGATTCAGAACCACCTCCCAGCAGGGAGCCAGCTTCTCCCTATTCAACTCCTCCTGTTTGTGTTCCCTCTCTCTCTGTCTTTCTCTGTCAAATAAATAAAAAAAAATCCTTAAAAATAAATAAATAAACATTAAAAAAATAAAAATTGGCCGATTGGCTGTTAGAATATCTTGGTATTTCCATTTCCTCATCTTATGAATGAGTATGATAATAATGTCATTACAAGTTAACTTTGAAGATTCAATGATTTATTGTTTATAACATATCTAAAACAAAGCCTGGCACACAGCATTTGCCTCTCATTATGTTTTTCTATCTCTTCTCACCTTGAGCCAAATGTGGTGGAAAATACAGAAAAATAAGATTATAATTTATTACTCTGAAATAAAATATTTAACAAAAATAATTCTCACCTCCAAGTCTCTCAATCTCACCATATTTTTAAGACCTAGCAGAAATATCATCATTTTTCTGGGAAGTTTTTTCTGACTATCCTAATACCCACAACTCCCATGGGTTAGGAGACCCACCTCATGCCACCATAGCTGACAAGACTCATTTTGTTTATTTATGTATCCCCAAAGTGTGACAAACTGTAGGTACATAATAAACATCTTACAAATTATGAAGGGAAATTTTAAATTTCAGTCATTAGTCTTAAAAGAAAATAAATTCCTTAAAACTAGTACAGAGTGCTTCCTCAGAACTCAAGTGCCTAAACCATAAAATTCCTAGAAAGGTTTTCAAAATTTTATTTTAACACTTAGGTAAATAAATTAATATAAGGAGTAGAGACACTCTATTATTCCTGGAAGAGCCTTTTTGAATTTGGAAGTTAAGTGAATACAGATAGTATTGAAAACAATAGGAAGTAACATCAAATAAACTTTTGAAAAGTAAAGAAAAGTTTTGAAAAATAAAAAGAAAAGAAATAAATTTGAAAACAGCAAAAGATAAATTACAAGAAAAAAATTCAATGCTTGTACTATAAGAAAAAAAATTCAAATAACAATATATTTTTCGTGAGAAAAACATTGGAGGCAAGAAAGAAGTGACATATTTTTTCAAATGCTGACAAAAGAATTACCAGTCCTGAATCTTATATCCAGCAAAAATATCCTTCAGGAATGAAAGGGAAATTAAACATTCTTAGATGAAGAAAAACTAAGAGAGTTTGTCACTTGTAGTCCTCCCTTAAAAAAAAAAGGAAAAATGTAATTCTTTAAGCAGAAAGAAAATAATAAAGAAAGCACTTTAAAACATTAAGAATGAAGAAAGAATAATGAAAAAAATGAATATAAATATGTTTTCCTTCTCCTCTTGAGTATTTGGAACTATATTTGACAGAACATAAAAAGTACCATTATCAAATATGGATTTAAATATTTGTAAAAGAATATTTAAGATAATTACATTATGAATAATGGAAGACTAAGGGACTTAAGAGAAGGTGAAAGTTCTGCGTTTCATATGAATTGATAAAATGTCAACACCAGTACTTCTTTGTGATGATGGTTAAGTCTTACTCTTGACTGAGGTGGTCGTTAGAAGAATCTACATTTATGTGTGTTAAAGTAACTTAGAATTCTACACATACACTGTATCAATATGAATTCCTGGTTTTGATTTTGACTACAGTTATACAAGATGTAGTCACTGTGAGGGGAGGGGGGAGTGTTGACACTGAGTGAAGGTTATACATGGATCCTCTATGTACTATCTTTGCAACTTACAAAAAAATCTGTAATTATTTAAAAGTAGAAAGTTATAATACGCACACACACATACACACACTCTTGCTTGGAAGAACAAAGAATGTTGGTTTGAAAAGACTTGTTTCTTAGCATACAAACTCTTAAGCCATCATTCCATTCAGAATGATCCTTGATTTCAGGTTTCCCAAAAGTTCAGATTCCATAAATAGAGTTTATTTTTAACAGATTTTTTTAAAAAATAATTGTACCCAACTTTTGTAACAACCTGGACGGGACTGGAAGAGATTATGCTGAGTGAAATAAGTCAAGCAGAGAGAGTCAATTATCAGATGGTTTCACTTATTTGTGGAGTATAACAAATAACATGGAGGATATGGGGAGATGGAGAGGAGAGGGAGTTGAGGGAAACTGGAAGGGGCGATGAACCATGAGAGACTATGGACTCTGAAAAACAACTTGAGGGTTTTGAAGGGGCGGGGGGGGGTGGGAGGTTGGGGGAACCAGGTGGGGCGTAATAGGGAGGGCACGTACGCATGGAGCACTGGGTGTGGTGCAAAAACAATGAATACTGTTACACCGAAAAGAAATAAAAAAAATCATTGTACAACTAACCTTTAAGCCGAGTTATATGTCAAAAAATTGACAGGAAATGTCTGAGTTCCATCTTTTCAAATGATTTTGAAATGGGTGCTCAAATAAAAATCAATTGAAGGAAAGAATCATCCACACACTGAGAGGAAGTAAACCAACAAGACAAGGAATTTTTAAGGAAAAAATCTCTAATTTTGAAATATTAGAAACTAAGGACCTGTTTTGTCTTGAAAACTTTTCTTCTGAAATAATTCTAGATACAGAGGAATTTGCAAAGCTATGTATAGGCAAGTCTCATGCACCATGGTCTCTGCCAATGGTAGTCTCTTACACTACTATAGTATACTGCCACAACCAAGAAACTGATAATAATAGAACTGATAGAAGTTATTCAGATTTCAACCATTATAGATTATGTGCGTATGTGTGTGTGTGTAACTCTATTCAATTCCATGATATGTATAGCATTGTGTAATCACACCATGATAAAGAGAAAAGGGTTGAAGAATGGTTGTGGCTTGTCTAAAGGGGTAAAAGAGAGAGTCTTATGGTGGTAGTACAGTTGAATGAACGGTTTCTTTTAACATAAAATGTAGATTTGTTTCACTTAAAATCTTTAAAATATATTTAGAATAAAGTTTATACTGTTGCTTCTGAGGTGAAATTCTGCATGAGTACAATAAAAATAAACAAACAAGAAAGTGGTGCTTTTAAAGGAATAATTTATTAAAATTGCAGTCTACCATTCTCTTTCCAGACTGTCTTACCATTTAAATTAAAGTGTCCAGGGGAAAAAAGTATTTGACAACAAATAGAATTCAAATGACCTCTTGTGTTTGTTAACCCTATTAATTGCTTTAATATCCAAGTGCCTGCATTTACTGGCACAGAAAGTTCCTGTTATTTATTGCCATTTATTGTGGAAGACCTTTGTTCTTTGTGTTTTTCAGCTCTGTTATTCTTAAGAGCCAGGAACTCTGACAGCTGCTGCCAGCCCTGTGCAGTTTGTTTAAAACAATAGGGAAAATTGCCTAGCAACCTCACATCCAGCTTCTGGTACCCTCGTGGAGATCACATTCCACACCCATTCTGCTCATCTCTGTAAGCTCACAGGGGAACACACACACACATACACACACACACACACACACACACACACACACACACACACACACCTACTTTTCTAAAAGATAAGATGCAGATCAAAGCTGGGTTGTTTTTAACACTGAAGAGATCGCATAGAGATTTATAGAAATGAATTAGTTCTAATGAGTTCTTCCCTCTCTAGATTTTATTGTTAAAGGGATACTTATTACAAGGGAAGTATGCAACTTCCATTGCTAAAACAGAATAAACATGCTGTTTATACTTTGATAAATATATAATGTCTTATAACTAGTAATAATGACAAAGTTGAGGGAAATTCAAGTTGGTTTTGAGTCAGTTTCAGAGCATGGCAGAGAAATTAAATGACCACTGTTTGAATCTTGGTAATAGCCAGAATGTTAGGCTGCTCCTTCTCCTATACTCTTACTTACCAAGTGATTATGATAGATGTTATTATAGAAAAGTGTTAAGGGATTTAGTAAGAAGATCACTATACCAAAGGGCTAGAAGACTGAACTTGAACTCTGTAATTGGATGGGTTTCTTCTCTTGTTTTCCCTATCAATATTGATTTGAACAATCACT
Organism: Meles meles; assembly: GCF_922984935.1. Classification (NCBI taxonomy): domain Eukaryota; kingdom Metazoa; phylum Chordata; class Mammalia; order Carnivora; family Mustelidae; genus Meles; species Meles meles. Next base: position 128,233,582 of record NC_060067.1, on the reverse strand, counting down.
TAATTTCTTTATACCAATATCCTCATCAGCAAAATAGGAACTTACACTAAATGATCAACTGAAGTCCCCTCTCATCTAACATTCCATAATGCCATAAATGGCAATTGTCTTCTATAAGACTGTTTTATACAAAAAAGTAAGAAGGAGAAAATGGTTATTATAGACAGTTTTGTTTTGTTTTGTATTCTTCTTATTTAACTATGCAATCAGACCAAACATTACTAACTATAAAACTAGAAGATAAAAATGGGTTAGATGCCCACAAATACCTACATGACTTGGGTAAGATGTCATGAGTACAAACATGCAGAACTATTCCATATAAAAATACAAGTTATATATACAATTTCCTAAAAAGTTTTGGGAAACAATTTCCTCAAATCAAAGCAGTAAGAATGCAGAGGTCAGAAAGTACAGCCTGTGGACCAAATCCATCCTGTCACCTAATTTTGTAAATAAAGATTTATTGGAACATGGCACACTCATGCTTTTGTACATTGTCTATGGCGGCTTTCCTGCTACAATGGCAGAGTTAAGTAGTTAAAACAAAAGCCATATGTCTTCCAAAGCTGAAATATTCGCTATGTTGTTCTTCACAAAAATGTTTGTTGATCCCTATTGTAATTATGAGAAACTTTCCTATATTTATTGGACTTAAAATTAGTCACCTCAACCAGACTGTTTATATAACAATGAAAGAAAAAAATTTGTAAGCATTAAACTATAAAACTTAAGGTTCTAGGTACTCTTTTGTTTCAAGAGAAGAAAAAGAAGGAAATTAATGATTTTGACTGAAGAGAACTGATACGTGTTTGTCATTAATTTCTCAAGATGAGTTAACTATTATATTTAGGTTTTCTCATATATTTATAGCTAAATACTTAAAAACTGGAAACATCAAAGTTACTACATTTGAAATACAATATCTATGCAGGGGGTGTGATATGAAAATTTGGAGTCCCTTAATAAAAACACACTAATCCTAAGGAAAATGTGGAATTTGAGGGCCTGGACTTCTTCAATCACTGACATTAATAAAATCCATTGTCGTGGTTGTAAATGTATATACATCAGCAATATAAGGCTTTCCACACTGCAGTACACTTTGAATATGCCTTACTGTGATTAGAACAGTATTGTTTGATTTCTCAGCCATAGATTACTCATGCTGAAGCAGCTAGCAGAATCTTTAAATGGAAACAGAAACATATTGAATCAATGGAGAAAGGACTGTTTATCTTTTTTTTTCTTCCTTGTTGTTAAGCCCTTCTATCCAACACCTGAAATAGCAAATTACAGGGAGATAGAGTTTAATCTTGCTAGGAATTTCTTCGTGTAGGTCATTTTTGTTCTTTGAGATATAATGTAGGTAATGTTTCATCTCTTGATGTTCTATGAATCCTGTGATTTATAAAAATGGTCATCGCTGAGAAACAGATACAGCCCTGCTCCATTGCCATGGGATTCGGACATGGTATTTAAGGGCATGGAAGAGTGGACTGTGTCTATCTTTTTTCACCAACTAGCAACTATGGGGAGATCTCTGGGGTCATCTAGCCTCAGTCCCAAATGCCCACTGCCATTGTAAGCGATGCTGTGATGCGAGATGACTGATTTCCTGACAGCCTGCTCTGAAGGGAGAAGGGCAGTAAAAGAGGGATTCAAAGGAAGGAAAGGAAGGAAAAGAAAGATGAGGAGTGGAAGGAGCAGTACTGAGCTCTACAAGTAGAGAGGAACTGAAGGAAGGTTACAATTTTTAGTTACGGTCTCCATGTAAAAATGCTCTTGATTGGAGTGGTCAGAGGAAATGGTGATAAATCAACAGGAAAAAGAAAGAAAGAAATTGATGGATTTTGTGTGATGATGTAAGGCTCCTTTTGGTATCCAGTTACCACTGGAATTCTACTATGGCTAGGCTTGTTTACTCAGCTCTAACCTTTTATTCTTTGGCCTTGTTTCTAGTCACGTGCGCTGCTTATCAGCCTCTTATGTTAAACTTTTGTAACTGCGGAGATCCCCTAATCCGATTCCCCTTTTGCGGCCTACGTTGGGTCAACATAGTCTCTGTGATGGTGAACATTTAGTACCTCATTTTCTTTAGGTCTCATTCCCTTCTTTACTAATAACAGTCAAGTTACTTGGAGACTGATGTCCTGAATCTCATGCTCTTTTGCCTTTGAATCTGCTACTTACCCATGAATTTCTCTAATTTTGATTCTGCCCAATCACCCAGATTCTGCCATCCTGCCTACACGTGTTTTGCTTTTGCTGCCATCTACTGGGAAACCAACTACTTTATCTCAGGCCCTTGCTTGAAACTGCTGTGCTCACCAGACAATGCCTTTTATCACCTAGAGCTGGGTTCCGCCCAGGACCTGACCTACCCAAGCTGGTAGATCTGCTCCCCTATCTAAGTTGTCTAATGAAGCTGCAAATACCCAGGGGAAAGAATGCTAGAAATCATTGAAATGGAAATAGCAGCATAAATGAGAAGGTAAATTTGTTTCCACTTTCTGTTAATTTGATTTAAAGTGTAATTTTCCATGTGTGTCTTTTGCCACATCTCCAAAGACCTGCCTATCTTGGTTACAGAAAGTTTGCTAATGTTAAGCTGATATTGGTGAAGAGGCCAGTTTCTATACAGAGCCGATAAGGGAAGCAAATGAACATTGACATTTCGATTGGACAGACTTGATATTTAACTGTGGTACCACCCTTAATAAGCAGTGTAACTGAGAAAAAGTTATGTAACTAATTCTGAGTCTCAGTTCCTTCTCTTTAATATTGTGGCAATACTACTATCAACCTAGTAAAATTTGTGAAAAATAAGAAAAGAATTCATGTAAAGTGCTTATCTCTGTGCCAGGTACAATAGACCTCACTAATATGTGGGATCATAGATAGCACAGTTCCGCACATATCAAAGACAGAATGCATGTGCTCAAATTATTATACGGCAGAATGAAAACACTCCCTTTCTCCTTTTCTAAAACATAGTTCTAGTCTATGACATCATCTTCATTTTTATCTCTCTTTCTTGCCTAAAAGAATTCTTTGTCCACACAGGATAATTCATATATGTCATTGCCTAACTGGACACCTGCCAAAGGAAGAAATGGAATTTTAAAAGAAAAGCGAAAGGAGCTCTGGAGTTCTCTAATGCAGAGGGAATAGTCATGTATTTTTTGTAGCCATTCATATGCAATTTAAGGGAACTTGCATTTCAGTGATTTATACTGTATCTCCTGGTTTGGATTTTAAGATTTAAAGAACCATGTTTAAATCATCAGAAGAGACATGGCTGATCAGGTTGAAAGAAGCTATTTTGTAAGAGAAGCTCATTAATGGACTCTTAACCCAACAACATTTGTCAGCAATGTTGTTCTTTCTATATCTTTGGCAAGCATACTGCTAATTGTGCATGAGAAATAGAATATACCTACAATTGAAAAAGAAATTCCTGCATATTTAATTGGTGTCTGACTCTTTTCTGACCTATGCCCTCATAAAATTTCCTGTTGAACATTTGCCAACTTGGACCATGACCAACTTCATGTAAAGTAAATTCATTTACTCTTGCAATCCCAATATATTAGTAAAACTGGTCAACAGAAATGGCAAAGTGGCAAGTCCTACCCTGATGGTTTGGACCCAGAATTTAGTGGCAATTGTTCTTCTGACAGGTTGAATAAAGTTTAAAGGCTGCAAAATTAAGAAAAACTTTGCATGTTGAGGTTTGTGTTTACCTTGAAACCTGAAATTTTCAAAATATATTCACCCAATTATCTTTAGAGCTGTTGAAGAAATAATGATGATAGTCCATACTCTTCCAGCAAGAACAAGAGTTAACAGAATTTATTACTGTGCAGTAAGGAAAGGGAAAAGAACCTTAATGATCAATTCTTAAAAATTCCTTTGTCCTCAATATTCCATCAAATGCTCCAATTCCAATGACTTAGTCTGCACAGGCTGCCATCATGAAATAGCATAGACTGGCTGGCTTAAATAACAGATATTTATTTCTCACATCTTTGGAGGCTAGGAAGTCCAAGATCAGGTGCTAGCTAATTTGATCGCTGTGGTGAAGGCTCTGTCCTTGGCTTGCAGATGGTCTATTTTACACTGTGTCTTCCCATGGGGAATAGAGGAAGAGGGAACTCTTTTGTGTCTTTTCAAATAAGGGCATTAATCCTATCAAATTAGGGCCTCACCTTGATGACCTCATTTAACACTGATTACCTCCCCTGTGTCCTATCTCCAAATATAATCACATTGAGGTTAGGAATTTCAACATACAAATTTTGGGGTGCACAATTTGATCCATATCACTCAATTTGTGATAGTCTAAAATGATCATGAATTTGTGTAAATTCCATTAATAGGTGAGAAATTGTCAGAGCACTAACTACTCAGGCCTAAATCTTATAATCTCAGTGTCTAAAGAACACCATCTTTACCTTCTGTTGTTAATAACTGACTTTGTGGTTGTTATTAGTAGGAAAATCAACCAAGTACATTTTAACAATGTTATAAGCTTAGTTATTCATCCAGATAGTTAATTAGATACCAAACTGCTAATCGCATTCTGTATATCACCGTATCTCCTCCTCTTCCCTTTTTGATTCTTACTACAACTCCTCCTATTGTTAAGTGAATAGCACGTTTTCTGCTTCAAAGGGAAAGAAATAGAAAAGGTCCTCAAACTATTTTATTTGTTTTTAGTAGTAAATTGCTTGTGTGTGAATTACTATCAATTATCTTCCCTTAAAGAATGCCTGAAGTGCTGCTCTAGTTGCCTGGGATTATTACCTCAATGATGCTTGTTGGTGATTATGACTCCTTATCTGGGTGGCACTCATCACTCAGTGCCAGGGTAGTGGTTTTACATCAACATCATTTGCAACTATGGACAGAACCTTCCTTGTTTCTGTTTAAATATTATATCAATCTTGTCTTGCCTGTGCATTGGAACGAGGTTTAGCATAAAGATGGAGGGGGTTCAAATGCAATCTGAAAATAATACTGGCAAATAGCTTTGGGACTTACTGTTTAAAGTTAACATACATTTATTTAAGATATTGAATTAAACCTAAAAAAAGCCATCCTATAAAACTGGGAGGTAAAAAAAATTAAAAAGGTAAATATATTTGCATCTGTTAGAAAGTCTGAACCATAACATTTTATAAATATTTATTTCTTTGACTCAATTTCATCTTTTAAATGAAACTTCTTTTAGAAATACATTGCTTATCTTGGCCCCAATAAAATTCATCCCTAGAATGAGAGGAGAAGAGCTTCTTCCACTATAAGCTGTATATATCTCTCAGCAGAAGCCTGTGAAAGCAATAAACTTATCTATGTTGTGAAGAGTCACTGCTTATGGTGTGGGCAGAGATTTAGGGGTTGGAGGTGATTGAGAAAGTACAAAAAATCCCAAGATACTTTCAGGTATAAGTGCATGAGAAATGGTTTCATGATATTTTGTGAATGGGGTCCTTAAGTCTCCTCTTATTAAGCATTGAACATAAGGAATTAATAGACATCATTAAATCACACCAAAACTTTCTTAAAGTAGAAAGCTCTATGTTAAGAGGGTATATGTGTATTGAGAGGTAGAAACTAAGCCAAGTGCATGAAATCTAATTTTTTCAACTTTCCTAATGATAAACATTTTCTCTTAATGGTAAAATGTGGTAAAAAAAAAAAATAACACTACCTATGGAAAAAAATAAACCATGAATTCACAGAAATATGAATTCTATATCTGCTTGATGAAGAACTTATAGAAAGAATTTTCAAAATTAGATTATTTTCAAAAATAATCTAATTATTTTCAAAAAGCTTACTAAATTCAACGTTTAACTTAATTTAGTTAAGCAATGTAATAAAGTACAAAATATAAAAAAATAACTTTTGGGGGGTTTGCTGAATAATAGATGGAATTACAGTAGGCAGGTAAATGTGGAAACTTGGCCAAGATCCTGTTGGCACTTTAGGTTCATTAAAAACATTTAAAAGAATGTCCATGTGTTTAAAAAAAAAATGGTAAAATCATGACCTCTTGCTTAGTGGGAGTGTGAAAATTGGATCTTGGAGGCAACAGATGAGAATGGGATTGATTTAGGCCTTTGAAGTAAAATAATATCTCCAGACAGTCATGCCATGGAAGCCACAAAGCAGAGAGTGAACTCAATAAAACACTGTGGATAAGAATATATATTATGTGAAGAATCTAGAAAAGTTAATAGCAGAATATTTCAGCCATGTCTCATAGACAAGGACCTACCATCTGGAGAACAAGATGATACAAAGGTAGATGCCAAGAAAAAATTTAAAAGGAAATAGAGAATATAAAAACATTTCTGGGCCTATCCAGTAAGCAGAGACTCAATCATGGAAAATAGAAAGTTGTTTAAAAATGATTAAAACTTTTATTGCAAAATGTCAAACACCACCCATTAATAAATCATGGCTAATTAAAGAAAGTATTTCTATGGAAGATAAATTGGCTCTTTTGTATTATATGTCTGACATTATGTTTACATTATCAATGTGTTTACTATATTTTAAATTTAATGCCTAGTATTTGAATCCTTAATGTTGTGTAATGCTGCCATAATGTTCCCTTTTCCTTTAATATGGAGTAGCTGCATTTAAATGGAAAGCTGTAGCACATTTAAAAAGAAAACTGAAGGTGGTCAGATCTAAATGAATAAACCCAACCAGACCACTTACATACAGGTTTACTAAAGCTGTGTTTTCCCTGTTGTTGCTGGACTAATATAATCTGTCATGGCAGCGGGGAGCTTGCTAAGACATTCACATTCCTTTCTAATGAGTTAACTTTCTACCCTGTAGCAATATCGGATGTCTTTTAAATCAAGCAAGGCGAAGCTGTATGCTAGAGGAAATAACCTGGGGAGCCTTGAGTTTATCATGGGTTTAGCTCTTTTTTCCTTTTATAACTACACTGGGAGCAGTTAGTGATGCTACCATTGTGTTTGATCTAAAATTCTTGAATCGGGGTTTCTGGGTGGCTCAGTGGGTTAAAGCCTCTGCCTTTGGCTCAGGTTATGATCTCAGGGTCCTGGGATCAAGCCCCACATCGGGCTTTCTGCTCAGCGGGGAGCCTACTTATGATCTCTGGCTGTCAGATAAATAAATAAATCTTTAAATAATCTTTATTTAATCTTTATTAAATAAATAAATTATTTATTAAATAATAATTATTATATAAAATAATTTAATAATAATTAAATAATAAATAATAAATTATTTATTAAATAAATTAAATTATTTATTAATAATCTAAATAATCTTTATTTAAATAATCTTTAAATAAAATAAAATAAAATTCTTGAAACAAGAAACTAAGATTAGTTTGAAAATAACTTATTTAAAAACCTAGAGTATTGCAATATTGATGCTCATAAGAGTCTTAAATATGTCATTAAAGTTATTTGAAAATTCCTCAAGTTGGTTAACTGGTTAACCTAGAGAACCTTAATATTCTACCCCTAAATGTCTTTTGTTTGAATCTTTACTTCTGAAACACAGTCCAATTTGTGCATAACTTTTTATTATTTATAGTTTTCTCTTGAAATGATTTTGTCTCATGTAAAAAAATATTTAAGTAATTTACACCTACTAGATTGTGAATTGTTTGACCATCTTACATATACAATTTTATTCCTTACAAAACAAAATGATAAATTTTGTGGTGGTGTCTGTTATTTTAGGCCTTGGCTATGTAGTATGCATACTAAGATCATACAGTGACAGAGAAGAAAAGAAAAAAAAAAGGGAAAAACAAATGTGCATGAGACTCAAAGGTATTTATCTCTGTAAGTAAGCCAGTATCCAGTAAGCCCTCAAGAACCAAAAATCAAATAACAAGCTTGATTATTATTTCCCCCTCAGTCTCAATCGAATCAACATTGGCCAGTTGACTGAGGTAGACACAATGGCAAGCCATAGTCAACAGTCTGTTTGGCTCCGTGAAGAATCATCATCTTTGGTTCAGATCATATCCACTGGCTTATATGACTCAGTCCTACTTCACTTACTTCAGTAAGTGTTTATCTAATTAAGGCTAGACAAGATAGTTCATCCAAATAAGATAATGGTACAAATATTCTTTCTCTCATCCTACACAGTACTTTTTATTGTCTTTGCTAGACTTTATGCACAATAAATTTTTGTATCTCTAGCATTCATTTTTTATTTACAGATCCTTATTTAGTTTTACTTAGAATAACATTAGGCATTACTGCAAATTTGCATTCTGAGGTAGATCTTTCATACATAAGAACTCTAAATTGTCAGGATTGTAGTCATTAAAACTGTTTACCAATATTCTGTTCTCTCATTCCTTGGGCACCTGGCAGCATTGTGCTTCTTCACTTCCATAGATGTTGTCATGTAATTTGCTTTGGCCAGTGAAATGTGCACAGAAGTGAACCTTCTTACTTGCCCATGGAAGTTTTATGAACCAGTCTGTCCTTCATCATGTTCCCTTTTCTCTGCCTCCATGAATATGTGTTGCATCAGCATAGGTCTTACAGTGAAAGCAATAGGTGCAGAAAAAACAGAGAGGATGAATGAAATTAAATTTATTATTTTTTAATCCACTGCGATTTAGGGGTTAAAGCTACGGAACCTGGCTGCACCGACTGACGGACTGGAAGAACTACCAAACTTTGAAGTCTATTTCTAGATTGAGAGAATATTTGGATTTTGAAAAATATGATAATATGAACTGGTTTTTCTAGTATATGTAAATTGGATCTTCCTCATAGAGTAATTCTAGAAATAATGCCTTCCATATTGACTTGTTTATGACTAGATATAGGTTCAGCCATGTGAAATAGCCTGTATTTGACCCGTTTTTAATGTAAAAATGGCAACTTCATACAGTTTACCTAACAAATGTCCTGATGATACTATATTGTTTTGTGTATCTAAGGGAACTACACATTGTGTCTTAGTAAATTGATTGCTGAATAGAAATAAGATTACTAACGTCTAGTATTTGCTTAGAGTACAATCTTACTTCATTAATGCCTTATGTTTAGGACATTAGAAAGTTAGGCCAAATAACACAGTGTTATTAACAAACATTTGTCTTTTGCAGACATGATCTAATGCATTTTTTAAAGTTTTTGTTTTTTAACATGTTAACCGTTGCTTGTTTTAGGACACATTCTTGAGGTCATAGACAACATTTATCACACTTAAAATACTATGACACAGGCTATTTTGTTGGTTTTGAAGCTTTTGCCAATGAAAAATCAGATAACAAATTAGCCAATATGGCTTATTTGTTAAACTTACCCACTAAGAGAGCTTTCAAAAAGATTAACATGTATTTTTCATCCTCAGAGAGGGAATATTTCCATTAAAAGACAACACACATGAAATATTTGACTATTACTCAGATTTTTAATTATTGAAATATTATTCCATTAGGGAAAACCCAAATCCACTACACTGAAATAAATTACAAGAGGAATATTCAAAAATGTTTCACTAATTTTACTCCTATTTGGTTTCATAAGTGTACCAAATTAAAGTCAAATTTGAAGTTCTAGTTCTACATGCTTTAGAAAAATGTGACTTTCTGGTTTCAAGAAACGAAGTTCAAGAATGATAAATCTTTAGAATTTCCAGATGTAACTTCTCATAAAGCTCTTTGGATATCAAGTGCATTTACCAAACATTTTGATGAGTTGAGTGTAAATGAATCAGTAACATAAGGATTAAATTTCTCCACAAGTGCATGAGAGCCTAAAAAATTAGGAAAAACAGTGCCTTGGCAGAATTCAGTTTGGTCTTGTCAATTCCAAGGAGTTTCAAAACTACGTTTTGAAGTTTTTCTGAAACTGAAAACTCACTATTTTTGATACAAACCTGAACTGAATATTGTTTCCAAGTTCTATTGGTAGTAAACAAATTGAAAGTGATTAAGACCATGACCACAAATTCACTTACATAAATAATTTATTATAGCATTAATAGTTTCATCACATAATTTTTCTATAAATAATGTTCCCTAGAGTTCTAAAAATTAAAACTAGAGGAAAGTGATCAGAAGGTACAAATATCCAGTTAAAAGACAAGAATTAGGTATGTAATGTATCACATGATGACTATAGTTTACATTGCTGTATGACATATATGAAAATTACTAAGGGGGAGATCCTAAGAGTTCTCACCACAAGGAAAATTTGTTTCTTTTTTCTTTTCTTTTCATTGAATCTATATAAAATGATGGACGCTATTTAACTTATTAAGATAATTATTTCATAACATATGTAAGTCAAACCATTGTGCTGTACACCTTAGACTTATGCAGCAATGTTTGCCAATTATTTCTCAATAAAACTGGAAAAATATGAAAAAACCCTGAATTTCAGTAAATAATAAAAGTAAAAATAAAAAAAAAATAATCTGGCTCCCCCGGTTCTCAAATCTTCTGTTATCAGTAATATTTTCACAGTGCTCTGAGGCCAAAATAAACCCTTAAGTTTTGCTTATTAAGTAGCTAGGTCTACACAACATAATAAGTTGCACTATTCCAAAAATTTAGAATCTTTTTCTGTGGTATGCCACTGAAAATCTTGGTGTCGTCATGGGCCGCTGCCCTGCCCAGTATTAACCATATTGCATGAATAAGCCATAGACAAAGTCTCCCTTGGCAGAGGTGTCCCTGATGCCAAGATCTGCATCTTTAATCTGGGATAGAAGAAGGCAAAAATAGATGAGTTCTCTCTCTGTGGCCACATGGCCTCAGATGAATATAAGCATCTCTCCTCTGAAGCCCTGGAGGCTCCCTTATTTGTGCCAACATGTAGAATTTTTTGTTTTTTTAAAACTGAAGATATAGGTATTAATATTTGTATTAGAAAGGAATTTCAGAATATGATTTTTTTAAAGGGAGAGTTGATTTAACATTATTTTATTAAATTCCAAACAGTTTATCATTATAGCATAGAACATAGTATGTTAGGGGGAAAAAAATGAAGTAAGATTTGTTTATCTTGGTGTTCTATACATGAATTCTGTCTAAAAACAAACAAACAAACAAACAAACAAAACACACACACAAAAAAAACCCTGATTTTGCAATTGGAGGAAATTACAAAGAAACCTCTCAGAAAATTTAAATACCAAACAAGTATTTATCTTTAAAGTCAGGTTATAATGATTTTTTTTCAGATAAGGTATATAGATACTTTAGTCAGAATTCGAATCTTTTGCCCAAAATCTTTAGTTAATGGAAGTCATGTGAATATGTCCATAATAAACAAATACTTACAAGACTGTAGAGAGTCCATATAAACAAGTCTTGCATGAATGTAGGATAGCTGTCCAATTAATACAAATATTTATTGCAAGCCCACTATGTACTGGCATATTTCCAGGTACTCAGGATACCACAGTACACAAAACAAAGGGCATCACTGCCCTCATAAGGCTTTCATTTTAATGGAGACAGAGAATAAATATGGTAAATAAGTAAAATATTAGAATGTTAGTAATATATGCTAAGAAGATAAAATAAGTTAGTGGAAGGTGATAAGATATGTTGGGAGGACTGAAAATCTAGAAAATTTAAAAGTCCTTCTCCTCTGGGGAGGATTACAAATTTATGAAGGGCCTTACTGAGAACGTGAGGAAAGAACCATAAAATGTAAGAAAGCAAACCCTATGAAAATCCTCAGGAAGAACATTCCAGGAAGAAGAAAAACCAAGATCCTTTTTGGAAATGAGCCTTTGATGCAAAGATCAGCATACTTGAAATAGAGTGAACAAGAGGGAGAATAGTAGAAGAAAAATCAGAGGGAGCAAGGAGCAATACCACAGTGGGGCTGTAGTAATTTGGGCTTTTGCTCATGTTCACGTGAGAAATCTCTGGAGGGCTTTGAGGTAAGTACTTATGTGTTTCAACACAGATTTCAAAATTATTGTTTTGGCCGCTGTAGTGAAAATAGAATGGAGAGGACAATAAAGAAAGAAGGGACCACCAGAGAGGCTATAGACATAAGACAAAAGATGAGGATGCTTTGGACTAGGATTGCAATAATGGAATTCATTAGAAGTAGTGAGAGTCTATTTTTATTTTATTTTATTTTTTTAAAGATTTTTATTTATTTATTTGACAGAGACCACAAGTAGGCAGAGCAGCAGGCGGAGAGAGGGGGAAGCAGGCCCCCTGCTGAGCAGAGAGCCGATGTGGGGCTTGATCCCAGGACCCTGAAGGCAGAGGTTTAACCCACTGAGTCACCCAGGTGCCCCTATTTTTATTTTAAAGGTACAGTACAGGTGTACCACCCAATATGGCCAAATGCAGTCATTCAGATTTAATTTGAATGAATTAATTTGAATTTGTTTTAGATTTATTTATTTTTTTTAAGAAGGGGGGAGGGAGGAGCAGAGTAAGAGGGAAAGGAAGAGAATCTCAAATAGATTCCCTGCTGAGCACCGAGTCCAACAAAGGGCTTGATTTAGGACCCTGAGATCATGACCAGAACTGAAACCAAGAACTGGATTCTTAACTGACTGAGCCACCCAAGTACCCTTCAAATTTAACATCTAAAATTTAACTACTAAAAGTGAATTAAACTAAAAATTCCATTCCTCAGTTATGCGAACCACATTTCAAGGGCTCAGTAGCTTCACGAGTTTGTGGTACCATATTGGACAACACAGATGTAGATCCTTTCCATTGATATAGAAAATTCTATTAGACAGTGCTGATAGAACTAACAGGCTTTGCTGACAAATTTGAAGTGGTATATGGGAGAAAGACAGTAATCAAGGATGATTTTTGGCCTGAATGACTAGAAGAATTGAATATACTGATCTAGGAAAATCATGAGAAAAGCAGACTTGGAGGACATGCCAGGACCTCAGCTTTAGAAATGTTAAATTTGAGATGTTTTTTAGACATTAAATGGAGGTCTCCAGTAGACAGTCGGATATGGGAGACCAGGTTGAAGAGAGAAGTTTAGGCTGGAGAGCACGAGCAAGTTTTATTTTATGCCGGGCACCCTTCTGAATACTTGCCTAACTCATTCAGTGTTTACAACAACCTGATGAGCTGGTCATAATTACCCTCATTTTATAGCAAGAAATTAAGGCACAAAGAAACATGCCCTTTCTTGGTAAGTTGAAAGAATGAGATTCTGAGCTGGGACAAACTGTCTCCTCCACAAAAGCTAGTTGGCAAAATAAAGCTGAATGAAACCAAGAAGTGATGAGAGCTGAATAAAGGGAGAGGAAAGGAGAGAACGATACTGATTCTTTCAGCGTTCCTTTGGATTCTGCGAGCTAACCCAAAGATCATTACTATCCAACTGTATGAGGCAATAAAGTCTTCTTTTGGGGCGCTTGGGTGACTCAGTTGTTAAGCATCTGCCTTCGGCTTAGGTCATGATCCCAGGGTTCTGGGATCAAGCCCCGCATCGGGCTCCCTGCTGGGCGAAAAGCCCGTTTCTCCCTCTCCCACTCCACCACTCCCCCTGCTTGTGCTCCTTCTCTTGCTGTCTCTCTCTCTGTCAAGTAAATAAATAAAATCTTAAAATAAAATAAAATAAAGTAAAATAAAATGTCTCTTTTTGATCAAAGCATTGCAACCTAAAAAGTTATATAACCTAAAAGTTATATTATTATATTAATAATTGCCTAGCATGTGAAATAGTTTCTACTACCTGATACAGAACCAAATACTCTTTTGTGACTTTATAATATTGTGCACATATGTTGTACACACTCTGTTTGGGAACTTATTGGGTAACAGTAACATTATCTCTCTTTTCCCTACTAGATAGTGAGTTTCTTAACGAAAGGGACGGTACACTACAGATTGTTTTCTCAACACCCAGGATAGTGGTAGATTACATTCTGTCAACTTTGTAGTTTTTAAAATCTCTAGAAAGGAACATAATGTAAGACAATAATACATATTTGACTTTATAGAATCAGGGGAGGGTCGAATTTAAAATTTTTTTAAATTTTTCATATTGTGTTATCTATTTCTGTGTAACACATAATCCCCAAACTTAATAGCTTTACAACAGTAAACATTTATTATCTCACAGTTCTGTTGTATAGAAATTTAAAAGCAAGGAATTTTAGAAGCCATTTTTGAAGCAGCTTACCATAGTTTATTTTCTAGCCTTTGAAGTTTTTATTCTCCTTACATACAATTCCCCTGCATGAATTAAAGCAGTGTCTAAAACCAAGTTCTCATTACCTAAATCAAGTCCAGATGTGAATGAAGCTTTTTAGGTGTAGTTCCTTGAGTGGAGCATATTTTGTTCAGGTCCTCTTTTCCTGTAGATTTTGAAACTAAAGAGACAATGTATCTTCAGTCCTCCTTGCATACGCAATATACCATGGTGGGACAGAAATAGGGGGAAATGGAAACCAAACATGAATCACTGGTCCATAACATTTCTGAAATCTTGTCAGATAAATGTTGGGTTTCCTCATTAGGTCCCCAAACCAAGGAATAATTCTAATGGGCTCTTTGCCTCTCCATCTGGGCTCTTGGTTCTTTCCTCTGAGCCTTATTATTATTTTTTTTTAATGAAAGGGGATGTGTTTTCAGCTGAGTAGTTTTCTCATACTGCTTATTGCAATGGCTTTGTATGGGTACAGGGAAGTCCAGTTGCTTTTTACTCTGTGCTGTCACTTTTTAGGCCTTCTGTGAATATCAGTGGAATTTGTTCCTTTAGCCAAAACCATACCTACAAAGTTCTTGGTTATAGATCCTGAAGTTTCCTTTTAACAAATCTCTTGTGTGAGTGCATATTCCCCCCAAAACTTGCCATTAATCTTTCTGAGGTCTTGGCCAGAATGGGACATCTGTAGACCATGTTTTTGTTTGTTTGTTTGTTTGTTTTTGTTGCTGTTATCTTATTTTTTTGTTTGTTTTTTTAGCAATGCCATGGAATTGATCTTTTCTAAGAAGGTATTTTTTTTAAGATTTTATTGTTTATTTATTTGACAGAGAGAGATCACAAGTAGGCAGAGAGGCAGGCAGAGAGAAAGAGAGGGAAGCAGTCTCCCTGCTGAGCAGAGAGCCTGATGCGGGACTCGATCCCAGGACCCTGAGATCATGACCTGAGCCGAAGACAGCGGCTTAACCCACTGAGCCATCTAGGAGCCCTAAGAAGGTATTTTTTGATTTGCACAACATTTGCCAGTTGGAGATTCTGAGCATTTTAAAAACCAACAAGCTCTGGTTCCATTTTTTAAAATAATCTTTCTCTCTGTCTAGCTCTCTTTTCACATTTTACTATAGACATTAAGAAGAAACCAGGCAGTGCCTTCAACACTCTGCTTTGAAATCTCCTTAGTTACATTTTTTGGACACATTTTCTACATTTCAGGATACTGCACTTAAGAGTGTTACTAAACTTTCTGTCCCTACAAACCAAGGATTTCTTGTTCTTCCTATTTCCAATACCATCCAGCTCATTTCTTTTTTAGCTCTCCTTGGCAACACCCTTAAAGTCCAGATTTCTGCTAACATTCTCTTCAAGGCAATAGGCTTTCTTTAACAAGCTCTGCAAAAATCATTTCAACCTCTGCCCTCTGCTTGGATACAAAGCCACTCCCACATTTTTAGTTTTTGTTGTTGTTGTTTTGTTTTTGTTATTGTTTTGTTTCGTTTTAATGGCAATACCCTACTTCCATGCACCAAAATACCAGTTATCTATTACTGTGTAATGTATCACCTCTTAATAGACCAAATATTGATTATCTCGTAGTCCTTGTAGATCAGAATCAGTATTGGTTAGCTGGGTTCTTCTGGTCCATGGTCTCTATAAAAGCTATCTATAGTCAAGTGTCGGAGAGGCTGCAGTGAACTGAAGGATCAAACTGGGGAAGAGCACTACCAAGCTCACTTACATGACTGGAAAGAGGGAAGATAATGTGGTGAAAATGTCTTGAAAATTTTGAAATGACAGTCCTTCTGGCAAAAGCACTAATGGTATATTCTAAAGAGAGAGTCCTAATCTATGGACTGCTCTTGTAGGGTGTGCCTGTCTTTTTAGGTTCACATGTAGTAAACAAAGCTTGAATCTATGGATGTATGGGCTATAGCTCTGAGAAAAATGTCACGTCATCTATGCAACTATCAGAGCATCGAATGGAAATATTTTAGCATTGAAATAATTCTGTTTTTAAGTAAGCACGCATTGCTTAGAGATCTCACATGTTAATCTGTGCCAAATGGTGTAGTGATATGGCAAAAAGGTGGATCTGAGCGTAAATATTGGTGGTCTTAGAACTCTTCCTGCTTCTCCTATGCCTTTGTATTACTTGTATTCCTGAAATAGTTAAGTTTGATATTCACTGAGATCTCCGATGTTTTAAAATGATTTGATAACCTATCCTACTTTGTCTTAGAAACAATCTCAAGTGAAATAAAACATGCATAATAATATAGTGAAATAAAATATCCCAGTAATAAGATAATTAAGGATGTCCTCTGGAACAAAGATTTTAAAGGTACTTACCAAACTTTTCATTTGACCTTTTCAATGTGTGTGTGTGTGTGTGTGTGTGTGTGTGTTTCTAAAAAGATGGAGAGTATTTGGATACATGAAACTTGGGAATTTCCAATTTTTTACATTCAAAGGCAAATAAAAAACTAGAGGGAAAAAGACTTTGTACACAAAGATAATCCTTAATATCTATCAACTTTCTAAGAATTTCTTTAATTTTATTTATTTATATTAGAGAGAATGAGCACGGGCAGGGAGGGAACAGGTAGAAGGAGAGAGAGAAGCAAACTACCCTCTAAACATTTAGCCTAACTCTGGGCTCAATTCCAGGATCCCAAGATCACAACCTGAGCCAAAGGCAGACACTTTAACTGAGCCACCCAGGTGACCGTCTATCAACTTTTCAAATGACAATTTCCCAAAGAGAAAATTGAGAGGAAAAATAACAACAGTGCTATCAATAATTAAGATAGAAAAAGTAAAGGAAAAACAATTGGGCAAAACACAAATTTAAGGGACACATCACTATTTTTACCTATGAAAAATTAAAGAAATTTTTTCAATGGATAATACTCAGTATTGTCCAGGGAAATAGGTTGTGAACCCTCTATTGCTAAGAAAAAAAGTGTATTTTAAATTTAGAGGAAAATTTTACATTATGTGTTATGACCGTTTAAAATGCTTCTGGTTCAAGATGCCTGGGTGGCTCCATCTGCATTGGGTTCAGGTCATGATCCCGGGGACCTGGAATTGAGTTCAGCATTGGTCAGAGGGGAGCCTGCTTCTCCCTCTGCCTGCCACTCCCCCTGCTTGTGCTCTCTCTCAACCTGACAAATAGATAAATAAAATATTTAAAAAAACCCACAGGTAACTTTTAATAAATAAATAAATAAATAGATAGATAAAATGTTTCTGCTCCTTAGTTAAGTATTTTCACATCTATAAATTTAAAATAATATTCTGAGATATAAAGTGATTTATATAGAGAAAGCATTAACACATAATACAAACTTTAATTGTCCAAAAATAAAAGAATGTTTTCATAAAATATGATACATCCATGGTCCTATGTTCTAATGATTTAGAATTATATTATAGATTCATAATGATAGTTACTATCCACTAGTGGTAGCTAACATTCACTGTGTGTTTCTTAAATGTCAGACGTTGTTTCCATACACATATTAATGTGATCATGTATCTGCATGAAACGTAGACTATGGAAATAGTTATTTCTGGATTGTTTTATAATGGGCAACTTCTATTGTATCTTTTATACTTCTTTGCATTTTAAAGTCTTTCTATGGTAAAATTTTTTCTATTTAATAATGACAAAGGAAATATCATCATAATAAAAGGAACTAGAATGCTTTTCATTTTCCTGCTAATGGCCTAGGTCTGAGTGAGCAATTGGTGAAGGGAATAAATCAATCTTTAAACTTTATGTATATTTCACTATAGCAAAAAAGATACAAAGACCTACTTTTTATTATACCCTGTTCCTTGCCTTCAAGTTGAATATCATGTTTTAGAAGAAAAACAAATACATACATGCTGTGATACAAGGTTGAATAAATGCGTGCTCTTAGAATGAAAGAGAAGTTAATCACTCACCTTTTAAATTATTCTCTCAGAATTTATTGTTCCTAGACAGGCTGTAGAACAAATGTCCACATATCTTTGGCCTCCAAAACAAGATATCTAGCCTCATTCCCCTTAAAAAAAGTTCTTGCAAAACTCAAGAAAAAGCAAAGTAGCCTTTGATGTTTTTCTAAGCTAAGAACAATAAACAAGGGGAAATTATTCCTGGTGTGTATTTTTATTCTGTTCTGTTATGCTAAGTCATTTTGTAATCAATAGTCTATTTACGTTATTCCATAATAACAAATTATTCATAGAGTGAGGAACATCTTTCATCCATATTCCTTCTACCTCCGTTTTAGGCAAAGTCAACTGACCTCTTAACCCTAGAGAAATAATCTTCTAAACAAATAAACCTGGAAAGACCTGGTCCTGCCCTCAGGAAGCTTAAATCTGGCCAGTTCGTAACAGAAAGGCAAATTTACCTCTTTGCATGGAGATTGAACTAAATGGCTTTGAAAAGACTCTTCCATTTTTATGTTTCCAGGAGCCTATGATTTGATCATTCTTGACCTACCTTCTATCTCACTTCCTGTTCCCTTTGATTGGGTTTGTAATCCATTTGGAAGTCCTCACAGAACCAGGGTCTAAAGAGGTCAGCTTTGACAGCAACACCTTTTAAGAAATAATCCAACTATGTACAGAAACAAATGATTCCTTAGCATTTCCTCTAATTAAGATTTCTCCTTTGATGTAAAGTATTTTGTAGTTTTAAGTTTGACAGTGTCATGCAATTACATTATGTTGAATTAATTCCTGGCCAGAACAAAGAGGAACTCTCTAGAACAATCACACTAAATTTAATTTAGAACCCAAGTGCCAGAATATTGTTTATTGGAAATCTCATATGTACAATTAATATTCTTCTCAGTGACATAACAATATATTATGTCCACTCAACGGTAAGCACAGTTTTGGGTAATCAGATTTTGGTGTTTTAAATAACTTGTTTGTTAATGATGCTTTTTCACTTGCATTTTAAGTATCGGTCATCAGAGTTTATAAACTAAACAGAACACTGAAGAGGGCAATTCATTTGGTGAAGCTACTTCAAAAGCGGAAAAGGGAGGAAGAATTAGGTCATTCAACATTTGGCCTATGGTGGCATTTCTCACTACTGCCTTAATTAGAGCTATTGAATCATTTCAGTTCCTACACTTTCCTTCTCCAACATGATTAGTTTTTATTGCTATGAGCAAACTCATTATCACCTTCTGCAACTTTCCTTTAAATTTATTGATTTAATTACATGAATTTGAAATGGCAAATATACAACTTCAAGGCATTGAGTTTCACATTTTGATTTTCAGAAACACTCTTAGAATATAGGAAGGATAGGGGTGCCTGGCTTGCTCAGTGGGTTAAGCCTCTGCCTTCAGCTCAGGTCATGATCTCAGGGTCCTGGGATCAAGCCCCTGCATCGGGCTCTCTGTTCAGCGGGGAGCCTGCTCCCTCTCAATCTCTGTTTGCCTGTCTGCCTGCTTGTGATCTCTCTCTGTCAAATAAATAAATAAAATCTAAAAAAAAAAAAAAAGAAGAATATAGGAAGGAGATATAGTTTCAAATAGTTTTTATCTGAAATGAGTGAAGTTATATGCTATTGTTTGGCTTAAGTGCTAATTACTAAAAAGAAGGGTCACTGAAAGAGATTTGAATATTGTTAATGATCAAGAAATGTTGAATTAAATATCTATTTGCATTTTTTCTTTATATTTGTAGCTCACAGCACTAAATTCATATTTATACTGCATTTATCATGTACAAATGTTCAGTGGTTTAATGAATCATGCTCTCAAAATGAAAAAAGAATGAAAGGATTTTTTTTTAAATTTTAAGAATGAAAGGATTTTTTTAAAGTTTAGACAAGAGCAGTCTATCCGTGAAACTCCTCTAAGCAGTATTCTGCTCTAAGGCCAATATCAACCTAGAACAGAATGTATTCAAAAATAATAAATAAATACAATGAAATGATTCAAAGAATGTCCTTGGTTGCTTGGGGGTTGCTAAATCATCCCATCACTCCTGAAAGTTTCTGCTTGCCCCTTTTCTAATAAATCTACATTTCCCACTCAGGCAACCACATCCTCATTTCTGTATCTTCGGTTATGTTTTCCAGTTCTTGGGCTTCATGGAAGTGGAATCATACATTTTATAGAAAGAGAAATTTTAAATTCCAATTTTTTTGGCATGGTAATACTAACACCTCAAAGTTATTATTACACAAAAGCCAAAATTAAACCTCCTGCGACAGATGTCCAGGAATATTTTATTGAGAATAATTATCAATGGGAACAAGAACTATTTCCTTTCATATATTTATTCTGCAATAGCATGTGATAAAAATAATATCATTTAAATTCCTTAAGTATTTAAGTCCATGGCAAAATAAAGGCAGAGGTTTTATGTAATCGGTTTCATCCAAATGTTTCTAATTTTGCCTTACTATCGATCAATTTATTTAGCAGTAAAGGTCACCTATAAAACAATATCTGCCAATGAATTTCCAAATCACTGTAGATGTAAGACATAGTATTTTCTATATATGCATATGTTTGAAAGTTGAGAATCTGATACTTAATAATTAACGTTATCTAGGGATTCAAAAGACATTGACATGTCTTCATTGTTATAGAAACTAGCTTTTTTCATTAAACCCTTCTGTCAGAGGACTAATATATTGAACCATGAAACTTAGTACTATTTATCAAGCAACCAACTTAATTTTGAGTCTTTTGTTAGTGGGTCTATAGTTTATATTTTCTTAATTGTAGTTTCCCTAGAATGATCCCCACCTCTCTCCATGGAATACGGTCTATTAAGTGAAATAAATGTGTAGATGTTATAACATCCCGAGATATATGCAGCATGAGGGTTCCTTCTAACTGCAGAGGGTTTTGAAAGGAAATAGCAATGACCATGCCCATGGGAGAAACAGTAGTTGCACACAGAAGACAACATATGATCTAACTCTCCTTTGAAGAATAAGAGTTCGCAGGAAAACTAGAAAAATTCTCTAAGCACAAGAAATAACGTGGGGAAAAAATTGCTAAAGGACATAACTATTTCTATAAGGCTATCGCAGGATATCATTTCAGAAATGGTGAGAAATATAACTGCTCTAGTTGGTAGGGATGGATTTGGGAATGATCTTGTATGTTTCTCTATAAAAGGAGTTTGAACCTTTGAAGATTTTTTTTCAAGCAAGGCGGTAGAGTTATCAGAATAACATTACGAAAGATTGGCATATTGATTTTTTATCACTGCCATTATAAATTACCATGAACGTAGTGACTCGAATCAGATTAACTTCTTTACAGTACTTTAGGTCAGAAATCCCAGATGGGTCACAGTAGGCTGTAAGTGTCAATAGTTTGTGTTTCTTTTTGGAGAAATCCCTGCTTATTTAATTGTTGGCAGAATTCATTACCCTGTGGTTATATGACTGAGATACACTTTCCTTTATTGTTGTCGGTGAAAGGTCATCCTAGCTTCTAGAGTTACCCATATTCATTGTCTTAAAAGGCTTAATTACCTAACAATCACACAGAATTGGATATAGTGTCTGTTCAATCCAGCAACAGAAGATAAACTCATAATTGGGCACTGGATAGAGTTCTCAGGAAGTTCTTTCCTTAGTTATGAGGAGTAATTAGCTCTAGAATAATCACTGATCTAAACCCACCCAACAAATCATAAAAGAACTAAAAGGATTAAATTATTTTTAAGTAAGACAACTGCATCCCAGAGCAAAGCTCCAGAATATTTATAGGAGTATAAAAATATTCAATTTCCAAAAAGATAAGATTCACAATGTCTTCCACCTAAGCAAAGATTATCAGGCAGGGAAATAAGTATAAACATGAACGATAATGAAAAGAATAATCAAATGAAACAGATGCAGAACTAACACAAATGTTAAAATTAGGGAAAATGTATATTAAAATAATTAATAGAACTACACTTCATGTCATAAAAAATAAATAAAGCATGGAAACTATAAAAAAGATTTAAATTATACTTCTAGAGAAAACTACATTTAAAGTGAAAAAACACTGAATAGACGGCATCAGTATGATGTCAGGTTTAGCTTTATAGAGGTGAAGATCATTACTTACTGAAATAGTTTTTTTTTTTAAAGATTTTATTTATTTATTTGACAGAGAGAGAGAGATCACAAGTAGGCAGAGAGGCAGGCAGAGAGAGAGAGGAGGAAGCAGGCTCCCTTCGGAGCAGAGAGCCGGATGCGGGGCTCGATCCCAGGACCCTGAGATCATGACCTGAGCCGAAGGCAGTGGCTTAATCCACTGAGCCACCCAGGCGCCCCCTTACTGAAATATTTTTAAATATGTAGCTATACACAGGCTAGTGTATACACATATGATTTCTTGCTCTGTCACCTGAGATGGCCTGGAAGTGCTGACACTGCAATAACAACGAGAACACCTAGTGGCCAGATCTTTGTCTCTAATACCATTCTTCAATTAAAAGAATCATGGCTCCTTGGAGAAATGGCTGATTTCTGGGCCAGAGAATGTACAGTATGAGCAAGAAAGTAAGAAAGCTTTAAAGTAATAATAATAATAATAGTAATAATAATAATAGTAATAATAATAATAATACTGAAACGGTGTTAAACGGACACAAGACCTAACAGAAAGACTTCCTAATATGAAAAGCAGGTATGATTTGAGCAATGAAATAAAGTTGTACTGGATTTTAAGCAAAGTAAAATATCCACCCAGGAGTCCATATACTGATATAAAAAATGACTGAATAGATAAATGGTGGAGAAAAGATAAATTTCTCATACAGAAGATTTTTCAAAAAATTTATATAGATACTCTATGCCTAACTCTTTAACTATAAGCTGCACATAGTAACTTCCTTCTAAAGAATACAATATAGAAAGTGGGGACTGAGTAACTTTATGGAGAAAGCGGAAAAGCCCTACCTTAGCCAGGTAGAGGTTAGCATTAATAATAACAAGTTCTGTTGATGATATATATGTACCCTTGATATGATAGGATGCGAATGGCACTATACCTTTCTTTTATCTCTCCAAAAAAAAAATCCATAACCCAAGTTTAATAATTAGAAACACACCAGATAATACTAAATTGAGGGATATTCTACAAAATACCTGATCAGTACTCAAAACATCAACATCACCAAAATAAGAAAAGTCTGAAAAACTATCATAGCCACGAGAAGCCTGGGGAGATATGCTGAGTAAATACATGACAGTCTGGATGACGTCCTGGAACAGAAAAGAACATTATGTAAAAGTTAAAACAGTATGAATGAAATATATACTTAAACTAATAATAATATATCAGTATTGGTTCATAAATTGTAGTATAAGATGTTAATAACAAGAAAGTGGATGTGAGGTTATATGGAAACTCTCTGTATACTATTAAGCTTTTTGTGCATCTAAAATGGTTTTTAAATTTTTAAAAAGTTTATGAGGGAAACAAATAAACAAAAATTGAAAAATCTATTGGATGGAATTCATGGAAGAAAAAAAGATCGATGATCCTGAAAACATGGAATAGAAACTTTCCGAAATGAAAAACAGAGAAAAAGAAGAATCCCCCTCAAAATGAAAAGTACTTCAGTGACCTGTGAGACAAGTGAAATGAAATGAAGCACATTTAATTAAATCAACTGAAAGAAAGCAGGAAACGGGGGCTGGAGACCAGAAAAAATTTTAAAGAAATAATTGCCCCCAATTTTAAACTAAATGCTACAAATCCAAAAAACTTAATAAACTAAAAGCATAAGAAACATGAAGGAAACTACACCAATGCATCTATAATCTAATTGCTCAACACCAATGATGAAATAATATCTTAAAAGCAGCCAGAGAAAAAGGATACATCACATACAAGGGAGCAAAGATAAAGATGACAGTAGATTTCTCAATGCAGGTGAGAAAATAGTGGAGCCACCTCTTTCAAGTGGTAAAAAAAAAATACAATTTTAGTAATTTTCTATTGCTACTATAACAAATCACCACAAACTTAGTAACTTAAAACAGTATGAACTTTTTACCTTACATTTCTGGAGATAAGAAGTCTGAAATCACTTTCATTGGACTAAAATCAACAAGAGTCAACAGGATCCTGTTCCCTCTGTAAGCTCTAGGGGAGAATCTATTTCCTTATCTTTCCGTGCTTTGAGGCCACCTGCATTTCTTAACTCATGGTCCCTTTCTCCATATTCAAAATCTGTAGAATAGCTTTTTCTCTCCTCTGTGTTAGTTGTCTCTGTCCTTACATCTTCTATTTGACCTTACACTTGTGATTGCATTAGATGCACCTAGATAATCCAAGAAAAATACCAGAGCCTTTGACTGAATCACATCTACAAAGTTCCCTTTACCCAGGTAAGTTAAAGCGTCCATGGATTCTGGGGCCTAGGACATAGATATCTTGGAGAGGAAATTATTTAGCTTAATCATCAAACTATAATTCTATGGCAACATAAATATCTCAAAAATAAAGGCAAATAAAGACTTTTTCAGATTTAAAAAAAGTTGGAAAACATTTCTCAAGAAACAGTAAAGCCAGTCTTTCACACAGAAGAACATGATACCTTATGGAATATATGATTCCATTCGCATAAAATGCTAGCAAAAACTTTATAGGAAAATAAATGGCATATGTAGCAGAAATGATTCTTGTTGATTATATTCTTTGGTTAGGATCATTGAGCTTTAAATGCTTTGTAATATATTCTGAGCTATTTTTTGCCTGTGTCCCAGACACATCATAAATGCCAAAGGAAAGTATTAGTTCTCATTATATTAACATTCAGAAAATAAAGATGGGTTAGGGTGCAAATAAAATATAGAAAATTGAGAAAATCCAAGAAAACAGTAAAAATCTTCCAAAAAGAAGCTATTAAGTAATAGGTTTGATATTGAAAATTTAAATACACTTTAAAAACATAAGTTTTACATTTTATTCGTATGATTTTTCAGGGAAGGTGTATATGGTTACAAAATATCTAGTTCTATTATTTCTCAGCCAGGTAATCTTTAAAAAGTGATTTGAGTTTCTCTTGCTCAATAGCTTCTACCATACAAACAAAGGATTCAATTATATGACTTCACAAATCCATCCAACCTGGAGTTTTTGGTTTTTTGTCTACTAGTAGTTAGCTAGTTAGCTTCAAGAAGCTGATTGTTGGTTCAATAATTTTAAAAATACCATACTCAAAATCACTCATGTACTTACCTACATTAGAAAAATGTGTTTTATTGGCTTCACTGCTTCCATACATGATTTTTAAACCAGTCAGTGCTGATCATACAGCCTTGTGTCCCACTTACATGCACGAAGATCCATGACCACCTGGAGCAATACTAAAAAGAAAGGGACAAGAGCACTATCTACCTGGTCTGTTGAGCAGCAGAAAGACCCTAACCCTTTACCATGCTTCTATTGCATCCTCTGGCCCCTTCTTCATACATATAAAAACAACTGGAGTATGAGTGAGTCGACATCTGGTAAATGCCCCCCCAGATGTGTTTTAAATTTATTACCTAAACTTTAGATAAAAATGGGCATATCACTTTTAAACAGTAGCTCTTTTCTTGCATTGGCATGATTTTTTTGGGATAAAAATATAAAATTATGTGTACATATTTTTATGTGAACTGCTATACTAGTCAACAATAAGGAAAAATAGAACTGAAGTACCTGAAATAAAATAGAAACCAAACATGATTTTTAAAGGATCCATAGAAAACAATAGAATATCTGAATTTTGTGCAAGTTTTAACCACAACCAACCAAACTGCCAGGTGACCGTCTGATACATTAGCATATGTTGAGAAAATGTTCTGAATATATAAATTATCTACATTTTTCCCCTGTTACATATGTTTCTGAGATTTTCACCAGAACATAAAATACAAAGGGATAAGAGAGGCTCCAAATACTTCAATGAAGCCAAGAATCTCAAGATATATTTCAAACATGCTCATTTCCAGAAAACTGAAAACATTCACTCAGCATGTTTTGATGCAAATAACTATGAAGGAAGAGAGCAATCACAAGGAAAGCGATGACCCCAATCTTATTTTAACGAATGCAAATTAACATTTAAGAGTGTGGATAAAGTTATTCTATACATTAGTAATGCCTTGTTAGTCTTCATTAAAAAAAAAAGAAGAATTGACAATTAAGAGGAAAAAATATGGTAAATAGCTGGCAAATTAACAGATGCTGTGCTAAATTCATTATTCTGTATCTTGTCCAACCCTGCTGAAGAGGACATGTGGTGGGGAAAAGATCATTGACAAAACCAGCATGGGATTAATTAAATGGGGTGTTTTGTTCACAACTTTCTTCATCAGTTCTGTTCCACTGAACTCTAATGTTAAACAGGGCAGAAGCCAAAGACTGAAGTTTAAGATAAGCTTTCGAGCAAAATTCTCATGCAATTATCCATTCAATATTTACTGACACTGGGTCTGGCCCTGATCAATCTTCTTTCATTCTCTCCCATCCAGCATAAGATCGGCTACGGTCCCTACTGTCACTCCTATCTATCTGCTGCCTTCTCATCTCTCTCGTCTCTGTATTATCTGCTCTGTAGCATCCCTTTGGATCTGGCTCACCCAAAGTGGCCCATTCCCTGGCTCATCAAAGAATAGGCAATGCCAATCAATGAGTAATCACCAAATTTACATTTGACTTCTTTGAGAAATCCCAGATGAAAATTGAACGTGTAAAAACTGGAAAGTAAGACTTTCAACCTCCTCTTTTGTGCTGGCATTATTTATTAGATATGGCTTTTCTACCTTCTCTACCCAGGTTCTATGTTAAATGGAGGGGGGCAGTTAAAGGGAAAGATAATAAGTTCTCCCTCTTCCCTCTCCTTCCTCCTCTTCTTCCTCTTCCTCCTCCTTCTTCATATGCACTGGTAAATTTTGACGATGCTTCAAAACTAATATAATCATGAGTTGCGACCAGCACAATCCAAGTGATTAAGTAAAGTCATTAGTACGTTCCAAGCAATAACAATTAATAGTCTTAGGGTCTTAAAGGTATTGAATACTAAAACTTATTTACCTGAGAAATTCTTATCTATTCTCGAGGATCAAAGCAACAGGCAGGGGGCACCTGGGTGGCTCAGTGGGTTAAGCCTCTGCCTTTGGCTCAGGTCATGATCCCAGGGTCCTGGGATCGAACCCCACATCGGGCTTTCTGCTCAGCGGGAAGCCTGCTTCCCCCTCTCTCTCTGCCTGCCTCTCTGCCTACGTGTGATCTCTGTCTGTCAAATACATAAATAAAATTAAAAAAAAAATCCACAGGCTATCTCTAGGTAGACAGCTCATTTGCAGACAATCCATTTCCACTTGCTGTACCAGAGCAGCTTTCCCTTCTGCTGAGGGTTGCATAACAGTAAGGTGCCGAAGGGCACAGGGCAGAAAGCAGAAAGGCTCAAGCAAAGCTCATCATTTACCTTTATATTTTCAGAGAAGCATAGTAGTGTTTTTCAAAAAAATACAGAGGGCTTCCTTCCTTTTGAACCCCAAATCACAAAACAGAAAAAGAGGTAAGGGTGAATGAAAGTGCTTTCTGTCTCAATTCCCAAGAACTGTTCCTAATAAAATCTCAGATGGGAGAGAAATTAAACAAAAGAGTCAAAAGGTATTAGTGAGGATTCCATTGTGAAAGTGTGGGATATCTATTGTGTATAAAATGTCCAAACATCGCTATCTTATTTACATTTATAACATTCTAAAATGATGTTCCAGGCACTTGTAGTTTTCTTTATTAGGTAAAAATCTAATTATCTTTTATTAATATTAGGATACAAAATGAAATTCCAGAAGGAAATGGAAAAACATATTGCTGGTATTTACTCCTGTATTCTCTAGAAGATCAAGACATAAGATTTCCAAACTAACAAATTATCATTTTGGCCCCCAGGACATGAAATAGTACTCAGTTATTACAAATGAGGCTTTTACAGAATATGTTGGACAAGGGAAATGCTCAAGATGTATGAAATGTGAAATATAGGACACACCATTGCATACATTTGAGCTCCATGAAGTGCATATCAATATGCCACACATTAACTACATTTCCTGTTTGTGAATTAGTAGTGTTTGTGTTCTCCTTCACTTTTGAAATACTCTCCAATTTTCTACAATAAACCTATACACCCAGGAAAAAAAAAAAGTATATTGAAAAAGTAAGAAAGACCCTTTCATGAACAAAAGAGTGAGCTTCTCACTATACAAATCATGTGCTGGGTAAACAGTTGCTACCTACCTACCAATATGAAGGGAAAAAGTCCACATTCCTGACATTGAGTATAACTTTTTGTCAGAGAAAACTGATAGGTCCTGGATTTAGCTGTTGATCTATTTAATAACATAATAGCAGCCTTTATGATCGGGTGAAAAGAAAGCACATATGTTTTTAAAGGGAAGAAATTTAAGAACCTTGGACAATGATGTTCAAGAGCAGTCATTTAATGGTTTAAATTCTCAAATAGGCAAAACGTGTATATTTCTGAAACCAGGCAATAAGTAGCTTCACCAAAGAAAGTAATGTTGATTTTAGTTCTGAAGTGTCATTACCATGACTACAGCTCCTTGGAGAATGAATTTAGCCTTTCGGTGAGAAGCAATATTTATTTTTAAACAAGTACTTCAGTGACACCTTCATCCTTGCAAATGTGTAACTCGGTGATTTATGCATGAGAGGGAAAAGATTGCAATCTCTTCAAGCCTTCTTAGTCCAAATGAAACAGAAATTTGAAGTCTTTTACCTTTCATTCTGAGTGATAACAGGTTTTCACATGTATTTTTCAGATAATTGCCTCAATTTTCTCATTCAATTTGGCCGAGAATTCCCCAATTCTCCACACATTTTTCTCTCTTTTGGCCTCTGGGCATTAGGAAAGAACTAAGATTATACAAACCCGACACTGTTGCAGATTTCTAAAAGGAAGGGCAAACAGATGAATAAAGCCAAGAAAACAGCTAGGAGAGGCCCTTGGTTACTATGGAATTACAAGCAACTCCAGTAAGCTTGTGTCAACATGGATTTTCAAATGACCAAGGAGTGTTCTGAGAGGTTTTGCCATGAGAGCAAGTAAATACAAAAATTCATTTGGAAAATCTGAAACACAGATGGCTATTGGCATGCTGGAAAACACAATTCCCAGCCCATGTCTGTATGGGCACGATAAGTGTGTTTTAAGTTGATCTTTGTTTCTTGCACCAAAGAGATTTATGTCCCTGGAGAAACCCTTAAACATTTTTGAAAATAGGGAATCCATTGCAACTTAAGTAAGGTGCAAATACTCCACTTTTAGCTCTAAGACCACACAGTCCACGGGGGAGAGATTCGCCTCCTATTGATTGGTATTCTGCACAGTCATGCTCCTTTCTTTACAAGTAAGTGACATGAGAATCACGTGGGGTTTAGAGTCAGGCAAACCTGGATTCCTGCTCTGACCCAGACCTACTGTTTAACCATGGGTAAAATGCTGAATTTCTCTAAACCTGAGGCTCTTCACCTAGGAAATGGGAGAGAAAGAAGTAATATTACCTCCAGAATAATTTTCGGTGAGAATTCAATGGGTTTATGGATATAAAGTGCATGGCCTAGAAGAAGCAGTTAAATGTTAGTGCCCCTCCCCTTCCTGGTTTCAATCCCAGGGGCCAGCCCTTGGGGAAACCCACTTTCCAGTCATTTGTTCCCTTAAAGCTCATTTGGAGATAAAGAAGTGCATGAAATAGGGATACAAAGTGCAGAAACAGAGAGGGGAAAACGATAAGATTAGGGGTGCCTGGATGGCTCAGTCGGTTAATAGTTCGACTCTTGATTTGGGTTTAGGTCATGATCTCGGGATCATGAGGTCGATCCTAGCTTCAGGCTCCATGGTCAGCAGAGTCTGCTTCTTTCCCTCTGCCCCTCCACCAGCTCTCTCCCTCTCTCTCAAATAAATAAAAAAATCTTTTAAAAAATCTTAAGAAAAATAAAACAATAAAGATGAAATGGAAGCTTCCATTCTGTGCTTTTTGTTTGTTTGCTTTTTTGCTTTCCTTTTTTCAACTTAACACTGAACTTGGAAAATATTCAAAGTGACACAGACACATACATGCACACACACACACACTCAATGACAAAGAAAACTATTCAAGAGTGGAACTCCACGGCGGTGGGGGAAGGAGTTGCACAGTAAAGTAAGAGAGAGCAAATGGGTACCATTTAAAAATAATATTCAGTTGTTTTTCCCTCCTTCATTCCAAAGTAAAATAGGACAAAATCTGACCTTGGGAGAAAAGAAACAGAGTTATCCAACTCCCCTCAGAATTCTTTGTGTAGGTCAGTGTTCTGCCTAGCTACCCACAAAGGACATCCACTAAGTGTTCCATCTGTGTTCTTAGCCACACTGTGGTGAGAAGAACATTCCTCTGAGACTTACTAATCAGGAAGGGAGAGCACTCAGGCTGAAAAAAAAACAGGTGTCTTTCTAAAGAAAATTCCTACATTTACCCTCATGTTAGCATTTAATAACTGTCCCCACATCACAGCACAGAGTGTTGGATCTTTGGACAGACTTCGAAATCTGCTCAGTTTACAAATAAGGGTAAGTGATACTGTCTGAGATCATTCATTCATTTATTCAACCACTCAAAGAATATTCATCAAACATCTACCACGTGCTTGTGAAGAACCAAAGATGTTATCCTGAACCTAACAAACATGGTCCCTAACCTCATGGCTCAGACAATCTAAATGGGTAGATAAACAGTAAACAAAGACTTACAAACATACACGTAACTACAAACATTAAGAGGCATTGTATTTTGTTAAGCTACTGCAGTTTGGGGGACTACCGGAGTTATTACCCATTCAGGAGCGCATATTTGATTACCACTGCAAAATAAATTACCAATGAGGCTTAAAATAATAAACATGAGTTCAGTGTGTGTATAGGAAACAAAGCATGGCTTAGCTGCTCTCTCTGGCTCAACATCTCTCACATGGCTCCATTCAAGGTATCAGACAGAGCCATAGTCAACTTGAAGCTTCAGGGAAGGAGAAACTTCTAAGCTCACTCACATGGGATTAGGATACCTCCAGACTGTCAGGTGGAGACATCAGTTTCTTGCCATGTGAAAGTTTCCAGAAGGCAGTTTAAAATATGGCAGCTGACTTCTCTAAGAGTGAGTGAGCAAAAGAGGGAAAGAATATAAGACAGCGGTCATGGTGTTTTTTATCCTATTTTCATGATGTCTCATCTCTTCTGTGATAATCTGTTTTCTAGAAATGAGCCAGTAAGTCCAACCTACACTCAAGCAGAGATGATACCAGAAGGGACTAAATATCAAAAGGTAGTTCCTTTTGGGAGCCTCCCTAGAGGCTGCTTACCATATATAATGCTCCCACCAGACTATAAGAAGGGGCAAAAATAGACAATTTAGAAAGAAAACGGAAATAAGAGCATTTCAGGGTATGGAGTCTTAGGATGAAAATTACAGCCTTTGTATGCCTTCTCTCCATGATTCCTTTACTGATCCTAACCAAAAATGTGGTTTCAAGAAAGAAATCAGAGAGTGAGTGATCTTAAGCCACAGAAAAATGATTGTCTCTTTCTATCCTATTCCCAGAACACACAGAATGACGCGCTGTCAAAAATGGCAATAGGCGTGTGGAAAGAGAATCTTGAATTACATGTAAAATTGAAATTTCTTATAACCCTTACATAGGTCTCTTGAGCACCTATATGTGATTACTAAAAGTTTTTGCACCCCCAATTTGTGTGTGTGTGTGTGTGTGTGTGTGTGTGTATGTGTGTTGGAGGTTCTCCCCACGAGAAGTTCTCTGAAGCCAGCTGGATGCCCTACAGTTCAACTCAATTCTGACACTATCTACCAGGAAATCACACCAGATTTCACAAGCTACAAGCTCAGGACACGAATGTACCCACATGAGTACACCACACGCCCCTAACTTCAAATGCCAACAGCAAGTCCAGGTTGTCACCTGTGCATTGGGTGCTACTGACTATAGTCAGAGGTCCCCATGAGCCTCTTTTCTTGTTCAATTAATTTGCTAACATGGCTCACAGAACCTAGAGACACACTCCACTCACCAATCACTGACTCATTATCAAAGGCTATAACTCAGAAACAGCCAGATATAAGAGATGCATAGGACAAAGTATGGGGAAAGAGTACAGAGCTTCCATGCTCTGAGTACACCACTCTCTCCACATCTCTTCTGTGTTCATCAACCCTGAGGCCCTCTGAATCTGTCTTTTGAATTTTTCTGGAGGTTTCACAACATCGGCATGAAAGATAAATCATCAGCCATTGGCAACTGATTCAATCTCTGGCCCCTCACCTTTCCCAGGTCAGTAATGGGACTGAACACTGCAGTCCTCTAATCACAGAGTTGGGTGTCCTGGCAACCAATCTCCATCCTTAGGGTACCTAGTATCTTCTGAAGACCAGCTCTTTAACAACAACAACTTTATTGCTCCTACCACTTAGGAAATTCCAATGGTTATAGGAGCTCTGTGCCAGAAGTGGCATGAAGACCAAATATATGCCTTATCATAAACCACAATATCACAGAAATTTACATCTCATCTGGCACAGTCTAATGTTTAGGATGACTGGAGTAACCCAAGATGGTAAGGGTGAGAGAGGCCATCAATGTAGACACGTGCAACCAGTCTGGCATGTCAAGAATCTATGAATTTACAGAGAAATGGTAAGTTATAAGAAAAAATGTAATAGGGGCACCTGGGTGGCTCATTGGGTTAAAGCCTCTGCCTTTGACTCAGGTCATGATCCCAGGGTCCTGGGATCAAGCCTTGCATTGGGCTCTCTGCTCAGTGGGGAGCCTTCTTCCCTTCTCTCTCTCTCTCTCTCTCTGCTTACCTCTTCCTACTTGCAATCTCTGTCTGTCAAATAAATAAATAAATAAAATCTTAAAAAGAAGAAACAATGTAATATTCTGCTTTCTTTTATTCTATTCTTATTCTAATTAATAGATATTTAAGAATCTCCTATAATGTGCTTGGCCCTATGTGTGATCTTAGAACAAAACAGGCATGGTTCATGGCCTCAACCAGTTTAGAGTATGTTGAAAGAGATGGCAAGTAAATATACAATTTAATTTAATCAAACTAGCACAATGATAGTGGCATTTTCAAAGTACTATAGAAGCACAAAAACAGAGCACTTTTACTTTATTGGGTATTTTAAAGTAATCATATGTACACAATTATGCATACTTTTTAAGTAGAAAACCTAGACCTTCCTTATATATATATATATTTTATATATATATAAAAGAAAAAAAACTGCATTTACTGGAACTGTAGATCAGTATATGGATTTTCTTCTTCATCCTCCCACTCTGTTTTCATCATAGCTGACTCTAATTTATGGTCCACAATCCTGCTCTGGCATCCCACTTTCTGAATTCCTCCCTAAATCCCACATTATGCACTGCTGATACTAATATTGTCAGTCCAAGGCAATCCCTCTTAAAACTCCATGCTCTCTGGGTCAGATATGTCCTTTTCCTTGTATGCTTCATGGTTTACCCTAATTGTGAGTTGACATCATATCTCTTCTACTGGAATGCTATTTTCTTCAGAGCAGAACCCCTATGTGTGATTCATCTTCCTATGGCGCTAGTACAGAGTAAATGCTCAGTGTATATATATATTTTAAAGATTTTACTTACTTATTTGACAGAGAGAGAGACAGATCACAGGTAGACAGGGAGGCAGACAGAGAGAGGAGGAAGCAGGATCTCTGAGGAGCAGAGAGCCAGATGTGGGGCTCGATCCCAGGACCCTGGGATCATGACCTGAGCCGAAGGCAGAGGCTTTAACCCTCAGTGTATATATTTTTAACAGGGTACCTGCTCAGTAACTTTTGTAATGTTTCTTTCTTTTCTAAGAAAACCTTTTCATTGTAAAGTATTTGAAAAATATAAGTCAGCAAAAAACAAATACATGGAAATGTTTAATCACACTTTCAGAGATAACTATTCTTAGTATTGCAATGCTATCCTTTGTTAATTAGTCATAAAAATGCTATGACTGATAATGTTTGATTTATGGTGGTACAAGGACAGTTGCCAAAT
Organism: Meles meles; assembly: GCF_922984935.1. Lineage (NCBI taxonomy): Eukaryota > Metazoa > Chordata > Mammalia > Carnivora > Mustelidae > Meles > Meles meles. The sequence goes on along the minus strand of NC_060067.1, from coordinate 128,199,273 downwards.
GCATCTTTTCTCTGCTTCAAATGTCTTAAACATCTTTATCATTAGATATTATTCTTCAATATCATTTTAATAGCTACATGACATTTTGATCTATAATAGATAATAAATTTATTTAATCAATTCTGTTGGTGTTCCGAATGGATTATAGTTTTTTCACTTCTATGGCTATAAATGATCTTATGAATATCTTTGACATGTCAGGAAAAACACAGAAGCCTTTGAAATTAACCAAAATGAAAGACTGCTTTGCGTGCTATCTAATGAACATTTCTGGGTTATTTCATTCTGTAGGGACTACACTGTTCATTGTATTGGAGCTATTTTATAATTCTGTAAGTTGTAGAAAATGTACAATAATGCAGATTATTTTTGTTCAGAGACATGTAAACGAATTTTGTCTGAAGGATGTGGTGATTATTGTCCAGACATTGGTAATATGTCATATCTAGAGTTCAGAATGATGATTCTTAAGGTTCTAGCTGGGCTCGAAAAAGGCATGGAAGATATTAGAGAAACCCTCTCTGGAGATATAAAAGCCCTTTCTGGAGAAATTAAAGAACTAAAATCTAACCAAGTTGAAATCAAAAAAGCTATTAATGAGGGGCAATCAAAAATGGAGGCTCTCACTGCTAGGATAAAGGAGGCAGAAGAAAGAATTAGTGATATGGAAGACCAAATGACAGAGAATAAAGAAGCTGAGCAAAAGAGGGACAAACAGCTACTGGACCATGAGGGGAGAATTTGAGAGATAAGTGACACCATAAGGCGAAACAACATTAGAATAATTGGGATTCCAGAAGAAGAAGAAAGAGAGAGGGGAGCAGAAGGTCTATTGGAGAGAATTATTGGAGAGAATTTCCCTAATATGGCAAAGGGAACAAGCATCAAAATCCAGGAGGTGCACAGAACCTCCTCAAAATCAACAAGAATAGGTCCACACCCTTTCACCTAATAGTAAAATTTACAAGTCTTAGTGACAAAGAGAAAATCCTGAAAGCAGCCTGGGAAAAGAAGTCTGTAACATACAATGGTAAAAATATAAGATTGGCAGCAGACTTATCCACAGAGACCTGGCAGGCCAGAAAGAGCTGGCATGATATATTCAGAGCACTAAACGAGAAAGACATGCAGCCAAGAATACTCTATCCAGCTAGGCTATCATTGAAAATAGAAGGAGAGATAAAAAGCTTCCAGGACAAACAAAAACTGAAAGAATTTGCAAACACCAAACCAGCTCTACAGGAAATATTGAAAGGGGTCCTCTAAGCAGAGACAGAGCCTAAAAGTAGTAGATCAGAAAGGTACACAGACAATATACAGTAACAGTCACCTTACAGGCAATATAATGGCACTAAATTTATATCTCTCAATAGTTACCCTGAATGTTAATGGGCTAAATGCCCCAATCAAAAGACACAGGTATCAGAATGGATAAAAAAAACAAAACAAAACCCATCTATATGTTGCCTACAAGAAACTCATTTTAGATGCAAAGACACCTCCAGATTTAAAGTGAGGGGGTGGAAAACAATTTACCATGCTAATGGACATCAGAAGAAAGCTGGGGTGGCAATCCTTATATCAGATCAATTAGATTTTAAGCCAAAGACTATAATAAGAGATGAGGAAGGACACTATATCATACTCAAAGGGTCTATCCAACAAGAAGATCTAACAATTTTAAATATCTATTCCCCTAATGTGGGAGCAGCCAATTATATCAACCAATTAATAACAAAATCAAAGAAACACATCAATAATAATACAATAATAGTAAGGGACTTTAACACTCCCCTCACTGAAATGGACAGATCATCCAAGCAAAAGATCAACAAGGAAATAAAGGCCTTAAATAACACTCTGGACCAGAGGGACATCACAGATATATTCAGAATATTCATCCCAAAGCAACAGAATACACATTCTTCTCTAGTGCACATGGAACATTCTCCAGAATCGATCACATCCTGGGTCACAAATCAGGTCTCAACTGGAATCAAAAGATTGGGATCATTTCCTGCATATTTTCAGACCACAATGCTCTGAAGCTAGAACTCAATCACAAGAGGAAAGCTGGAAAGAACCCAAATACATGGAGACTAAACAGCATCCTTCTAAAGAATGAATGGGTCAACCAGGAAATTAAAGAAGAATTGAAAAAATTCATGGAAACAAATGATAATGAAAATACAAAGGTTCAAAATGTGTGGGACACAACAAAGGCAGTCCTGAGAGGAAAATATATAGTGGTACAAGCCTTTCTCAAGAAACAAGAAACGTCTCAAGTACACAACCTAACCCTACACTTAAAGGAGCTGGAGAAAAACAAGAAAGAAACCGTAAACCCAACAGGAGAAGAGAAAGCATAAAGATCAGAGCTGAAATCAATGAAATAGAAACCAGAAAAACAATAGAACAAATCAATGAAACTAGGAGCTGTTTTTGAAAGAATTAATAAGATTGATAAACCCCTGGCCAGACTTAACAAAAAGAAAAGGGAAAGGACCCAAATAAATAAAATCATGAAGGAAAGAGGAGAGATCACAACTAACACCAAAGAAATACAGACAATTATAAGAACTACTATGAGCAACTCTATGCCAACAAATTTGAGAATCTGGAAGAAATGGATGCATTCCTAGAGACATATAAACTACCACAACTGAACCAGGAAGAAATAGAAAACCTGAACAGGCCCATAACCAGTAAGGAGATTGAAACAGTCATCAAAAATCTCCAAACAAACAAAAGCCCAGGGCCAGACGGCTTCCCAGGGGAATTCTACCAAAAATTTAAAGAAGAACTAATTCCTATTCTCCTGAAACTGTTCCAAAAAATAGAAATGGAAGGAAAACTTCCAAACTCATTTTATGAGGCCAGCATCACCTTGATCCCAAAACCAGAGAAGGATCCCACCAAAAAAGAGAACTACAGACCAATAACTGTGATGAACACAGATGCAAAAATTCTCACCAAAATACTAGTCAATAGGTTTCAACAGTACATTAAAAGGATTATTCACCACGATCAAGTGGGATTTATTCCAAGGCTGCAGGGTTGGTTCAACATGTGATAGAACACATTAATAAAGAAAGAACAAGAACCATATGATACTCTCAATAGATGCTGAAAAAGCATTTGACAAAGTACAGCATCCCTTCCTGATCAAAACTCTTCAAAGTGTAGGGACAGAGGGCACATACTTCAATATTATCAAAGCCACCTATGAAAACCCACCGCAAATATCATTCTCATTGGAGAAAAACTGAAAGCTTTTCCATTAAGGTCAGGTGCACGGCAGGGATGTCCATTATCACCACTGCTATTCAACATAGTACTAGAAGTCCTAGCCTCAGCAATCAGACAACAAAAATAAATTAAAGGCATCCAAATCGGCAAAGAAGAAGTCAAACTATCACTCTTCGCAGATGATATGATACTATATGTGGAAAACCCAAAAGACTCCACTCCAAAACTGCTAGAACTTGTACAGGAATTCAGTAAAGTGTCAGGATATAAAATCAATGCACAGAAATCAGTTGCATTTCTGTACACCAACAACAAGACAGAAGAAAGAGAAATTAAGGAGTCAATCCCATTTACAACTGCACCCAAAACTATAAGATACCTAGGAATAAACCTAACCAAAGAGACTAAGAATCTATACGCAGAAAATTATAAAGTACTCATGAAAGAAATTGAGGAAGGCACAAAGAAATGGAAAAATGTTCCATGCTCCTGGATTGGAAGAATAAATATTGTGAAAATGTCTATGCTACCTAAAGCAATCTACACATTTAATGCAATCCCTATCAAAATACCATCCATTTTTTTCAAAGAAATGGAACAAATAATTCTAAAATTTATATGGAACAAGAAAAGACCTCGAATAGCCAAAGGAATATTGAAAAAGAAAGCCAAAGTTGGAGGCATCACAATTCCAGACGTCAAGCTCTATTACAAAGCTGTCGTCATCAAGACAGCATGGTACTGGCACAAAAACAGACACATAGATCAATGGAACAGAATAGAGAGCCCAGAAATCGACCCTCAACTCTATGGTCAACTAATCTTCGACAAAGCAGGAAAGAATGTCCAATGGAAAAAAGACAGCCTCTTCAATAAATGGTACTGGGAAAATTGGACAGACACATGCAGAATAATGAAATCGGACCATTTTCTTACACCACCCACGAAAATAGACTCAAAATGGATGAAGAACTTCAGTGTGAGAAAGGAATCCATCAAAATCCTTGAGAAGAACACAGGCAGCAACCTCTTCGACCTCAGCCACAGCAACTTCTTCCTAGGAACATTGCCAAAGGCAAGGGAAGCAAGGGCAAAAATGAACTATTGGGATTTCATCAAGATCAAAAGCTTTTGCACAGCAAAGGAAACAGTTAACAAAACCAAAAGACAACTGACAGAATGGGAGAAGATATTTGCAAACGACATATCAGATAAAGGGCTAGTGTCCAAAATCTATAAGGAACTTAGCAAGCTCAGCACCCAAAGAACAAGCAATCCAATCAAGAAATGGGCAGAAGACATGAACAGACATTTCTGCAAAGAAGACATCCAGATGGCCAACACATACATGAAAAAGTGCTCCACATCACTCGGCATCAGGGAACTACAAATCAAAACCACAATGAGATATCACCTCACACCAGTCAGAATGGCAAAACTTGACAAGTCAGGAAATGACAGATGCTGGTGAGGATGCGGAGAAAGGGGAACCCTCCTCCACTGTTGGTGGGAATGCAAGCTGGTCCAACCACTCTGGAAAACACCATGGAGGTTCCTCAAAATGTTGAAAATAGAACTACCCTATGACCCAACAATTGCACTACTGGGTATATACCCTAAAGATACAAACGTAGTGATCTGAAGGGGCACATCACCCGAATGTCTATAGCAGCAATGTCTACAATAGCCAAACTATGAAAAGAACCTAGATGTCCATCAACAGATGAATGAATAAAGAAAAGGTGGTATATATACACAATGGAATACTATGCAGCCATCAAAATAAATGAAATCTTGCCTTTTTCAACGACGTGTATGGAACTAGAGGGTATTATGCTTAGTGAAATAAGTCAATCGGAGAAAACAACTATCATATGATCTCCCTGATATGAGGACATGGAGATGCAACATGGGGGGTTAGGGAGATAGGAGAAGAATAAATGAAACAAGATGGGATTGAGGGTGAGAGAAACCATAAGTGACTCTTAATCTCGCAAAACAAACTGAGGGTTGCTGGGAGGGGTGGTTGGGAGAGGGGGAGTGTGGTTAGGGACATTGGGGAGGGTATGTGCTATGGTGAGTGCTGTGAAGTGTGTAAACCTGGTGATTCACAGACCTGTACCCCTGGGGATAAAAATACATTATATGTTTATAAAAAAATAAGAAATAAATAAAAAATTTTAAAAAAGAGAAATGTTTCACCCTACAGAAATCAAAATAATTCAGTTATTGTTGCATACAACCACTTACATGAATCTTCACAAACAAAATGTGGAATGGGATCCAAATATAAACTATATGATTGCATTGAATACAAATCTGAAAAAGAGCAAGTTCTAGGGTTTGAGGAATCATGACAATGGTTATCTTTTGGACAGAGGCTTCAATAATATGTAGGTCCCGGCATGAAAGAACTTCTAGGGTGACTGTTAGAGTTTTATATCCAGTCATAACTGGTGGTTACTCAGGTGTATTTCCTTTGTAAACATTCATTGGGAAGTACTTATGAATCATGCACTTTATGTTGCTTATGCCATTCTTTAAATCATAGTTTATATTAAAATTAGAAATTCATTATATCATTTTCCAACAAGCTTTTGAATCTTTCCTAATATATTGCTATTTAAACAATACATGTGCTAATAAAATAAGTGAACTTGATTATTTTCCATTAATACTTACTATAGCATTTCAAGTTTGTGTCCACCAGTGGTTTCAGTAATTCTGGACAATTTTTTAGGTTCATTTCTTAATTTTTATTTCTGGTACCTTCCAGATAGTATAAATTTGGATCCTGTACCCAGAGCAGGCCTCATGGGCATGATTCCTGTTGTTTTCTTTTTTTTTTTTTTAAGAGTGTGGTAAAATTGTTTAATTGGGTGAAAAATATTCACCATCACAGTAAATAAAAAATGATTAAATAAAAAGTATAAATCCATTACACACAAAATGATATATATATATATGTACATAAGTAAAAAGCTATAGAAGATACAACTATAAAGATATATGCCAAAATGTTATTCCTGGATATATTAATTTTCTATTACTTCATAAAAATTTGCTACATAAACTTAGTTCCTTAAAACAACACACATTTATTATCTCACACTTTCTGTAGGTCAGAAATCCAGGCACAGCTTAGGTGGATTCTCTGCTCAGAGTCTCTAGACTGAAACAAAATGTCAGCCAGGACTGTGGTTTTCATACTGGGCATAGGGTTCTCTTCCAAGCTTACTAGTTGTTGGCAGAATTCACTTCCTTGTGGCTGTATGACTGAAATTCTTATTTTCCTGCCAGAATTTAAAAGCTGCCTGCAGTTTTTTTTGCCATGTGACCCCATAGGCAATTCACAACATGGGTATTTGCTTTTGTCTAGGCCAGCTGGAGCATGTATTTTAGACTTTCTTTTTTCCAAACATCCAGTGCAAACGCTATTTTTAAAGGGCTCAACTGATTAAGTCAGACCCACCCATGATAATCTCTTGTTTGCCTTATGATGAAACATAATTATGGGAGTGATAGCTACCATCTTATTTACAAATGCAACCTTGACTCAAAGGAGGAGGGATTACATCTGGGCAAGGGTCATGGGGCATCATCTTAGAGTTCTGCCTCCCACAACAGGTTCTTTGTGTTTTAGATTTTCTTCTTTATCATTTCTTATTACATTTCTATAATTTAAAAATGCTACTAATAAAAACCTGTGAATTGTTCTTATGTAAATGAGTGCTGTTCCTAATCTCAGTGCACATTTGCTCTTTTTTCATAATTATATTGGTAACAAAATTTATAATGCAATGTAGTAACATCTGTAGAGTCATGATCCTCACACTCAGAATAGCTCTGTGCCTAGCTGAATATTCAGTTGTCACCTTCCTGAAACATTTGATAATTGTCATTTTTAAATTTATGTCTTATAAGTGAAGTCTACTGGGACAGTGGTGCAGAGGAGATAACGTGCGGTGTAGGTATCTACCTTTCCTTGTTGCCCTGTTTACAGAGAATGCTCATAATGCTCCCTAAGCACAGGATTCCCATACACCCATGATGCATGGGAGCTCAACAAAACTGAAGGCAAGGAACCAGGCTACATCTACATCTGGTGAAGCATAGGCACTGACAGGCCAGAGATCATTCATTCTGTTCAACCATAATTTACATCAAGTAGGAAAAAGCACATTGGAATTCTCAGACATGCTAATGACCAAAGAACCCTATCAGACCCTTTCTCACTACCTCAAATCCCTGGTTAAGCCAACCACTTACATTGAAAATGATAATGTAGAAGGAAAGGGAAATACAGGGTTTTCCATAGTTTCTTATTTTTTGTTTGTTTATTTGTTTGTTTTCTTTCAGTGCTTATGGATTTGGCAACATACTTAGGTAGAAAGTGCATGTATCAAGAAGTGAAATAAAAACAGCAGAGTTTGGTAAGCATTTCCACTGTTCTGATAAAATGACTACATGTGCATATATGAGTTATGGAACATGAAATGTATGATTTTTGTGTTCCTCATACTAACTAAGCATTCATATTTGTATTTAAAAATTATTATTGCAGGTTATAAATATGAAGTGTGAAATTCCTGCAAATGATTTTTTTTTTTACTTAGAAAAACATTAAATAGCAAATAAAACACAGGATGAGCCAAGAGACATAAAATGAGAGAAAGGTAAAAGTTGTATATTTTGCTTGGTTTCTTCTTTTTTAAACAAGAGGCCCACGCTTTCTTTCATTCTTTTTTTTTTTCCAAAGATTTTATTTATTTATTTGACAGACAGAGATCAGAAGAGGGCAGAGAGGCAGGCAGAGAGAGATGGGGGAAGCAGGCTCCTGGCCGAGCAGAGACACCACCCATGCGGAGCTTGATCCCAGGACCCTGAGATCATGACCTGAGCTGAAAGCAGAGGCTTAACCCACTGAGCCACCCAGGCGCCCCAACACTTTCATTTGTTACTGACCCCAGAAAATTATTTTAGGCTTTGTCTATGCTCACAGTTGGTATAAGTCTAGAATCCTTTTACTGATGATGACTTCCCCCCACCCCCACCTCCTGCATCAAGCATTAGACAGATGAAGTCCCTAACTAACTGGGCCATAAAATAGAGGGTATTTTTATTTTCAAATTATAAAGACTATGAGCGCCTGAGGTTCCCAACTTTTATTATTTACCTCTTCCCTTGCTTCTAGGGGTATATCTGTTACCAAAACTTCCACGGTAGGAGAAAACTTTGGCACCCTCTGGAGCCTTATTGTTCGTGTCTGCTGACCAGATTCTTTCTTCATTTTTATTTTATTCTGAATGTATTTTGCCCCATATCCACATGAATTTTTAGGGAAAAAGGATCCTACTAGATCCAAATCTTTTTCTGCTATATTTCCAGAATTCTGCCAGCTGTTTAAAATCATTAAATTCTTGTCATTTTGTTATTTTTCTCTAAACTAAAAGGATACTAACTCCCCTACACAATATATTCACTTGTCCTAGACTTTATAATCGTAGCTTTATGTTAGAAACTTTGTCAGAATTTATTCTTCTATAGGATTTCATATCCCTCATGTAAACTTTTCCATTAGAGCCATGGTAATTATAAAAAATAATTCCCTATAGGTAATTTTATAGGTAATTATAAAAAATAATAAACCACATCTGCATTGAGTTCACCATACTTTGCTTTGAATCTCTTTCTGTCTAGAAAAAAATCTTCCAGTTTTTCCTCACTTTTTCATCTAAACTGATTCTAAGTGTAACTGGATAAACCAATATACTGCTTTCAATTATTTTCAAAGATAACACTGTAGAAAAGAATTATTATCTGTGAACATAGCTTAAGTGAAAAAAAATATGTTTTTGCCACATACATTCTGTACGTATAAATGAGACAATGATAATGAAAGAATCAGGCAAACACCATGACTATAAAAATATTGGGTTTTCATATGTTAAGACTGAATTTGTCTACAAATAATGAATTAATGACTTATAGCAGAATAAAGAAATACCTTTTATTCATTAAAAAAAAAGGTCAGAATTTGGAGATTTCTGACCTTGGGCCAGTGGCTCAACATGTTTGTGGTTGTTTTTACTTTTCTCACATGGAGCAAGAAGACTGCTAATGCCCCAGCTATTCCTATTTTTGGGGGGGTTGGACACATTGCCATTCCAAACAAAAGTGTGATTTTTTTTTCAGCATACAAGGGATAGGAACAAATATTGAATGGGAAATATTGATATTATTATTATATTATATATTATATATATTATATATTGTTATTGGTATTTTTAAAACTAATTTGATTGGCATCATCCATTATTTATTATTACATGCCCATGAATGCGCTTTTGCTTTTCTTGGATTTGAGAACCTTTACCAACAGAATATTGTAACCTTAACCAGTTGAAAAGATGTATGTGAATAAAATTAACTGAAATAAAAGAAACAGAATCTATGCAACTGTCTCTTGATATTTAAAATTTTTAAAGGTGTACTCTGTCTTTTAGAACTTGGAAAGTCTTATTAAAATTCACATGCCGGTACAAAAAGAAGAGCTGGCAATTAACATTTTTACAACAATAACCAGTAAGAATTGGACACAAATTTAAAAAAAAACATACATTATAACTTTCTAGGATCTTATAAAGAAAATAAAAAAGCTAGAAGAGAATATTTTCATTTGTTTGGCATTGAAATAAGAGACACTTATAGCATTAACTGAGATTCTTTTTTTTAACTTTTTTTTGGTAGAAATTGCGCTGTTTTGTTTTTGTTTTTGTTTCTTTTCAGAGTAACAGAATTCATTGTTTATGCACCACACCCAGTGCTCCATGCAATACGTGCCCTCCTTAATACCCACCACCTGGCTCCCCCAACCTCCCACCCCCCCCCCCTCAAAACCCTCAGATTGTTTTTCAGAGTCCGTAGTCTCTCATGGTTCATCTCCCCTTCCAATTTCCCTCAACTCCCTTCTCCTCTCCATATCCCTATGTCCTCCATGTTATTTGTTATGCTCCACAAATAAGTAAAATCATATTACTCTCTCTGCTTGACTTATTTCACTCAGCATAATCTCTTCTAGTTCCATCCATGTTGATACAAAATTTGGGTATTCATCCTTTCTGATGGAGGCATAATACTCCATAGTGTATATGGACCACATCTTCCTTATCCATTCATCCGTTGAAGGGCATCTTGGTTCTTTCCACAGTTTGGCGACGGTGGCCATTGCTGCTATAAACATCAGGGTACAGATGGCCCTTCTTTTCACTACACCTGTAACTTTTTAAACATTAAGGCAAAATATATGCCAATATGTGGGGAATCACTTGATACCTACAAAAGGCAGTCTTAGGAATACCATTAGTGTTTAATTATAGCAATCAATGGAAACAATAAAATCATTAATTAAAAAATGTGATTTGTGTCCTAATCCAAGAAATTATAAATTTTAAAATATATTACGAAGAAAGAAAGAACACTTAGTACACTTCAATCTAATTGTAAACTGCAAGACAATTAAATATTAAAAAATTCAGAAAGGCTCTTTCCATTGAATTAAACTCAGGTGTGTTTGATTTTCTATAATGCGGCAAGGATAGAGGAATAAAGATTTAAAGACAAATTAAAAGGATTCTTTACTACTCCATCCTTTGGTCAAAATATCACACTAATCTAAGAATATTGTTTTAATATTCTGACTCTCCATCTCTTTAAGTCATGGCAAATTTATCTCCTTCTTCCTCCTTTCCTCTTTCTTTTTTTTTTTTAAAGATTTTATTTATTTATTTGAGAGAAAGAGAGCAAGCGCTAGAGAGCATGAGCAAGGTGAAGGGCAGAGGAAGAAGCAGACTCCCCACTAAGCAGGGAACCCAATGCGGGGATTGATTCCAGAACCCTGAGATCATGACCTGAGTGAGCCAAAGGCAGAAACTTAAATGACTGAGTCACCCAGGTGCCTCCTCTTTTCCCCTTTCAAATGAGAAATTTCCCATTTGCCTTCCTTTCGAGTGTTGAAAATTATATCTTCTTCTATTAGTTTATATATAGGTATATATGTATATATACATATATGTGTGTGTGTGTTATTATTTAATACTGAATAATTCAGAAAGGTTCTTTCCACAAGGTTAAGCTCAAGTGTGTTTGGTTGTCTATAATGTGGCAAGGATAGGGGAATAAAGGTTTAAAGACAAATTGAAATGTTTTTTTACTACTCCATCCTTTAGTCAAAATATAATTTTAGATACTTTTCTTAGTCCTGTAGTCCTTGTGTTATCAATATTAGACAATACCTTTCTTTTTAAAGATTTTATTTATCTATTTATTTATTTGATAGAGACTCACATACACACACATGCACACACACAAACAGGAGCAGTGTGGAAGGCGCAGAGGGATTAGCAGACTCCTTGCTGAGCAGGAAGCCTGATAGGGTCTCTGTCACAGGACCCTGGGATCATGACCAGAAGCCAAAGGCAGATGCTTAACTGACTGAGCCACTGGATGCCCCTAGACAACATCTTTTTTTTTTTTTTTTTTGAAGATTTTATTTATTTGACAGAGAGAGATCACAAGTAGGCAGAGAGGCAAGCAGAGAGAGAGAGAGGAGGAAGCAGGCTCCCCGCCGAGCAGAGAGCCCAATGCGGGACTAGATCCCAGGACCCTGAGATCATGACCTGAGCTGAAGGCACAGGCTTAACCCACTGAGCCACCCAGGTCCCCCCAACATCTTAATAATCTACAGTAGAAAGTTGGAAAATCGGACTCTTATATTTTCCCCAACCTTTTCTTCTATTACTTTTTCCACTTGCTGATAACTGTATTTCTCACTTAGAGACATTTGTAATAGAAAATGGAAACTCACAGACAGTGGCAGGCCATATTGCCCATATTGGTTTACTGTCTCATACACAATAGACTTTTTCTCTAACTACTTTTCAGTGGCTGGAGGAGACATATAATCCAACTCTGGTGAATCAAATGTAAGTTTAACCATGTGAGCAGAGCATCTTGAAGAGGCTTTAAACAGAGAACAACTCAGGTGATGACATGCTGTTCCTTACTCTTCTTCTTCTTACCCACTTGAATGGTGACTATAGTGCTTGGAGATGTATACCGTTACTTGAATGCTGAGGAAAATCTTGAAAGTGAAGTTTTCACACAAAAGTGGTATGAAAGCTATGAAAAGCTGCTGGGTTTCACCAGCGATCTTCAAGTACTTTTGTGGAACTTAACCAGAGAATTTTGGTTCATGACATAACTGATTAAGCTATTCTCTGCTGTTTCTTTCTCATTTTCAGGAAAGAAAAAGGTAAACTGAATAAAATGATTAAAACAAATAGGATTTATTGTTTACTTAACTAGAAATCCAGAAATACATAGTCCTATGGTTGATACAGCAGACCAAATATGCCATTAGGTTTTCAGGCTTTTCTGTATTTCCTCTCAAGTAATACTGCTATATTGATCTATTGGACTCGTACTTGTTACCTGTCTCATGGTCTCTAGATGAATACTGGAGCAGCCACGGAGATGCACTACTCAGAAGTCCATCTAAGAGAATCTGCTGTGGAGAGCGGTGTTGCCTGACCGCTCCAGCTGCTACACCCCTGGATGACTGACCATGTGAAAACTGAGACCACAGTTCCCCTGATCTGCTCCTAACTAATGACTGAGCATGATAGAGGTACTAGAGTCGGGCTTTTCCAGACCAGTGCTAGATTCCACAAATGGGAAATATTGGCCCAGGTTCACCCCACTGGCCTGACACTTTTTAAAACTGCATCACTTTCTGAGTCTTTTCCTCCCAAGGCTTCGTTCCCATGCTGCTCCATTGATAGAGGTCAGAACCACTTTGTGGTGGGAAGTCTCTTCTTGAGTAATTCTGCTCCCTGTCCATTTTTTGCTTTATAGACATTTCTCCCACAAATCTTTTGGATGTCTAGTTAGTCCTGACATCAACTTCTTGGAAGACTCACGCTAACACAGGTGGTGCTGAAAATGATTAAAGAAATAGGCAATAAAATGGGCTTTGAGGACTGGCTCACTCCACGTGGAAAGTGGGGCACAGGAGGGCAGCTAAGCACTCAAGTTTTCACCAGTGGAAAACTGGAAAAGCATCCCAGTCACTGGAGAAATGTGCCAGCATGAAGATTCAGACATCTAAGTAATTGGGAGGGTGGGGCATGATGTTCCAAGGTCAACAGTCTGCTAATTATTACTGAATTGTGTTGGTGATCTGAAGACAGATAATGAGAAAATGAGAGTCATGAACAAAAAGTTAGAGGCTGACTGACAGAGACAGTCTCCTTCTTAGTTTATAGGAAGGCAATAGAGGGGCACCTGGGTGGCTCAGTTGGTTAAGGGTCTGACTCTTGGTTCCAGCATATGTCCTCATCAACTGGTTGTGAGCTCAAGCTCTTTGCCCAGCTCTGTGCTCAGTGTGGAATCTGTTTAAGATTCTTTCCCTTTCTTCCTTCTCCCTGACCCTCCCTGCTCACTCTCACGCACTCCTTATCTCTCTCAAATAAATAGATAAAATTTTTAAAATTAAAAAAAAAAAAGTAGAGGAACAGATACATTTGAAGAGCAAGGTCAAGATTTCATCACTAGAATCATAGCTATCCAGGAAAGGCAGACCTGTCATTGCTAAAGTCAGGTGAAATCTACGATCCAGGAGGATGGAATGGGAAATATTGGTGAACAGAGCCTTGTCTGTTCAGACCCCTCTGAACATTCAAACTTGGAAAAGCAAACCACTCCTTCATTGTAAGTACTCGTGTTGTTCTCCCTGTGTCCCCAGTATCCATATGCCTTTCTTACAGAAAGCAAAGGCACCTCCCCTGGTGTTGTCCTTATCATTTTTCCTCACAGGCCAGTAACTAAGGTTAAATCCACTGGGGACCTGCTGGACCTCATGAAGGAACAAGGACAGGTCAGCCTGAAAGAGCCATAGAATAGACTAGCAAGAGACATTTAACTGACTGAGCCAACCAGCTGCCCCTGGAATTACTTAATAGTATGCTTTAAATACAATTTCAAATAAAACTAACAGAATTAGAGATGAATTCAGAGTATGACTTCAATATTAAATCATCATATAAGATCAAGTATTAATATTTTGATAACAAAACATATTTTTGTAAATTTAAGTGCAGATATTTTATAATTCAAGATATTTACTCAGTATTAAAAATTTTATAAAATGGTAGAACTTACTTTCTCCTTTTGCATACCCTTCTTTAGCTTCATGATGTGACATGAACTTTGTATGGAAAGATTCTTATCATTTCTTTGAAAATTTAAACCAGAATTTGAGCCATGCAATTTCTTTCAATCTATGAATTGGCCATTCTGATGTTATTGTTTCACTTTAAAAATATAAGACCCCTATTATTTCAATACTAGAACTATGTTATGAACTTAATTGTACAAAGAATTAAAAGTTCTTTACATTATATCGTGTTGTAGATTATAAAACAAAATGTTCCATTGCTCCCTTATTTTTATGGAAAAAACACAATTTATTTTGGAAGGATTTTTGTTTGCTTGACCATTTTTAGTCAATTTAGTATGGTGAGAAATATAGATTGGCTCTTCATGACAATTTAAATTTTATTCTATTCTGTGAGAGATGTATGAAACATGTAATCACTACTATATATAGTAAATATATAACTATATAATATAATCAAATATAATACAAATATATAATATACATAGTAAATATATAATTACTATTTATACACTCGTAACACTTAACAAACCCTGTTATATGTGCTATTTTTGTAATAGACATATGTAAAGATAAACAAATCATTTATATTCTGAGTATCTAAATAAACTTGATAATTACATTTACCCATAATTTCAAATTCTTATCTCAAAATGCTTCAAATTTTTTCTTGCTAAAACAAAAATGGGGGCTGCCTGGGTGGGTCAGTTAGTTAAGCATCTGCCTTTGGCTCAGGTCATGATCCTGGAGAGTCGAGATCGGACTCCAGCCCCACATCATCCTCCTTGCTCAACCTGCTTCTCCCTCACTCTGTCCCTCCTTCTGTTCATGCTCTCTCTCACTTTCTCTCTCAAATAAATAAATAAATAAATAACTTCAAAATAAAAAAAAAATTCAAAATATGAAATGTATGACCATATTGTATTAAATAGATACCCATATGAATCAAGATTTAGATATTTAGGTTGCTTGTTTTAAAAATCGGTTAACTCATCGGAGAGGTTCTTATGGAACTGAGTGTATAGTATGGGAGACCTACTGAGTTTGCAATAGCAGAAAGGTGTTTCTGGTTCTTCTGGCAGTGTTTGCTGTATCAGAGCGTGCAATATTCTAATGATCTCACTTATGTGTGGGATCCAAAAACAAACCAAATTAAAACAAAACAAAACAAAACAACAAAAAGACCAAAAAAAAAAACAAAAACAGCTCATAGATACAGAGAACAATTTGGTAGTTGCTAGGCAGGGTGGGAAGGGGAGGGTGGGAATAGCTATGGGGTGAAATGGAAGAAGAGGGTCAAAAAGTACAAACTCCAGTGATTAAAAAAATCAGGGGATATAATGTAGAATATGGTGAATGCAGTTAATAATATTTGTTGCATATTTGAAAGTTGCTAAGAGACTGGATCTTAAAATTTTTCAATCACAAGAGAAAAGATTTTTTGTAACTATGCATGGGGACAGATTTTCATTGGACTAATTGTGGTGATCATTTTGCAATATAGATATATACTGAATCATTACATCTTACACCTGATGCTAATAAAATATTCTATGTCAATTATATCCCAATAAATAAATAAATAAATAAATAAAGTGATTCTACCACATTCTTTTTGAAATTTTGTGGAGCTATAGGAAGCCGTGAACTTGTATTCAATATGTAGAATTTTATTAGGAGAGAAATGTTATCAAATCAACAACAGGGTTAAACAATGGCATTATTTATTGAGTCCTGGAACCATTCCCTCCCCTTGAGGAGTGAGCAGTACATGTCTGGATAACAGCCAACGTTAAGTTCTCCCCTTCTGAAGCACCATTCTCAGAGCACAGCTGAAAAGGCACAGAAACACAGGTGCAAATATTCGAACAGATACAATAAAGGAAAATCATTTTCCATGAATACATTCACTTTTGTGAGAGTATTCAAAAACATAAGAAGAAATTTTTAAAATGGATTTTAAAGCAATGTTGGACTGATTGTCTGAAATGCATATGTAGCCATAATTGTGTGGGTGCGTGCACACACACATACACATTAGGCCATGTTTTTTTTTTTCTTTCAATATATTTCTGTGAACATTTCTAAGCACATCTTTATTTTATTTTTTTAAAGATTTATTTATTTATTTGACAGAGAGACAGGGAACACAGCAGGGAGAGTGAGAGAGGGAGAAGCAGGCTTCCTGCTGAGCAGGAGTCTGATGTGGGGCTCGATCCCAGGACCCTAGGATCATGACCTGAGTCGAAGGCAGACGCTGAATGACTGAGTCACCCAGGTTCCCCACATATTTTCTTTAAATGTTAGTGAGCTCTGAACATTTTAAGGAGGAAGCTCCAGGGTTATGAGAAACAGCTAAGCATTTCATTTCATGTAATGACATAATTAAGATAGGAGTATTGGGTACATTCTCTTAAGATAAACTTATCAGTTGGGGCACCTGGGTGGCTCAGTGGGTTGAGCCACTGCCTTCAGCTCAGGTCATGATCTCAGGGTCCTGGGATCGAGCCCCACATCGGGCTCTCTCTCAGCAGAGAGCCTGCTTCCTTTCCTCTCTCTCTGCCTGCCTCTCTTGTGATTTCTCTCTGTCAAATAAATAAATAAAATCTTTAAAAAAAAAAAGATAAACTTATCAGTATTTCATTTAAAGAACACACAATTATTTTTAAAAATTATCATAGCTGGGAGAAGTACATATACAGAAAATATTCTCTGGCTGGTCCTTTGAGGAGCGTTAATGCCACTATGCTGAAAAATGCAAAGCAATTCAGTGGTTTGTTTTAAGAGAATTTTTAAAACATCAAGAATAAATATTTCCTTTCTTTTATTTCTCAAAATAAAGCTTGGCTTTTATTTTTCTTTGGTAACTTAAAGAAGTCTTTAGTATAGTCAATTATAACTATGTGGTTAGAATATGAATTATGAGTTCAGATATGAAGTAATAACCGTAGGAGATTACTTGGTATAAAACCTCTCATCCAAAGATATAAATATGTGAAGGAAAAAAAAAAAAGTGTTCTAAAAGCAGAAAACTTCACTGCAGGTGCCTGCTATTGGCAATGTCATGTAATAAAGTAGTTGGCATTGATCTATGTTTTCATAAGCCCTGTGGTATTCTGCAGGCTTATTAGCAAAGTGTATTTTGTAAAGTTGCAGGTTTAAATCTCTTTCTAATGGTGAGTACTTCTCACAATGAAGAAATAAGAGTCCTCTTGCTTTTTCAACGGTTGAGATAAATGGCTCCCGGTGGGTTTGGAAAAGAAGGCCGGTCTAAGATAAAGCTGACCTTAAGATACTTGGAGGTCCTCCACCACCTGTATAGTATCAACTGTAATTGTACTGACGCATTCAGTATTTGGGCCGTCCTCATTATAAGTTAATGGAATAGCCAGATTTGAGCACAAATTGTGTTGTTAGGAGCTCCTCAACTGACCATGTATCATCCCAAGCCTTAATAGGAATGACAAGTAGGAGTACAAAAGCATTAGGGGATCAAGGCTGAAATAGGTTTCATTGCTAGTTCTAGGACACCACAAAACCCTACTGTATGTCTTATTCATTTTAACTTTGACACTCTTTTTTACGTTATTTTAATGCAACTCACCCTGCTTGTCTTTTGCAATACCTAACAGATGAGTCAAATATTTAGTAAATGATTGCTTTTATTCCTTTAATATAATGCATGCTTCCTTTTTCTCATGTAATCTTCTTATAGTATTTTGCAAGGTTGCCATTAGGATTAAATCTATAGATGATATAGCAACTATATCGAATGCATTAAAAAATCATTGCCTCAGAGCAGCTTATAATCTAATTTTTAATTTCATTAGGGTCTATATGGAAGAGGCAAAAAATCAAGCCCTCCAAGTGTGTGAGACTTGTGCCTCTATCTGACGTCCCTTTGAGCTCTATTACCATAACTTATTTAAGAACAGAATCATTCCTTTCAGGAAGAAACCAATAGCCTGAAAAACATCAGCTCCATTGAACTTCAAGGTCTAGTTAGTGGCTGAATCTGGTTGGGGCACCACAGAAGAGAATCATGCCAAAAGTCTACCCCCACCAGCAGTGTTCATGAAAGCACATGCAATGGCAACATTTACCCTTGATGGGTACTTTAGTGATTTGCCTTTTTACGTCTGTTTTATACTGAGGAATGAGCCGAATTCTAACCATGGCTTCTCTCTATGACCCTTATAAACTACCCCTGTTCTCTAATTGTTCTCTATCCTCTGTTCTTTTCATTCTCTTCCACTTTAGACTATATTCCCCTGAGGATAAGGACCCATATCCGTTTTCCAGCTGGTTGAAAGAGATTATATTCCATTTCATGATTATACATTACTAAAGCATTTGTTTGATTCACTACAGGCAGAAATAAACTGAACATGCCCACTTTCCTTAGTAGTTTAGTGATAATCTGCTGTGCTCATCTTTTGCACACTATATTTTGAGGACTCGTATTTGAAAAGTATAAAAACCAAAGGCTAAAAATTGGATTATACTGACCCACTTCTGCAATTACTATTGCTTTTCAATATCTTCCATGCACACTGCTATTGGAATTGATGAGTAACAGAAAATAACCAATTTAACAAGATTTTGATGGGATTGTTCTCATATGGGAGTGACAATAGCAAAATTCTTTCCTATGGACTTAAAACATCATAATACTATATTCAAAAAATAGTATCAGTATGTATTTGTAATATGAAAAGATATATACCTATTTCTTTAACAAGAGAAACAATTCTTGATTTCATGAAATTTGAAAACAATAGAAGTCATTATTACATATTATTACATTATTATTTTTTACTACCTCAGAACCTTATTTCAAAGTATTTCTGAAGCACTTACTTGGTTACAAATCAGGTAATACCATCATAAGAAACTTCCAAAAATTAGTTACAAATTAGAGGGTATTATAAAAAGATTCTTTGCGAAATGTAATTGGAAATTATTAGTGTTATGTTAGTCCAAATCATACTAAAATGAATCCAATTATAGTGACACTAGAAATATTCAGTTTAAAAATGGTCCTTTTGTGCTAATTATTAAGCTGGCTACAAATATTTGTCAAATTTGCTGGTGGACTCTACTGTTGGGTCAATAATAAATGAACAAGTAGAATGCTTATTTGAATAGAGACAAAAGTCATGCTTATAAAATTTACAAAGAAATGCTCTTGTAAAATATAAATTGGGACAGGATATATATATGTATATAATATAAGCAACAGTAGAACCATATTTAAAATAAGGCAGATTCCCCAGTTAGAAAACACATTTTAAAATTGGTCAGCTGCAAAATATTACCACCTGTAGGATCATCTTTTGATATTCTTTCAAAAAAATTATGCTATTAATGATTTTTGGTAGGAGACACAAATTGCCATAACATAGGAGTATACAAAAAAAAAATTACAGAGGTATATGCAAGGGATGGATATCAGTCACTAGGCAATTTGGAAGTCTTCATATGAAGAGATGAAATTTTAACATCACTAGAAAATTTTGAAAATACATTTTCTAATTAAGTTTTAGCCATGAAATATAATGTTGTTTTTGTTCTTAACAGATTTTAGTAAAGATGAATTATACAAAGTCAAGTCATTAATAGTATATTATTAATTAATCTAATTATATATCTAGTATCTAAGAGCTTCTAATTTCTAAAAGCCTATTTCTCCCAGATTGTTAGCAAGCATGTGCATTTGGGAAATTTAAAAAGAAGTAATTATACTAATCTCTGTCAAAGGTTTTTTCCATTTCTTTATTGCCAAATACTAAAATTAAGAAGTTTTATAATTTTTATTCTTAGAACAAAATACTGTTATTGTGACTGATATAATATCTGATAAGGAAAGTTCATTTGCATTAAATTTGGTTAGGCTGTGTCAAGGTGTGTATGTAATACAAATATGGTAGGTTAATTGCCTGGGCTTCGATTTTGAATGTTGTTGGTTGATTCTGACTGTCCACTCTCAACATCTGTGAAAAAGGTAATAATGGATAATAGTACCTTACTGAACTGTTGCAAGCACTGTCTGAAAAATAACAATAGACCATAACCGTTGTATTGATTGTTGTTTTTATTGAGACAAAGGGTAAAGGCTGGCTCATAGATAGACTTGCTTTTAACCTTTTTTTTTTTAAAGATTTTATTCATTTATTTGACAGACAGAGATCACAGGTAGGCAGAGAGGCAAGCAGAGAGAGAGAGGGAAGCGGGTTCTCTGCTGAGCAGAGAGCCTGACGTGGGGCTCAATCCCAGGACTCTGAGATCATGACCTGAGCCAAAGGCAGAGGCTTAACCTACTGAGCCACTCAGGCACCCAGACTTGCTTTTGACTTTAAGGACTTTTTATATTCTATGACTTTCTAGTCATGCATACTTATAATTTGATTACTACATACTAATTATATAGATCCTGCCATTGTGCCCAGGCATTGATTCCCTAACTCCCCACTGGAAGGCCATTGGTTTTCCAGGACAACAGATCTATCAGACTAGAAGATTAAAGAGCCATTCAATAATACTATTCCTATGGCCAAGTTCCCATTGCTGAACTTCCCTTCTGGCTGAGGCTTTAGTTTTACTGATAAAGTTCCATTGATTTCCCAAGTCCAAGTTTCCTAGCCTCTCCTCCCAGGACAGAAAGGCTCTGGCCAGTATTACATTTTCAGGGGTGGAGCAGGCCTGGGAGTGGAGCAGACGTTTGTAGACTTTTGCATGGTGGAAGCGAAAAAGAAATTAACATGAATCATAAGAGATGTGGGGCTCTAGCTTCAGGACTGGCTGTGTTTAGGAAAGAAAGCATGGACCATTAAAAAATTAGGGCCAAAGTTTGTACAGTGAACAAACCAAGATCCAAAGCAAAACGATGAGAGACAGAGAGAGAGGTGTTTAAGATTTATGGCTGTAGTGTTCCCTAAAGCAGCCGCTTGCCCCTGAAATACTGTTTTGTTTTTTCTTTTTTTTAAGATTTTATTTATTTGACAGAAAGGGAGGTAGCACAAGCAGAAGGAGCAGCAGAAGTAGAAGTATGCTCTCTGCTGAGCAAGGAGCCCAAGGCTGGTCTTGATCCCAGGACCACAGGCTCATGACCCAAGATGAAGGCAGCTGCTTAACTGACTGAGCCACGTGGACACTCCCTGAAAAACTCTTTTTTTTTTTTTTTTTTTTTTTTTTTTTTTTTTTATGGAGCATAAATGGAGCTCTGGAACCTGTAGGGCACCCAGAGACACTTTGGAAAGCTATTTCCTTCAGGACTTCATCCAGGGTTAAGCCAACCAGCATTTCTGAGTCTTGGGTGCAGGATCACAGTGCTGACTACTTACCTCTAATACTGTTCAGCATTTAAAATTCCTGAGCTCATTGATCCTAGTAACCGAGCTTCAGAGGCCAATTTCCTCTTCCAATTTCTCTGCTTGGAAACACTCTGATAATGGCAGGCCTCTTTTGTTCCCACGTGTGAATTTCTAATTCTCTTCCGTAGATACCCTAGACTCCATCTAGAGATTTTTGTTTCTTTGTTCCTATGAATTCTGTTTCTATAATCTGCTTGAGGATCCAGGCCCAGCCTTGCTTTTGCGTCTTCTCCAAGCCATCACAGTCCTGTGAATACCATCTTGTCACTCGGTGGACAAGGGAGACTCTGGAGACCCGAAGCCTCCACCCAGTCCATCCCAGAGAAATCACCAGAGGCTCTTGGTCTCACTGCAAGAAAGAATTCAAGGACAGACCAGACTCGGGATTGGGAGATGCTAGTAAGAACATTTATTCAAATGACAGTATACTCTCGAGATAGAGCAGGCAAGCTCATGGGAGAGCAGCACCTGGGGTTTGGGTCTTGACCTTTTATTAACAGCTGGTTAGTGAGGGCATGGAATATTTATTCCTTGGTGAGGGGATTTTGGAGAATCAGGGTTTCACGTCTTTTCTCCCTTACTTAGGATTTCTGCCTTCTTTGTCTTGGGTCTGCCTGATTTAACCTGATGTCTTGTGGCTTTGCTTTTGGAGTGTTGCCAGAACAGGTCTCTAACTTTCCTAATTTTCCAGCTGCCCCTTTGCCAGCTTCCAGGCACCTTGTTCAAGCCTAACTAACTGCCTGCTCTAGCAATCTTACTGTCTGCAGTTAGTGTCTGCTGAAGACTTCCAATTCCAGTACAATCCACACCATATATGCCATTAGCATGTCGTCCTCATTGTTGAAATCCCCCATGACATTCTTTCTACTGATGCTATTTTTTAAGATTGATTCATTTATTTTTACTTGTTCATACTCATGTGAGGTTCTGTCATTGTCATATGCCTTTGGGTATATTCCCTTGGTCCTGCATACCTGTTGACCAGCTCTTTGGGTTCTAAACTATAAAGACTTTTTTCAATAAATTCAAGCAACTGAGGATTTACATAAGAGTATGCATGCATAAGTCACTAGAACTATAGGGTCCTAAAGAATTAAAGTATCCAAAGGACAAAATGATCAGTCATTCCTGAATTTCTATCTTCTTGCACATCTGGTTCCTTTACTGATTTGCCTTATATTTTACTTTGGCTTCTGTGGTCTTTCTGTCTCTCCCTCATAGCTGTTTTGTTTCTAACCTCTCTTCAAAGGACACCTGGGTGGCTCAGTGGTTTAAGTGTCAGCCCAGGTCATCATCTCCTGGGATGGAGCCCTCCCTCTCTGTTCAGCAGGAAATTGTTTATCCCACACCTTCTGTCTAATGTTTTGCTGTGCTCTCAATCTCTCTCTCTCTCTCTCTCTGATAAATAAAAAAATCTTAAAAAAAACCTTTCTTCAAATTGACAAATTTTTAGTATGTTGTTTAGTTCAACTAACTGGTCACCAAATAAGATTTTTAAACTACATTTCCTATAGGGCCACCTATCATAAGTTATACGTAAGAGGTCATCTTTCAGTCTACGTGACTGGTTATGCTTGGCTCAGATGTTTAACACTGCATCAGTCAGTTGTACATATGGAGATGAAGTCTCAGAATACAATATGGCCACCTAGGCCTATTGCCTCAGAAAGGCATAAGAGCAGGATGTGGACTGTGGCATCTCTAGTGTACTATTCTTGTGAGGGTATTTATTCCACATTTCTGAATCCTAAAAACTGACAGAAACCACATATTCAACATCACATGGGAGCAAGGAAACTTTTATCATTTCATTCTTTTAGCAATCTGAGTTTGATTCCAGATTATAAAGAAATGTTAGTTAGCAATAGCTAGAAAAATTTGTTTTTAACAGCTATTATGCAGATAAAAATGATATAAGGCAAGCCATGTCTTTGAAAATAATTATTCAAACCAAGAAAAGCTAGATTGATTTGTAAGTAACCCATATAAAATGAACAGCAGCAGGAAGAGTAGCTCTTACAATTTTTATCTGCCAAAGATTATAGATTTGTGTGCTACATAATTAATCAGCTTTTAAAAGCGTTCAGATGATTAAAGAGAAATACCTCAGAAGCCAAATTTCCTTCCACAGATGGAGACTTATAAGACAGTCTTTAATGAGGAAAATAGACCAAACCTTGTATTTTGAGCATCAGAAAAGACTTTCTGTAAAATACAGCTGAGAATGAACACAGAGTGCCATCATTTGGCAGGCATCTTTAACATCTTCCAGCTCTTTATTAAATTCTGAAGATAAAATAACTAAAATAGAGTTTTAAAACTGCTGTAAGAAAAAATTATTAATTAAACTAGTTAAAATAAAATAATATTGTTATAATTTACACATACTTTGCACTACTCTCAAGGAAAAAGAATGCATACCAACAACATTCAATGTCCATCATCATTTTTTACACTAACTGTTTTTATTTTTTTTTTAAGATTTTATTTATGTATTTGACAGAGAGAGAGAGAGAGACAGAGACAGAGATCACAAGTAGGCAGAGAGGCAGGCAGTGGGGGAGGGGGAAGCAGGTCTCCCGCTGAGCAGAGAGCCCAATGCAGGGCTTGATCCCAGAACCCTGAGATCATAACCTGAGCTGAAGGCAGAGGCTTACCCCACTGAGCCACCCAGGCGCTTCTACACTAATTGTGTTTTTAAAAGAAACTTCTGGACCTTGATTCAATAAGTATCAAAGGAAGAACTAATTGCATAAATAATTTCTCTTCAGTCTAAGGGAGCCTCCAAGAAAATGAAATGAGACATCTAGGAAATTCCTTTCTACATAATATGCTGGACTCAAAACAAAGAAACATGTCTATTTATATCGTTGTAGAATTGTCTTCATCATTAACCAATGGCCTCATCGAGAATGTTAGAAAAAATCATGTCCAATTCAATATTCCCAGTAATTTCGGGATGTTGCCAAGGGCAATGTCTGCTTCTCCATACTGCCGGTCCTCCCATTCAGGTCTCAGAAAAATATTCCTATATGCAAAATAATTGCTTGATTCTTAATTTCTATGGAAACTTTGACTAAATAATTAAGCATGTCTTTTTCTCCCCACTCCTCTGTCTCCCTCTTGCTATTGGGCAACCCCAAGCCAGAACGGAGGTCTACCGAGAGTAACTCAAGATCCTCCAGTGCGCATGGCTGTGCGCATTCACCACACTGGCTTTGGTGTCTGTCCCCATGTCCTCCTTTAATCTTGATTTCCTCACTAATTATTTTGAGATGTATAAGCCAATTCAAATCCTTTATGGAACAAAGTGATAAATAAATAAATACACTGGTATTCTGCAATATGGGAAGAACACTGTCACTCGCTTGTTCAGGTTTATACTGAGGATCAAATCTTGGGGACAGATGGGTTATTGTGGTCCATGGACATAGGCCCTGGCTGTATAAACACTGTCTCAACCACACCGTTATTATCAAACAGTTGAAGAACTGTTTTACATTTTAAGATTATAGAAATGCCATTAAAGAAGCTAATTTCACAGGTTTAGACCTGTCATGTCTATTCCACTTGCCAAAAACAACTGTAGCACCCTGCTATCTAAAGGCTGCTCACAGGAGGATTCAGCTTGATTTCTTGGAAGAATATAATTGACCAACACAAATTGACCTTCATATCTATTTTTCCTTTTTCCAGTAATTCTTAAAATTTGTGCGGAATTCCTTGTATAACTGGCTTTGAGAACACTCTGAAAACACGTTCCACCCAATTAATTCAGAATAATTGACAGAGATGTATTAAATTTGGAAAGAATTAAAAATGATGGACTATATCATAGAAAAATAATTATATAATTTCCAAGTACTTATGGGAATAGGATTCATAATCCAGCAGCAAAATGTCAAATATAAGTTCTAGAATATTCTGCCTTTCCAGAAAAGTTATTTAAAAATTATTTTGGGTTTATGATTAATAATGATGAATATAGTTTTATGTAATGAAAATATCTTGCTTTAAATTATGATACTATTTCCCTGTTTTTATTTTTTGCTTATTTTAATTACTATGTTCATAAGCTTTCCCTCCCCTGACGATTTAAATTTAAACTTTACCACAACCACATCTGATAAACCCGAAGTTCAGTATTCACAGAAATTTAAAAAATAGAGCATCTCACTGTATCACAAAATCTTTTTATAGTCTATTGATCTGAAATACGCTGAAAGTATTTGAATCTCTAATTATCTTTCTCAAGGTTTGCCTGGTGTGAGGTGCAGTAAGTTAAGAGGGGCTATGTGGAATTAACTTCTTAGTATCCCACTGTCATATTCCAAAAGAGCAAGGTTGACATTATTCCTACAAATAAGGCTTCAGGAGAGCAGGTGAATTTGTAAAAGGAAGCCCAGTGTTCACAGGAAGGTGAATGTACAAGGATAATTCTTGTTAAAAACACCTCTGCGTGTTTTTCATGCCACTCTCACTTAGCTGCCCGGGAAACCACAGCTTTCTGTTTCATGCACAGGACCAGACTCAAAATATTTATTGAGCTTTCCTAAAACCATACACATAACACGCTGAATGTCTAGACAGGAATAATTAGCATTTAAAGTGAAGGATAACTTATGATGAATTGTGAGCACTGGTGACTAGTTGATTAAATGTGTATAGATGTTTTGATATTTAAGTTCCATGAAAAACATCGGTTTCCTGAGCTTGTCTAACTCCTAAGATTCTATTTCCACTCAGTCTCACCGAGCTTTCTCTCATTATTCCCAGCCTGAGACTCCACATCTGTCAAGTTCATTTGCTTGCTGTCATCCACTCATGAGATTTGCCTGCCTCCTCAGTACCATCATGTATGATTTGCTTTAACTGGAATTCTCTTTCCACCCCATGTGGCTGATCATTTCCCTAATTTCCTTCAAAATGAATTCTCTACAGCTTACCCTATCTGGAGAATTTCCATAATTGGTTCATCCTTATTCTGTTCATCTCTGCAATAAATAAATATCCCCCTTTTGCAGGCATAGAATGGGTGGCTCAGTGCGTTCTCTGTATGCGTTTCTTGGTCTGTTATGTTAAAAATATCTAAATTTAAAAGTCAAATCTCTGGACATACCCAAGTGTTATATACATTGGTACAAACTATCATTTTAACTTTATGTATGATAATTATCTTCGGGTATTTAATTCCTCTTGTTTATTGATCCCATAAGTTTAAATGAATATGAGAAGTATTATATGAAAGAAACCCTCTAGATCACGTAAATTCAGAAAATCTCTGTTGAACAGTGTTGGATAAGTTTACTTTACTGCAGAACATTTCATGTGCTGCAATGTAGAACCTTTCTAAGTGGAGCTATAGCATACAATTGTTTCTAAACCTGTGTAACCATAAATCCTTTTTTTTTTTTAATGTTTTATAGAGTATCATTGTACCACTTTGGAAAACGGTATGTTAGTCAGGTCAAGGTGATCCATCCATTGAGGCTAGAGTCTCTGATAATACAGGGAATGAGGTTTTATATTTGTTTTCACTTTGTAGATTATTGTTATTCTTCAATTGATTTCATTTCATAAAACAATCTAGGAAAGGATTTATGATCATTTGAGGATAATCTGTCTCTGTTAAACTATTAAAGGATTTACCAATTCCATGCAACTCGTGATAGTGTTGGCTCTCAAATTCTGACCATTAAATTTCAAACCCTGATGAATCCCAAATGCATGTGACCATTCAGCTTCCATGCACATGAAATCAGTCCTGAGAAAATTCTTGTGAAGGCCAGCATTCTTTTTTTTTTAAAAGATTTTATTTATTTATTTGACAGAGAGAGATCACAAGTAGATAGAGAGGCAGGCAGAGAGAGGGAGAGGGAAGCAGGCTCCCTGCTGAGCAGAGAGCCTGATGCGGGACTCGATCCCAGGACCCTGAGATCATGACCTGAGCCGAAGGCAGCGGCTTAACCCACTGAGCCACCCAGGTGCCCGAAGGCCAGCATTTTAAATAAAAAAAAAAGATCACCATAGAAATGTTGGTTAAAATTAATTACAGATCTATATAGCTGGTAAGTTTTACTGACATTTTCTTGATCTTAATAGACAAAGTTTTAATAAAAAAAAAACAAAACCATTTTGTCTCCCAAACAAGAGGGAAAGAATACAATTCCAAGAGGAAAGAACTAAGATTTTAAAGAAAGAATAAGGAAAACATACATGATTTTATGTGGTCAAAATATTGTGCAAATCATATTGACATTTGAGAAATTCGATCTTTTATATTCCTTTTCTGTTAATTTTAACATTTAACAAAAGTGAAATAAATAGTATTCATTTCTAGAATTGTGTTCTAAAATTTTGAGGAAATGATATACAGTGTTTTTGAAATAATTTTAAAATATGTATTTTTGAGTAGTATGCTAATATCTCTACTAAATAAACTAATATACAGCCAATAAATAAGGGTACCTCAGGAATAATGGAGAAGCTAAAGACATATTCTTTCTCTCAGATGAAATGGAATTTTAAATACCTGCCTCTATCTGGACAGCATGAAATTTATGCATGAATAAAGAATGTGCTTAAATTCCTTTTCCTATGATTATCTTTATTTTCACATCGAACACCTGCTGACTAGAAGATTCCATTCTGTTTCCTCTCAACTACTTAAAGTAGTTTTCTGGGATACATTCTTGGCTGGTGGGCTTTGTTGATACCCTTTCTTCCTTTCACCTGGGAGCTTACATCCTTCGAATATGACCCCCAGTATTGTTCAAACCTCAGTGTTCTCTGTGGAGAAGACTGCTGGAGTGGAAACAAGATGGGAGCAGAGGTACCAGGCAGGAAGAAGTTGCATTATCTCAACTTGGGGAAATCAGTGTGCAAACCAAGATAGTGGACCCATGGAAGAAGAAGAGCACAGAGATTTAAGGGGTTTTAGACACATAGCATTGATGTGGTAGAGTGAGTAATTAAATCTGAAAAATATGGGAGGAACAAATCTGATATTTAAATTGCATATTAAAGAAAAATGTCTTTTATCAAGATAGAAATCACAGGTGGGAGAAAGGAGAAGTCTCTTAGAGGAAGTAGAATTTCTGTAGGAAGAAGACATAGAATTTCCAGATAAGCTGTTTATTACAGTCACACATACTTGGAGATCAAGAGACAAAGACCAAAAGAAAGCTGAAAAATAGAAGATTGGGAATCATCAAGGTGTAGGTGATAGGTAACATTATAAAAGGAAAATATGGAAGTAAGTATAGCAAAGAGCCTTGCACACATTTGTGAAAAATCCTAGCTTAAGAACGACATAGGCAAGGGCGCCTGGGTGGCTCAGTTGGTTAA
This sequence comes from Meles meles, assembly GCF_922984935.1. Classification (NCBI taxonomy): domain Eukaryota; kingdom Metazoa; phylum Chordata; class Mammalia; order Carnivora; family Mustelidae; genus Meles; species Meles meles. The sequence continues at coordinate 128,170,068 of NC_060067.1, read as the reverse complement.
GCGACTGTCTTCGGCTCAGGTCATGATCCTGGAGTCTCAGGATCGAGTCCCACATCGGGTTCCCTGCTCTGCAGGAAGTCTGCTTCTCCCACTGACCTCTCCCCTCACACTCTCTCTCTTTAAAAAAAAAAAAAAAAAAAAAAAAGACTGAGTTCCCAGGACTATCAATAGGCAACAAAACAATAAAGCAGTTGCGGCACAAGAGATAATAATTCAATCAAAATATAAGCACTAATGCTTTATAACCCACAATATATTCCCTCTTTTTACTTGTTCACCCCAGTTTTTTAGAAAACATAATTTATTAATGTTTTGTATATAAGCTATCTCAACACTTTGCATCATGTATATAGCTAGAATCAATAAATCACAAAGAAAACTCCTTATACAAAATAGTGTAGAGTGACTCTATTTCAAAGGAATTAAATGCCATGCAGTGATTTGTCGTGCAACACATTTTATGGAGTTTTCCCACAATTTTGAGGGGGAAAAGATCACCTAAAACAAGCCATCCTCCAAGTGGTTATCATGAGTAACAACAAATGTTTTAATAACATAGCAGGGAAATACATGGGATTGTCTGTCTGAGGGTCAAATATTCAATTGTGTGGTGATTTCTTTATTTCTAGTGAATTTTCCCTTTTGCCAAATTAGTGAATTTTCCCTTCCGGCAAAGGTAGCAAGAGTAAATAAATCGCTTGGTGGACAAAGGGCCCTGACTGACGTTTGCAAACGAGCTTAAAAAGATTGAAGCTTAAATCTTGAAATTTCTCTTATGCACTTGGTTTCTCTCTGTTGTAGTTCATCAGCGTGCAAAGAAAAAGGTCAAATTCCTCTCACTTCTACAAGCGTTGATTTAGAGAATGAAATTTCAAATTCATTTCACCTTGAAATTTCAGAAGTGGAACAAAATGCGATTTGTTTCGGCCGTGAGAAAGTAGTTATTGACAGTCTTCCGATTTTGAAGAAGACCATAGGAGGTAAAGTCACGCCAGGGACAGTGCTGAAATGATTGTTCAGTCAGAGATGGGATCTCCGCTGTCTGAACAGCTCTTCACGTTGTTAAAGTCCTTAAGTAAACAGGGCTGCTCTCAGCCTTTCATTTCTTTGAAAAGCAGTTTTTCCAAAGTCTTTGAAGTAAAAAATAAAAAATAATTTTTTTTTTAAAGATCTTAAGAAGCATATCCACCAGATCATTGCACCACAAAATGCAGCTTGATGTCTTACTGGATTCAATTTTATAACTCAGTCATAAAAAAATATGTGACAGGCATTTTATGCACTAGTATATTTGGGTCATTTTCTCTCAACTTTTGGAATCTTTCCTTACAAGAGTATTCAATTTAGCAAAACGGAGTTAAATGCTCACTTTCAAGTACTAAATGTTAAAATACAGAAAATTCTACCTTCTCTGGAGCAAATCAGGGTTAAAGAAAATAAAGGCAGTGAAAAATCACAATGTAGTATGTGAAATTGACAAAGTAGAAATAAAAAATCTGAATTTATACATATATTTAATAGTATAGTGTGATAGATGTGATTGGCTGATCTGGAGAATTTAGTCTGAATTTAACATGGAATGAAACCCACTAAGAAGGAAACACATCTCTCTGTCAGCCTAGTAGACAAGTTAGCATTTTTGTCCCTTAAACTTAGATCTTAGGGCAGTAAGTGACCATTTTGAACACAATAACAAAAAAGCTACACAATGATGAATAATGCCATCCATTTTCAGAAATGTTAAAGAAGATGTTGTAATCTCAAACTGATGTAGTCAGTAAAGTTACAGTTACAGCTTTTACAGGATCTTGATGTATAGTTTTTAAAAAAATCATTTCAAATGTGTTTTCTTCGTGTTTTGTCTACTCTAGGTAGCCTAGGAGAGAAGCAAGTATTGTTATTTACATACTCGGAGAGTTACTATAAAACTTGCAGTTCCAATATAGTCATGTGGATCTGATTGAAAACATTGCAGATTTGGGGCATAGGATTTGTATTTCGTAGTTTTTCATCTATAAAAATGCATTCCTCTATCTCCTTAAAATATTTGGTGTATTATATTCATTTGTCTACTTATAGTTTTTGCCAAAAGTATTGTGTTTTAGATCTCTAGTGCTTTATTTAAAAAGATTATATCTTCTATAAAAATATTAATTTGGGGATGGTCTTACGATCATAATTTTTACTTTTGTTAGACTTGAGGCTGAAAGAATTTTCATTTTCATGAAAACAGAAGAATGAACAAGCATAGTCAGTCTCTCCTTCACTATTGGAAGCTAGAACTTAAAAAAATAGGTATTTTGTTACTATAAATTCAATGTCATCATCAACTAAATATCGAGAATCTTACATATACCCACTAATTTCCTATCTCTTAAAATACACACAGGTGAAAAGTATGGTTCTAGTCCTGTAGAAAGTCCATCAGACTGGGCTTTATAGAGAAGAATTTGTGACATGTCAAATGTCTACCAGGTGAGAGGCTTTATGATAAATCTTGGAATCTCAAGAATAAATCAGAACAGAGAAACTCAGACAATGTTAGAATTCCCAGAGGGCACTTGGTCTGTTTCACATTTTTTATTTTCCACCACCGCTATTCTGATACTTATAAACCATATAATCAGAGTCAAATATGACTGTCTTTACATTGGCAGTGGATATACTAAGCAAATGCTATGTACACGTATAAATGACATTCATTGCGAAAGAAGAAAATGTACATTTATAATTATATAACAAACAGAACTAAATGGACATCTTTACCTTTAAATATATCCCTTCCAACAATTCTTCTGTTTCTCTAACTGGATTTTCCTCATTTTCCAAGAAGATGTTTTCACACCTTCTTCTGGCTGCTCAAGCCTCTACCACTTCTTTCTCCATTTCTTTCTCAACTAATGACCAAGGTTCACATTTCACAGAGGAAAAGAGAAGTCAATCATCTTCCCACCCCTAACCATAGTCACTGATGGTGTTTCTTCTTCAGTCTCCATACAACAGAGGAAGTGTCCTCTTGTGAACTATGAGTTATTTGTTTTGCATTCTAGATCCCAAGACTATTTCTCCTTTCTCCGGTACTGCTCTTGTCTTATCTCTCTCTCTCTCTCTCTCTCTCTCCTATTTTCAGATGCACCTTCTCCAATGGGTAATCCTAATTAGCAAAACATACTACCTCTACTTCCAATTCTTGAACTCGAAGGCCTCTTTTAAAAGCCCCGTGTTCCAATCTCACCGTCAACCTGTTCAATACAGTTGCCTAAACTGTTTTTATTTCCATGCTTATGATTCATTCCTCAGCTTATCACAAACAGGAGTTAACCCGAAAATCCACTGGGTTTACTCCTGTTAAGTTGTCAGACCCTCTGTGTTTCCAAATTCAAACTCCTCACCTCCAAATCTCCCAGCAAAACAAATTCCAACACAACAAAAACGATGAAAGTGCTCATGTAATAAACAAGTAGATCTCAAATGTCTTCTTCACACGGCACCACAAGGTGGTAACATCTGTAGAATCACATCTGTAAACTTTAAGAGAATGTGTTTGTGACACAAGGATTCTAAGGCCAAGTGACAAATTTGTATGTATGTATGTATGTATGTATGTATGTATAAACTTCTCATGTTTTACTTAGAAAATATGTCATGCATGTATACTTCTCCCAAAAAGTACTCATACCTGCAGTTCTCCTTATTAAAATAAAACTCATGAATTAAAAATTCAAGCACAAAGTAATTGGAGTTTTATGTAGACTTGCCGGAAACACAAAATTCAGTGAAATACTGAGTTACCCAAATCAGTATCACATACCGACACAGAACTAGCCAACTACTGACATATATTTATGGAACAAAATGGCGTAAATGGTATCCAAATATTAGTAATTGAATAACAACAAAGTTCTGAATTCCAAATTATTTTTATAAGCAGTCATGAATAAGAAAGCAGGAGAAGGATATAAAAGTTTATTCAAGTTCTTTTTTTTTTAAGTTCTAATAGTACAAAAGGGAAGTGAAAAAGTTAACTTGCTCAACAATAAAGACTCAAGCTTTTCAAAATTTTAAATGTAAATTAGATTTTTTCAAGAACATATATAAGTTCAAATCAAAAATAGATGTCATTTGAATTGTGCAGTTCAGTCTGGATAGGGAAGAACTTTATAACCATGAAAGTACTGGAGAAAAAGACCTGCAGTGGAAGAGTATGATAAACTTGACTATATAAAAATGAGAAACTCAGGGTGCCTGGGTGGCTCAGTGGGTCGAGCCTCTGCCTTTGGCTCAGGTCATGATCTTGGGGTCCCAGATCAAGCCCTGCATCGGGCTCTCTGCTTAGCAGAGAGCCTGCTGAGCAGAGAGCCTGCTTCCTCCTCTCTCTCTCTCTCTGCCTGCCTCTCTGCCTACTTGTGATCTCTCTCTCTGTCAAATAAATAAATAAAATCTTTTAAAAAAATGAGAAACTCTGGGGCATCAAAGTGCATCACAAATAAAAGGCAGATAAGCCATGAAAAATGTTTGCTAAAATTATTGCAGACAAAACGTTAAAAAGCCCGTATAAGTTAGTAAAAGAAACAGGGACACACTAGTTACTATTAATAAAACTTCTTTGCATTTTTCTTTATAAATATTAATTAAATATTATTGACTTATCCCCGTGCCAAATTATACAATTAAAGTGAGTCCGTTCTATAGTGAGTAGCCATAAGTCCTTATTTGTTTGCTCTTTCTTTTGTTTTTCAGAAATGATTCCTTTATTTTCCCATTTATTTCTAGGTATTTTTGAAGTATAGCAAATAATGACTCAGTTCCAAACAGTCTAGTTCTATTTCCAAAATTAATTTAACCATTGATCTCTTGTATTACTTTCATTATGTTTTTATTTTTCCGAGTTTGCCAAAGTTAGGTTCTTAAGAGTAGAGCCAATAGAGATTGTGTCTTGGTCCAGCCCAAGTGGAAACGTTCAGTCATCTAGAACTAACATAGAAGAGGAAATTACTTCCTTTTGAAAGCATACCTTAGAATAGGTCCCTATTTCTTGCATGAAAAAAATAAAAAAGAACTTTTAATATTGAGCTGACTTTTCTCATACTCCTGAGTGTGTGTCTACTGTGGCGTTTCTAGCAGTTTCTTTGGTCTGTGGCAGAAGTGGTCTTAAAATGAAGTTAATAAAACACGAGTTTCAGGCTCTCTCACAGGCAAAGGACTTCCCTTTCAAGCCGTCAGAGGGCATCTAGCCACATGTTCATGTCATTATCTGTTTTTGTCAAGAGTGCAGAAAAAATATCTGAAGTACAAAGCTGCCCTGCTCCTGCCGCTTCACCCTCCTCTCTTGCCCGGTGTCATTGGAGTGGCAGTGACACTTTGGGACACTCCACCAAAGAGGAAACTGAGTTTGGTCAATTGTGTTTCTGAGGTTCACAATAAGCATAAGTTCTTGCTGGCTGTCTGGTAAGTAAGACGGGCTTCTGGGACATCTGTGTGGAGCCCTCACTCCTCTGACATGAAACTGTAGGGCCAGAAATCATCTTGCCATGTATGTCCTATATTTTCCTGCCCCAGAAATAGTGTGGCTAGCAGAGGACCAAGAAATTTAAAAAGCATGCAGCCAAAAACAAATATGTGGAAAACTTCTTTTTTTTTCACTGGAGTCTCAAAATTCTAAGTGGAGGATTTAATTCTCATTAGTGCCTCGTCGAAATTTCTCTTCAGTCAGAAATACGTCTGATAATACAAATAATATATAATTTATATATATCATTATATGTATAATTATATATATATAATATATAATTATAAGGGCTTCGTGTGTTTTTTTTTTCTTTTTGATGAGAATCTATATCATTGAATAAATTCTATAAGAATTCCTGTGTTGGCTGGGAACAGATCTGTGGCAAAATTGCAAAGAGCAACTTTTGCCTCTTCCTGAGTAAGTATGTTTTGTGTGTCTTGACCTTTTCATAAAACACGTAGCACCTTAGCATTCCTGACCCATCCTGTCCTGGCAATGTCTGCTGGTTCCAGTTGAAATTGCACACAAACTTATGATTAGAACAGCAGAACAGCCAGAAAATAGAAGTGCTGGGGACAAATTTCCTAGGCTTATTCATCACGGTCAGTATAGGCAATATAAGACTCATTTGGTTATGCAAGTATGTTGTTTGATACAGTGAGAAAGCAACTTGTAAAACCCTGAATTGGGGACACCTTCGTGATTCAGTCGGTTAAGCGTCTGCCCTCAGCTCAGGCTATGATCCTGGGGTCCTAGGATGGAGATCTGCATGGGGCTTCCTGCTCAGTGAGGAGTCTGCTTCTCCCTCTTCCCTTGCCCCTCCTTCCCTCTTGTGCTCTCTTTGCCACATGCACACTCTCTTTCTCTCGCTCAAATATATAAATAAAATCATTAAAATATAAATAATTTTTTTAAAAACCTGAAGTGTTCCTGTATATCCCTTATATTCAGATTAATTTTATATACTTACAAGAATTATTGATCATAAGCAAATTCAGAAAAACAATTACACTTGCATCCTGAAGCTTATTAATAAATTAATCATGTTATTTTTGGAGTTTGCTATGCTGTGATATTTGCCAATTTTTTAATGTCTAGTTTATTGTCATTTCTTTTCCATCTTAAATAATAAATAAGTATTGGCTACCATTCTTAATTTTTAAATTATTTTTCTTAAAGAAATCTCAAAATGTAAAATAGACATTTACTTCCTTCAGAATATTGCAGTTAATAGCCCAGTGTTAGGGGCACCTGGGTTGCTCAGTGGGTTAAGCCTCTGCCTTCGGCTCAGGTCATGATCCCAGGGTCCTGGGATCAAACTCCACATCGGGCTCTCTGCTTAGTAGGGAGCCTACTTCCTCCTCTCTCTCTCTCTGCCTGCCTCTCTGCCTCCTTGTGATTTCTGTCTCAAATAAATAAATAAAATCTTAAAAAAGAAAAAAGAAAGAAAGAAAAGAAACACTCAAATCTGTTTAAAAAAAAAATTGCCCAGTGTTAGATTAATGGAAGAGCCTATGCATAATGAATAGATACATGGAAATAACCTAATTTTCAGAGCACCAACAAAATATGTAAGTCCATTTACATTTCATCTTTGTTCTATAGTGAATAAAGTCAATAATCTCTCCCAGCTCTCCTTTGTAACACTCTATTTTAGTTACAGTCTCTGAATTATTCTGGTATTTAATCGATATATGCATGCCATACAGAAGATGGCAAAGATATTAATTGATTCAGTAGTTGAAACTTATATATTGTGAGTGTCCTGGTATAAAGCCTTGGAATGCAAAAATTTGTGCTAATTAACCATGTTGAAGAGACATCTTTCCTGAGCTTTAGACTTATGTGTAATGCACTTGATATCTTCACATGAAAGTCAAATAGGCATCTCAAACTTAGCTTTAATTCCTTGGTACCATCTAGTGCCTCTCTGCAGTATTCTCTGTCTCATTAAAAGTGCCAACAGTTGTTCAAGCTAAATCCCAAGGAACAGACATAACTTCCTCCCTCTCTCGCCCCCCACAACCATATTCAATTCATCACGAAATCCTGTTAGTTCAAACATCAAAATCTGTTTCGAATACAACCACTCCTCTCTATCTTCATGATTACCATCCCAGGCCAAGGGATTATCTATTGTGTGGATGAGCATTATGTAAATTTTTTTGTTCACAAAATATTTAAAAATACTGGAAAACTTACATACTACTAACCTAGTATATATCCGTGTTGGCATTTTAAAGATTTTATCATAAACTTAATTAGCTAGAAAGAACATAATTTCTGAAATACTGTAAATACTGTATTTTAAAATTAATCTTTTTCATGGGCTCTAATACTATAGCAATTTTTTTTTTTTTTTACTTAGTACCATCTTTTTAAAAAATTGATGAACAGATGATTCTTTAATGTTTGGAAATTTAACTTTGTAACATCATTCCTTACACCTATATTTTCACTTCTCCTCAGAACTTTAATATAAAAATCTCTTACTAACAAACAAAATTTTTTTTCTAAAAAGTATGTATCACAGTTTTTCATCATTTTTTATGATCACAAGGATCCAAAAAAAGTTCCAAATTATTAGTACACGAATTGATCAAAACACCAATGTATTGGATGTTTGCATGAAAAATATTTAAATTAAAAAATATTGTAAAATATGTATGCATATCTTAATGTTCTGGATGTTTTTTCTTCTTGATTCACATGTGGATGGATAAATACTACTTATCATTAAAGTGAGAAAATTTATGGGGCACCCGGGTGGCTCAGTCCCTTAAGCACCCCACTCTTGGTGTCAGTTCAGGTCATGATCTCATGGTCTTGGGATGAAACCCTGCACTGGGCTCTTAACTCAGTAAGTCTGCTTGAAATTCGCTTTCTCCCTCTCCCTCATCCTCTACCCCTTCCCCTATTTGCATGTCCCGTCTCTCTCTCTCTCTCTCTTTAAAATAAATAGATAAATAAATAAATAAATAAATAAAATCTTTAAAAAAATAGAAATAAAAGAAAATTTATTATCAATTGTAGTTCATTTCTCATATTTTAGATATAAACATTACAAATTTTTTCATATAAAAAGTAGTTGGTAATGGAGAACAATTAATTATAGCAACATTTCTATATTCATTGAACAGAATTACATAGCAAAAAAATCACAAAGTGGTCCATGAAAAGAATGTATAAAGGTTGATCAGTTGATTCCCTCTGCAATTTTGTTAAAAGAAACATTTTATCACCTGACTTACAAAAGGGCTTTTTTAATCAGTAAAATAATTTTCATCCTCAATATCTATATCAACATTTTAAGCTGCTCCCTAATGGTACTTTGAAGGATTTGACAACCTGAAACAATGTTCCACGTAAGCTTCAGGGTGGGTAGGAGGCAAACGTTCTTTCTTTCTTTTTTCTTTACATTTTTTTTTTAAATTTCTTCAAGTTTTTATTTAAATTCTAGCTAGTTAACATATAGTCTAATATTAGTTTCAGGAGTATAATTTAGTGATTCATCACTTATGTGCAACACCCAGTGCTTCTCACAAGTGCCCTCCTTATAGCCCATCCCACTACCCACCTCCCTTCTAACAACTCTCAGTTTGTTCTCTATAGTTAAAAGTCTCTTATGGTTTGCCTCTCTCTCTCTCTCTCTCTCTCTCTTTTTTTTAATTTTACTTTTCCCTCTGTTTACCTGTTTTGTTTCTTAAATTCCAAGTATGAGTGAAATCCTTTGGTATTTATCTTTCTGACTGACTTACTTTGCTTAGCATAATACATTCTAGCTCCATGCACATTGCTGCAAATGGCAAGCTCATTCTTTCTTTTTGATGGCTGAGTGATACTCCATAGTCCATATATAACACCTCTTCTTTATCCATTCATCAGGTGATGGACATTTGGGCTCTTTCCATAATTTGGCTATTGATGTTAATGCAACTATAAACAGAGTGTACCTGAACCTTCAAATCAATATTTTTGTATCCTCTGGGTAGATACCTAGTCGTACAATTGCTGGGTCATAAGTAGTCTTATTTTTAACTTTTAGAGGAACTTCCATACTGTTTTCCAGAGTGGCTGCACAAGTTTGCATTCCCAGCAACAGTGTAAGAGGGTTCCCCGTTCTCTACATCCTTGCCAATACTTGTTGTTTCCTATGTTCCTAATTTTAGCCATTCTGACAGGTGTGTGGTGGTATCTCATCGCGGTTTTGATCTGCATTTTCCTGATGATGAGCAATGTTGAGCATCTTTTCATGTGTCTGTTAGCCTTCTGGGTGTCTTCTTTGGGAAAATGTCTATTCATGTCTTCTGCCCATTTCTTAACTGGATTATTTGTTTTGTGGGTGCTGAATTTGATAAATTCTTTATAGATTTTAGATACTAATCTTTTATTAGATATGTCATCTCCAAATGTGTTCTTCCATTCCAAAGGTTGTCTTTCAGTTTTACTGATTGTTTTCTTTATTATGTAGAAGCATTTTATCTTGGTGAAGTCCCAATAGTTCATTTTTGCTTTTGTTTCCCTTGTTTCCAAAAATGTGTCTAGTAAGAAGTTGCTCTGGCTGAGGTCAAAGAGATTGCTAACTGTGTTCTCCTTAAGGATTTTGATGGTTTCCTATTTCACATTTAGGTCTTTCATCCATTTTGAATTTATTTTTGTGTATGGTGTAGGAAACTGGTCCAGTTTCATTCTTCTGTGTGCTGCTGTCCAAGGCAAGCTTTCAAAGATGGTAGCCTTCTCAGGTAAATCTGTTCTTGGAAAAAAAACTGCAAATGGTTTCTTAAAACAATCCTTGCTTGCATACTTCTTGGTATACGGAAGGAAACTCCAGGTGGGTCTGTTGAAGATATCCGTGTGGGCTGCTGCTGACAGCCTCCACCCTGGCTGGGCTGTTGCTTCCAGTGGCTTAGTTCATTTTCATTTTCCACAAAGTCACCACTACCATTTTAAAATGCAAATCAGATGTTGTCACTCTCTGCTTAAAATACATCAATCGCTTTTCTTTCCTAGTTACAATTGTCTTGTTTATGTTCCCAGAACAGGGCAAGCTGTTTTCTGCTTCAAAGCCTTTGCCTTGTGGTTTTTTTCAGGTTGGACAAGCTTTCTCCCAGTTGTTAGAAACTGCGTAACTCTTACCCTTGAGATGTGAACTCAATGTTTCCTTCTCTGTTCCTTTTCATAAGCACCCCATCCAAAGTAGGGTTCACATGCTCTATCCCATTGCAACCTTCTTTTCTTTATTGAAGTTATCATAATCTGAGGGAAAAAAATACCCTTTTGTTCGTAATGTATTTATTTAATATATTATCTAACTGCCCGCCTAGCTGAATGGCTGGAATTGTACCCTGGTACGTGGCACCATGCCTTTAAGAGTGCATAGTAGGTGCTCAAAAAATATTTGAGTTGGAATGAATGAGTTGTAACTCTAATTTGTCTTCTCCTAATGGATAAATGAGAGGGAGATTTGTAGGAAAAGGGAAGGTGCCAAAGAAATGAAAACTGTTTTGAATTCCTGACACATAGTCTCTAGAGGACAATTATTTTTCAGATTTTTTAATCACATGTGAATTCCTTTCACTGTTCTCTAACAAGCTCCAAACAACTAAGGTAAATGCTGCCCAAACACTGAGGGATTTGGTTTCCCTTATAAAGAAAGCTTCTTAAAAATATTAAAGACTTCTTTAAAAAGTTATATACAAACAAACCTTAGAAAATATATATTTTATCCCTGTCACATAAATATTTAAATTAGTGTGAATTAAGTCTTAGCATAACATTTCTTGAAATTTGTATTAAATAGTGCTTTTTGTGAACTTAAAATATGGATTTGTCTAGGTCTGCCTACACTGAAGAACACAAACAGATGCACACCATATAATAAGTAATTGACATTTTCTCATAGTATGTCCAGTATTTTCTGCTACCATGTTATATATTTATCAGATGTCTATAATAAATTTCAGTACAGATTTTCCTTCTCTTTACTTTGAAAACAGGGAGCACAAGCTTAACTGTCCATAAATCTTATATCTGTATTTATTAAATAAAAATATGTGTAAAGCTGAATAATTCACTGAAGAAAGCAAAGAACATTTTTATATCCAAGCTTACTCATGGAAAATGTATTTTTTAATTGTTTCACTTTTAAATAATTGTATTGTCAGTGAGCCATAAACTTGATTTTTTCTAATAGCTGTGATGATTTGTGAATCAGATATTAAGATGAAAATAAATGATGTTTTACAGACAAAGCTAGGTCCTTTTTTTAAATCGTCAGTTGAAAATACTCTTCATTTGGTTTATTTAATATGAAATCTAATAGTGTTTTTCTTAATATTTAAGATGACTTTTAATTTAAATGCACAGCTGTTTTCCAATTTAAATCTTGTACCACTCCAGTGAGGGAGAAGCTAATGACAATTTTAAAGTATCTCTTCCCTGAGTAAAAAGTTTGAGAGGACTATAGAGTTTGAAAGATCTCGCTCCTATCTCCACAAACTCTAGAAGGAAAAATAAGGTAAAATATGCAATTGTCTTGTTAACTTGGAGAGAGCTATCATCACACAGAAACTTTATGAAATATAAAAGATGCAGTGCAGATGGGTTCAAGTTCAACTGGGCCTCACTTGCTCATTTGGAAAGTGAATTCCCAAAGAACTAATATGGTCTTAGGAGGAAAAATAAAATAAAAATAAAATAGAATAAGGACTTCTTGATTCCAGAATGATCTGTCTTGAAGGAATCAGAAGTGAAAGCTAAGGAGACTTGAGAAATTTTAAATTTCAGACAGCCTGGCTGTCTTTGTCATGACACTAGCCTGTCTCCATTCCTGCAAATATACCCAATGGTAACACGGTAACTTTGTTAATAGGTGGTCTAATCGAGGTGGTCTAATCTAATGGTTTCTACTCCAGGATTCTGGGAACTAGGAGGCCAGGTGTTTTCCATGTACAGATGGTCTTTCTCCAGCAAGAAAGAAGAATGAAGCTGCTATGTGGAGGGCCACGATATGAAGAAAAGAAGAGCCCAGACTGCACAGATTTTACACCAAAATGTAGAAGAAATTTTGCAAAAGTCATCCTAATAAAATTTGCCATGCTACTGCCTCCCTTCTCACTCTGCCAAAATGAACTAGCAAATAAGACTTGGAAGTATGGAATGTTATGGAAGAGATGGAAGAATGTTATGGTATACCTACGTGACATTGAAAGTGCCTCAGAAAAATACATCAAACTTCTTTATAAAAAAACAATACACTAGTTCAGGATAAAACTTGATCAGGTTTCAAAGATAACTAAACAGAAGCAGGAGCATCCACAGGCAGACAAAACCCATAGAGGTCTACGAACATACAATATGAAAGATTCACTACAGAAAACATAAGGAAACTTCAGATGGCATCTGGATAAAGCATAATTATTGTGAAATAATGAAGGAAAGGGAATATGGTAAGTCTACAGCAGAAGGGAATTAACCCACTGAGCCACCCAGGTGCCCTACAGCAGAAGGGAACTAATAGCAAGCAGACATTTAAGTAAATTCAAGTAAGATATTTATGGAACATTTTTAAATGCTAGCTTTATAAAGAAGACTTTAAGACCATATTTGGAAATAATGTTTTTTTGAGGGATGGCCCAATAATATTTGAAGGTCTATAATTATTCTAAGTTATCAGTTAATATGTGTAAATGAAGTGTTTGAATACATTTAAAAAATATTTAATGACAATATTTTTTAGATTTCTGTTACTAGACAGGGAGACCCCTAATGAATTTTATGCATGATTCTCTTTTCCTCCCCTTACCCATAAAAAGACTTGAAAAATTCCTGAGTCTGAACTTCTCAGAGGGCTGAGCTACACAGGCCACCTCCCATCAGGCTGTTCTTAGGGTCTATGGTGGCAGTTGCCCCTACAAGCTGGAGGGGAAATTGAGGTCAGAGGCATTCAGATTTGTTAGGCAGTTGCTCCAAACTCATTCTAAATCCCCTCCCTAGAGCTGTGCAATGGTTTATAATCATTATGGAGCTGGACTAGTATGAAGATTCTAAACTCAACTCTAAATTTCTGAGAGAGAGAGAGAAGGAAAGAAAGAAAAAAAAGGGAGGGAGGAGAAAAACCTTCTATGACTGATGTAACTCCTGTGTTCTGGTAGTTCTCTTGCTGACAGAAGTTAGATTTGCTTCTATTGGGACCTACATCCCCACAGGCAATATGATCTACTTGAGAGAGAAAAATATTCCCACAAAATTAATTTGCCACAATCACGTTATGGTGACTAAAAGTTTTGTTTTGTTTTGGTGACTCGAAGTTTTAAGGTAAAGATTTATGAATGTCGGGGTCTGCACTGACACAGTGATCGTCTCATCAAACAACTCTCGCAGAAGCACTAAACCGTAGGTCTGAAATGTCCATCAAAACATAATGAGACACAGGCTGTTTCTGGAAACTAGGGGTTTGAAAAAAGAAAATGAGAGGTTCAAACTGCCTGATCAATGTCATCATCAAACCAGGCTAGGTATTTATTTATTTATTTATTTATTTATTTATTTATTTTAAATATTTTATTTATTTGACTGAGAGAGATCACAAGTAGGCAGAGAGGCAGGCAGAGAGAGAGGAGGAAGCAGGCTCCCAGCGGAGCAGAGAGCCCGATGCAGGGCTCGATCCCAGGACTCTGGGATCATGACCTGAGCCGAAGGCAGAGGCTTTAACCCACTGAGCCACCCAGGCGCCCCCCAGGCTAGGTATTTATAAGTGATTTCCCAGGATTATGATCAATGATAAATACAGAGGAGACTCTTCAAAGAGGCTTGAGGATTATATGGAAGCCAAGAGTCAGTCCTGGGATTGGATCCTGGGATGTGTCCCAGACTAGATGTGATATGGTTATGGCCTTTATCAATTTAGTTTTCCAGAATTATTCAGTTGTTTCATAAAAATGTGGTTAATTTTCAGCTAGAGGGAGATGGGACTTTCCCCCTCCATTCTGACTTCACTATCAGGTGGTATTTTACAATGAAAAAAGTCTCAGATCAAATTCTATCACACATAAATATTTATCACTAAATAGGCAATAAAACAGTCATTCAACCTATTATGTAAACTCAATGTGGTCCAGTTTCCTGAACTTTTACCTGACATGACAGCCCATTGCACAAAAGTTTTATACCAAGAGAGCTATCAAAATAGGCTAGTGGCAGAATTTAATTCTTTTTTTCCTTAAGGAATCCTAAGTGACTAAAAGTAGCATGAAGGAGTCTTAAAACCTTAATGTCATTTTGAATACTATGTGCTCCTGGACACACTGTGTTCTCGTACTTTACTCACGCAAGGGCAGGAGAGTTTGCACAATATTTCCAACTGATCTACCTATCTTAAAAATCACCCTTCTCACCAATGAAAAGAAATTTGTAGCATTTCCATGCTGGTTAACAACCACGTAGGGGTGCCTGGGTGGCTCAGTCAGTTAAGCATCTGCCTTTGGCTCAGGTCATGCTCCCAGGGTCCTGGGATTGAGCCCCACATGGGGCTCCCTGCTCAGCAGAGAGCCTGCTTCTCCCTCCACTTCTGCTGCTCTGCCTCCTTGTGGGCTCTCTCTCCCTCCCTCTCTAATAAATTAAATCTTAAAAAAAAAAAAATGCTGTGTTTAGGGAAGATGAAGTGTTGGGAACAGACTCTTCTGGGGTATGGACTTAGAGTTTTTTGTTGTTACTGTTTGGGTTTATGTTATTGTTTGTTTGTTCTTCTTTTGACATGTTAACTACTCATACATTTTTCTAATGCTTACTAATCACCCAGAGTGTATACTTTTGACTAGAATACTTAGAATGTTAACAAACTGCTCCTGGGATATAAATTGAAGTAAATATATATTTCATAACCTTTATGGTGGGTATTTAAAAAAAAAATCCAGACAATGTAACAATCCTGGATCACAAGCTTTCTGAGTAGCAGTTTCTTTATCTATAACTCTAAGAGTTTGAAATACACAGTGGAAATAGAAACCAGAAAACTATTTTAGATGGGAACTAACACATCTTTTTGCCCTTTTTGCTGACAGTTTAAGAAAGATAGAAGTCAGGTTACTCCCACGAAAAATTTGACATGTTTCCAAGAACTTAAAGTAAATAATGTGAAAATAATAATTTACCATTTATTAAGTGCCTATTGTATGCCATTCCTTCTAATCCTCATCACAAAATCACAGCACAGGCATTAATATTCCCTCATTCTCAGGGAAGTCCCCACCTTGTGAGTCTTGCCTGTCCTGATTGATGTCAGAACTTTTCTTTAAGAATAAAGGTGGTTCAACACAGAGGGGAAGAGCAGACTTTGAAAGTTACAGCATACAATCACAACGATCAAGGTGATTATCGCCTCTGATTCTTTGGGACATGAGGCAAGGACAACATTAGTCATCAGCCAAGACTAATATAATATTATTATATATTGCATATATTATTAGTTGATGTTAATACAGCCAGCATAACTACAGAATAGTCTAGAGCACAGTTCAGACCACGATTCCCACTCCTGTGGAGTTATAACAAGTAGTTTCCAAACTGCCCCGTTTTTATCGTTTGGGGGATGTTGAGCTGCACTATTAGTGGAATTTAGAAAAATTTAAAAGGCTGACGTATCACTCAGGAGCCTAATATTATCTTTAATGAGGGACATGTAGTTTTTAAAAATTACGTCATGAAGAGAAATCAAGTGGCCTTTAAGTATACATGGCTCCTCATACTCTTACCTCCTTACTAAGGAGAGACACAAATTGACCTGGGAAAACAGAGCCTCAATATTTTCTATGACAAGTCATTTCCAGATTCTGTGGAAAAAAATCAGCAATTTAAATTTTCTCATGTCCCCTCAATCATTTTATTTTAAAACATCTATCTATTCTCTTGTGATTCTGTCGTCATCTGAAATGAAAGGGAGTCTAAGTAAACCAAGGGTGACCCCGAGGAAGCTTAGAAAATGCTCCCATGCCAGAAAGTATCCCACATATTTTAAGAGGTTCTCTTTTTGCTTCCAATATTATTTTACCTCTTCTTATCCTGGGGGCTACATAGGAGCAGAGGAAAAAAAAAATCAAGGATACACAACTGGGTTTGGCTTCCATGGATACACCATCTGTCTTTCTCTGTTCTTTCCATTTTTGGCAGCATCATGAAGCTACTTCCTGGAGTGGTGCCACCAAGGCAGCCCGTGCACGTGTGGCTCCCAGCACACGCGCACAGATTCTGATCCTTGTCCCTCACAAAAGAGGACCCACTAGAAGTCACTGTCCAAGTGCTGCCCTCAGTAGGTTTGAAAACACAGGGACTGCTGTATTCTTGGCTCTATTTTTTCCCCAAAGTCAATAGGTTCTTGATTGACAATGAAATGAATAATTTTAGGACTGTGACAACTCTTTTGTCATTGGCTGACATGCTACCCTGAGGGATCCTGATTACTCACAGGGAGTGTGAAAATACCCCGAGAACTCCCCACAGCTTGTCATCCTTTGCAGACCCCTCAATGATGTCAGAGAAGCAACAGGGGAAAGAGCGTGTCTGTGCCCTAACTGGGGGGTCACCTTAGCTTAGAATGGAAGATGGCTTTCAACTTTGACATTTTATTGGAAGCATTTTTCTTGAAGATTTATTGCGATGTAAAGTGCAGTTGAATAGATATGTATAAAACAGGATCCCCCCGCCCTCCCCCCAACTTTCTCTTAGGAAAAAGAGCCATATTCACAGCCCAGCTCTTTAACTGTTTGTTTTTGCTATTGTTTTCATCAAGACAGTCATGCACCAGGCAGAGGGGACTGGTTGGGAGTCAGGATATCATAGCTTCTGCCCTGACTCTGCCCCGGGGGCACATTGCAACTTGCTCATATTTCACTGCATGATTTTTCTCTAACAGATGAAAATGCCCCTGCCTCCCAGGAAAGTTCTGGGAATTCGTAAGAGAGCTTTGATGTACTCTTCAGAGAGTTCAGGTTTGTCCTGGAAGGATACAGTGTATCCCATTTGGAGACAAGCAGGAGAAAACAGTAGATGTTAACCTGGAAAATGTATTAAGAGGCAGAGACAACAACAGGAAAGCAGGAGACCTCTCTGGGCAGGCAGATGGATTGAGGGAAAAGACGCACAGTCCCCGAAGTAACAAAGAATTGCTTGCAGCACTTTAATGCAATGCCTCTAGGGTCTGGCTCATATTTCACTTGTATAATAAACTATAAAGCATTTATGTTAAAAACAATGCCAGGTTATTGTTGGTCTTTCCTCCTCCTCTCCAATCCTCCCCCCCAAAATAAAACATCAGCATTCATTTATAGACCCATATTTAATCAGATACTTCCAGTATTTATTTGATCCTTCTCTTTGAAAAATGCCATAAGCTCCAACTCTGAAATCACTTGCATGTTTGAGAATCTAACCATTACAAAGCAGAAACTCTACTGTCATTTTTGATCAAGTGGGGCCCATTAGATTTTATTTACTGTGTTAACTTGTTTCTTGGAACCTGATTCTGTAATTATCGTCCCTTCTAACCTTGTGCAAATGCAACTTTTGACCTTCCTTCTCCAAAGCTTTTTAAGATAGAGAGCCAACCAAGTGTGATGGATGGTTTCAATAGCAGTGACTCAAAAAAATTAGCGCAGAGGGTGGTCGAGGGAAATTTGGAAATTCAATTCACCTCTACTGTTCAAATATGTCAAGTTACAGGTACGTGTATGTGGGTATGTGTGTGACTATGTCTGGGGGGTTTTAAGTTAATAGAATTCCATCTTGTGATTCAGAAAGAATGTAGTCCAATATAAACTGTGTTTTTGACCCAGACTGCAATGACCCCCAAAAATCAGAATACTAAGCAAGTATCCCATTACATCCAACTCTCTAAGATGCACTGGCAAAACAAAATAAACTTCAAAGCAAACTACCACAGCTTTCTCTCAACTTTGCCAACTCACTTTACAGGCAGCTGGGTACTTTGAACTTTTAATTTCATTTGCAAAGCTTAATTGGAAGCATCTAAATCATTCCCGATTTAACATCACCAGCTGAATACAGGGATTGGATCACAAAAAATGATGAAGCCTCAGTCTTTGAAGTTTGACTGTTAATGTAGCTGGGTCAGGAAGACTTCAAAGGACCAAGTGGGGCTTCTTGGGCACCTTTGCCTACCTGGCCAGCTTCTCAGCACAACTTCACAGACAGGTTGGCTAGAGGGCACTTGGGTTCCGTTAAGGAGTACACATCCATGTTGGAATAGCAAGACTTTACAACAAGTTTTGTACCTGCAAACCACTCAAACTCAACCATGAATTTTGTTCTTGAAAACTGACATACTTCCTTGTTCTTTCTCGGTGTCCATCTAATTAGCTTGCAAATACTAACTATCCTGCTTCTGAAATATGAATTTTTTTTCCTATTCAATGTGAAGTTCCATAAATCCTAATTTAAAAAAATGCTTTAGACTATTATTCCTACACTTAGATAGTCTATCCTTGCTCTTTTCTCATATGTCCATCCCCTCATCCCAACGGGCGTGTATGTACACTAACGAAAATTTTGCTTTTCTGTGTTTTGAAGGTTTTTCTGTGTTTGGTTTTGTTTTTGTTTTATTCTTATTTTTATTCTTGAAGTTTCTGCTACCATTTAAAGTGTCTGATTATCCAACAAGATCAAGGGTTGGCATAGTTAATAGTTCACACATGAAAGAGTGCCAGAAATTATCAATAGCAAGCTTTAAATAGCCAAAGGTTCTCCACTTCAGGCCCAACACATGGATGTGAGCTTCATTGTTCAGAGATACATCTAAGAGAGATGAAACCTGAGAATAAACTCCCTGACAGTCAGTGAGAATAACTCTTCAGATGCCTGGCCTAAACACATACGCATAAACCGGTCTGTTCAAAAGGGTTTCGGTGAAATCTTGTCTGGAAGTTGTAGAATGAGCTGAAAAATCTCTTCAAGTCCCACGGAGTCCTTTGATTCTACATTAAGCAGGCCGCAGACCACACACAGACAGGCACTTTTTATGACATCGCTTCCTTGAATATTTGTTTTCTTTAGGGAGCAGATGCGAAGGCAGAAGGAAAGGTCCTCTTTATCGCCGCAGAGACTTACAAATGAAAATGGCTCTACAATAGAGATAAAATTACTACAGGAAAAGATAAATTATTTGTATTTATCCACTTGACATTGAATTCCGGCTAAAGTTAAGAATAAAGAGTAAGAGTAAAGAGGTAAGTAAGGTTCCTGCCTCATTTTGAGGTAGAGTGTTTATCTTCTCCGCAGTTACTAGACCAAGAGAGAATATATATATATATTTTTTTTTCCTTCTGGTCAGGGTAGTGGAAGCGTGTTGCTCATGTTTAGTCTGCACCATTACAGATTTTATGGTCTGATTTTGACTCACAAGGATAATTCCAAATAAGGAAGTATAAGAATTTATAAGCTCAGTACTGCAGAACAAACATAGGCTACATTCAAGCAGAAGAAACAAAGTAGGGACTTTCCTTAAAATGATTAAGTCTATGCTATTTTTGTGGTCCAAGAATGATTTGTAAATAAGTCTAGGAATGAATATATTGAGTTTTCTTTTTTTTTTTTTTTTTTTTTTTAAGGAGAAACTGACCATGCCATACTGAGAGCTCTTTTCACAAATTTGTGAGGCTTCGAGGATTTTTCTAAGCACAGAGCTACTTGTGAGAAATATCTTGCATACTCTAGGCCAGAAAGAAAGAGCACCTCATTACAATAATCCAAAACTTCTTTTTTTCTTTTTATCCAAATATTTGTATTAAATACATTCATTACAAAAACTAAAATGAAGAGAAGTAAGCTTGCCTTCAATGACACCATACACGTTTACAGAAACCTTCATACAGAAACCTTATTTATCCCACTTTTCCTTCTCCAGGACAGTCTCCTTGCATTCCCAACTGCCCAAGGGAAATCTCCATTTTGTCCTTGGGCTTCTGGCTATGTGTGATTCCCTGGCCTCTCAGTACTTGAAGTCATCTGAGAATGACGTGTTTAACAAGAAAAAACCTACATTGGCTTTAAATAATGGACATAAAAAAGCAATTATAACTGTTATTAATAAAAATAATGAAGAATATAATTTATTGCACTTCTATTATATGGCAGGCATTTTGCTAGGCACTTTGCCAACATTATTTCATTCAGTTCAAAATATTAGCCCTTATGATAGAAATTACTACCTGCATTTTACATAAAACTAAAGCTCAGAGCAGTTCAGCAAAGTGTAAAATTTACACAGCTAGCACTGGGCTGAGTAGGGATTCAAAACAAGTCTCATTAACTATAAAGTCTATGTGATTTCCAGTCCAGCCTTCTCTTCTCACTATATCCTTTCATCATGTAAAAATGCTAGATGGTTAAACAAAGCCTTGGCCAAACTTTTCCCGGGAGGTATTACTCTATCTATCTTTTCTTTTCTTCATAGCCAGCTTTGTTAGCATATTCATTTTACTACCGCTTCTCCTTCCTTACCTCAGTCCCCTGCCCAGCCCAGTTCAGTCTGGTTTTCATAACCACTACTCCACTGAAACTTCTCTAAGTGAATGTGACCTATAAATTACTAGTCGATTGTCCCATGAGCGCTTGTCACCCCCAACTGAGCTTATCTCCAGCAGTTAGTATCTTAACCACTTCCTGTTCATTTATCACCTTCTTTGTTCATAAGCTCCTTCCTTAAACTCTGAAACAGCATTCCTTCTGAAACTCCATCAACTATTTTGTCTTACTCTTGGGCCATCTGCCTCTGGCTATTTTAGCATCTCTTCCTCAGTGACTCACCAACTGGTTTCAACTACCAAACTAATAACATCTAGTTCTAGTCTAGTGCTTCCTCTCCAGCTCTCACCCGCATATGAAAGCACCTTCCTGATTTGACCACTTATTTCTCCATAATCACCTCAAACCCAACCAGTTTCAAACAGCATGTATTATTAATGCTCTTCTTCTAATCCATCCATCCTGCATTCCCTATCTTTATGAACAAGCTCAAATATATTCTGGATCCAATTCAAAACCTTATCATATATCATATATGCCACCAGGTATTAATTCTCAATGACTTCTCAACAATTTAACCAATTGTTAAATTTAGTCTCTTGAATCTACTTCTTCCTTTGTATTCTTATGACTTTTTCTGACTTTAGGTCTAAGCTTGTAGAGCATTTCGGGTACAACAATTGCTTAGTTGGTGTCCCTGCTTCTATACTTGCCACTTTCTTCCTTTTTTTTTTTATTTTAAAGATTTTTATTTACTCATTTGACAGAGAGAGAGATCAGAAGTAGGCAGAGAGGCAGGCAGAGAGAGAGGGGGAAGCAGGTTCCCCGCTGAGCAGAGAGCCCAATTCGGGCCTTGAGCCCAGGACCCTGAGATCATGACCTGAGCTGAAGGCAGAGGCTTAACCCACTGAGCCACCCAGGTGCCCCTATACTTGACATTTTCTTACTGCATTCTGCACAGTGTAACCCAATTCCCTTGTTTAATGTTTATCAGTAACATTTTTCTTTTCTTCATGATAACATTTAAAAATTTTAGAAAGGCATGAGATCTAGCCTAGAGCTTGAGCAAAGCTTTTTGTAAAGGGGCTGAATAGTATTTTAGGCTCTGAGCACCACAAGATGTCTGGTGTATCTCTCAACTCGGCTGTTGATGTACCAAAAGCCATGGAGCATATGTAAATCAACAGACATGGCTGGGTTTCGGTAAAATTCTATTTACAAAAATAGGCTTCCAGGCTGATTTGGTTAGTAGGCTGGAACTGACCAACCCTTAACGTAGTAAGTCCCTCCCCACTTTTTCAGGTCATTCCTCATGTTTCCATACCTCTCATGTTATGGTCCAGCCTACATAAAACTATTCTTAGTTCTTCAACTTGTCGTGCCTATTATTGCTTCTAAGCATACCTGCTGTTCCTTCTTTCCTGGAGGAATATTCCTCTAAATTTTCTTCAAGGATGCACCTTCCATTTATCTTTCAAACTTCAACTTTGATATAATATCTTTCAAGAAGTTCTCCTCAACTTCTCCCACACCAACCTCAACACGTTACTATATAATTTTTAGATGCTGGTATTATCATAAGTTTAACTGTATTTTCCCTGCACTCTGCTGTGTTAACCCTGAAAACAGGGAGTATGGCTTCCATCTCACTATTTTTTAAGATCTCCAAATACCCTTCTATATGGTTGGTGTTATAAATTTTTGATGGTGAATGAATTAATACACATCACCATGTGTTTTCAAATCGATTCATTATCAGGCCAGGTGAAAAGATTTTCAGTGGTTGTTTAGCAAGGAAATCTAGTTGCAGGCAGAAGACAACTGTCAGTAAATCTTAAAGCTTTGCATATGGGTCACTGCCAGCTCCTATAAGAGCTCACAAGCCAATCACTGCTATCCTTAACTGCACCATTGAGGTAAACTTTCCAGAAAAAAACAAAAACAAAACAACCAAACAAAACCCAAGGATGTGGCTTCAGTTATAGAAACTAAGCCATATAATATAGCTCACATTTTGGAGAATTTTCAAGGATCAAGACTTTGTTTCTCAAGAGACCTGGATTTGTGGGCAAAAAATCTCTACAACAGGATTAATTTTTAGAAGAACCAGTATCTGAAAGCACAATAGGAAAAAGAAGGTTTTAGCCAGCTGGTATTAAAGAGAAACAAGTGAAGTAGAAAAACAGAAGCAAAACTGAGAGCAGTCTAGTATGATATATTTTGATATATTTTAAATCTTTCACACAAATGATTTTCATTAGAAAATGCATATCATCTACATTATATGGACTGTATGGAATATATATATATATATATATATATATATATATATATATATATATAAAACAGAACAGTGAATTTACTTTATTTCCAAATGAAAAGGCTGTTGGTTGTTTTAGAAAATGTTATGGCCACATAGGTAGCCCTGAAGTAAGTGCAGTGCTCTTGTTACACTGTTAAGAAAAAAATAACTACATTGTCAGTTGCCATTGCAATTCTAGGTCAGCTGACTTTTATTCCAGAAAGCTTACTTTTTATCAGGTATGTGCTTATCCGATATTGTTGAGGTATCATGTATATTGTGTCTGATATTGCACTGGACTGTCTTGGTACATACATGATACCATTTATGAGCTATGTAACTATATACAAATTACTTAATCTTTTCTGCTTCTTTTTCCAGGAGATAGTAGTTGAAAATAAATGTGACAATACTTTAAGTCCCATTATTTTTCAGGATCACTTGTACCAATACTTTATATAATGCAATGAAATTGTTTGACAGATATTCATTTAGGGTTCTCCTCCATTTGAAGTAATAACAGCAATAATAATAATAGTAATAATAATCAAAGTAAATGCCCACATCGAGCTTATTATGTAACAAACACTCTCATCACTTTACAAACCATTCATTCATTTCAACTCCATTCATTGCCTCTGCAATCTATGAAGGTAGCTACGATTGTCCTCAGAAAAGGAAATTGAATTACAGAGAATGTACACAAAGCTACACAGTGGCAAGGCTGAGATTCAAACCCAGGCCAGTATGGCTTCTGAATGCATGTGTTTAAATACTACACTCTACCAGTTCTCGAGCTTTAAGTGGAGTGTCTGTTTTGGAGTGTGAAAGCTACTTTTCATTTTTATGGATGCTATCCACATTCAAATAATGAAGAGAACAAGAATGGATTGAAAGTTTATGATAAATGGTTGTTATTTTACTGTCAGTGAACCAAATTCCAATTCTAACACTAGAAGCCACTGGCCTGTTTCTAATAAAAACAGAATACAAAATAAAGCATAAATCACCAAAAACTCTTATAAAGCACTTCCTTAAAGTCAGCATCTAAAGGAATACAGCCTCTACATTTGCAAGAGACAATAAAGAAGTAAAATATATATTCACATTGCCTTGGCATACAATTCTAAAACCTGATAAAATATCTACAGTGACAAATAATCTTTGGGAAATTGAAAAACAATTATTACCTTATCCATTGCCTGGCAAGAAAAATGGAAGTCTTGTTAAATGGGCCACAAAAGAGATTAGTATGTTCATTGAGAATATTCTAAATTGAATAGAAAGGTAATATATTTTTCTGCATTAGCATTCAAACAGTTCCTGGAGGAAAACTGAAAAGCTAAAGTTTATGTAGCTGGAATGAATTCTGTGGTGGTGGTTAGTGCTATTCACCCAAATGCATGGTATGGTTGCAATGATTCTGAGTTTGAGGGAGATCATGTGACATGTGTCACTTCTGGGCACAAGCTTGAAGAACCCCCGGACTTTTGACCACATTTCCTTCCTCTGCTGCACTGACCACAGGCAGGCACATCATGAGGCTATTTTTGCCAGGTTGGAACCTTCCATGAATATGAGTAGAGCCCTGTGGCCAACCAGTGCCACAGGAATAAGAAATACATTTTTGTGTGTTAAGCCTCTGAGATTTAGGATTTTGCTGTTGGTCATCGTAACACAACCTCTGCACATTCAGGTTGACAAAAAAATTTTAAAAATAAAAACAAAAGATAATGAGTAAAAGGAAAGAAAGAAAAGAAAAAAAAGAAAAGAAAAAAAAAAGAAAAGAAAATGTCATTCCTTTATTTTCTTTGACTGAACCAGAATCCAGAATATAACTTGAAGCCTCCATCTTAATTGGGCTGGCAGTGAAATTGATGTTATTCTATACTGGAGGTCATTTCCCGTTTCCTAAATTTTGCCAATATTTTCACATCTTACATAACAATATAATGTCAAGGAATCCTGTTTGGGTCTTCGCTTCCTGATGATTATTCCTGGGAAGTACCCTCCAGACTTATCTGGCACTTGAACAATCAAGACTGGGCTGCTTGCATGAATCCTGTTTGTGTTCAGTAATCTTGCTGACTGGTGGGAAGTCTCCGCCACCCTGTACATCATGTCAAGAGTGATCTCCTGGCCCTCTTGCCTTTCAGCTCAGGTCCTGTCACTTTCCATGTTTAGCACCTAGAATAGAATAGGTGAGGATCCAAGTGTTCTACGGTCCTGAACTTAGATAGTTGGAAAAGATCTCTTTGAGAAAAGAAAATAATATATAAAATTTCTTTACTTGATCTGGCTGGTGGTTCCAAGAACACATGGATTTGTACTACTTTGATTAGAATTTGAGTATTTTACTCTATGAATATTATATGGCAATAAAAATTTAGGGGGAAAAGTATGATTTAGAAATTGGGCTCAGGACCCGGTAAGGCTTTCCTGCACCTCAAGGCCCCGAAGGGTAAGCTTTATGAGCTTCAAGGAAAGGCGGTGCCTCTGACCTTGAAGCTTCCTTCCTGACCTCCACAGCTTTTCCAGTCTGGGTAAATCTCTCTCTTATCCCTGAATAATCCTGGCCCCTGAGCACGGAAATTTAATAACAAAAGTCAGAAAAGGGGCTTCTCTTTAATTTCCCCTGAGGCAAGGGCGTTTGTAGTCCATCTATTGGGAATACATGAAAGATGGTTATACCAAGAACTGTCAGAATTAATGTCCCAATAAATTATCCTGCCACATACAGACAGAAAGAGAAAGCTACATACATCTAATAGAACTGTACAGCAATTGATCTCGTGAATTATGTACTTGAAATATCGCATTTTTCTTTCAATAAAAGATTAAAAGAATCTTTAGTATACATGTCATCACTGGCACATACTGCATTAGAATGTTTATAACTGTAAGAGAAATTGAGAAAAATGCGGAGTTGTTCTGGATATATACTTCTTTCTCTTACAGTGCCTAAAGGTAAACATTATCCAAACAAGGGAGAGCCCATTTGATTAAGATGTTGTCTGTCTTAACTTTGTCACATCATGAAGAAAACATGTCATAAATGAAAGTTAAAGGTCCAAAAGAGAGTAAAATATTTGTAACAACCATACTTGAAAATGATCACCTCTGAGGGTTCTGAAGCAATTATAAATCCTCCGTTGTTTGATTTTGAAGTTTCTATAAACCTTACCACATACGTTTCGGCTACACCCTACTTTCTCTGAAGAACAGAATTATGAGTTATATTTTTTTATGAATTATATTTTTTAAATATTTTATTTATTTAATTATTTAGAGAGAGGGAGAGAATCTCAGGCAGTTTCTGTCCTGAGCTCAGAGCCTGAGGCAGGGCTCGGTTTCATGACCCTCAGATCATGACCTGGGCTGAAATCAAGAGTAGAGGTTTAACTGACTGACCCACCCAGGTGCACTGAATTACATTTTTAATGTAAAATTTCCTAAAGGGAAGAGGAAAAGCAAGCTTTCCAAAGTCTCCCATCACGGGTACCAACATTAGTTCAACAAATTAGAAATTTTTGAAATGACTTTGCCATAATAGGGTTTAGTGATTGGGTCAGTCATGTTAATTCCTTTATTTATATTTCATTTATTTGTTGAACGGCAGAACTTTTGGCCTTGAAATAATTCTATACTTTGTTCACGAACATGATTTTATAACATATTCTGCCACTTTCTTCCTTTCTTATTACATAGCATTAAGCCTATGACACATCTTTTATTTCTAATACATGTAATTGGTTCTACAGTCCTTATAATAAGAATGCATGAAACACTGCACAGCCTTCCATGTGAATAGGTTTTGTGCATACAAATAACTACTAGGTTAAAATTGTTTATGATAAATTTCATGGAAAGTACCGAAATTTAAAGAAGGAAATTGATACTGCCTATGCATGGACTGGCTGATTACTCATAGAAGACCACTGCTAAAAAGTCTTTTTTTTATACTGTTTTGAACTCTCGTAAAATACTTGAATGCAGATAGTAATTTTTCACGCATGACTTATATAACCAGTAGTTTTAGAAAATTAACACCAAAATTACACATTGACTTAATCTGGTATGTTGTTACCTCATGAGTAGGACATAATATCCTCAATGTGATCATTAGAGTCACACTTTCCAGAAGATTTCAGTAAATGCCTATATATATATATGTATGTGGATATACATAGATAGATGATAGATGTGGCTGGTCTCAAGTACACTAACAAAAACCATTGCTTCCACTTCAAGTACTATATTATTTGAGGGAGTGAAAGCCGCTTTGCTTGTAGGCTAGTAGTTCAGAATTTCTCTCTCATTCTCCCTCTCTCACTCTCTTCCCCTGTCTGATTTCCTAACAAAATGGTAAAAGAACACTAAACAAAAACATCTGGTTGGCCTGCATGACTTCACCAGTTCACTAGGAGAGTTCAAAGCTCTCTGTAAATATTTCAGTGCCTTACTAGTAATTAAACTATGTAAACTACTTCCTGAGTGTATTGCTCACCTATGAAACTTAATTAACTCTTTTAGTGCATTGGGGTATCATTAGGGCACCATTACTTTATTGCATAATAACCATAACTTTAGAAGTTGTATAAGCTGAACTATGAAAATAAACATAGACCTAGAGGCTCAGAACCCAAATGAACTTTGTTATAACTAAGTAAGAATTTTATTGTAAATAAAACAAAATGAAACATCCTTACAGGTTACTAATAATCATATCACATCTATTATCTCACTATATGATATCACATCTATTATCTCACCATATAATATCTATATTCTGAAATCATTAAAATTTTAGCAAGATGACAAAATTTATTTATTTATATGGCAATGTAAGACTTTTTTCTCTATAAATATATTTTTAATAAAATATTAACACTGTGACATCTGAAGAAAAATGGAGATAGCAAAGAAAATATAACCAGAAAGAAAGTATAAAGTTAAATAAATTTTTTCTGAAAAAATAAAATAAAAATTTAATATAAAATATGAAGTTGTTATTATTTATTTCATAAAATTAGTTGTATAAATAATATCTGCTTACTATTTTAAAAAATCTGTTTTAAAGTTATTTTGCTTATAGAATAGCTATCTGTATGTTGATTATTTTCCTTTTTTTCATTCAACTATAATTAACAGGTAGTGTTACATTAGCTTTAGGCTATCTGTATATTATTTTAAAGAGAAACAGTATCTAAATGCATGGTCAAATATTAATTCTATCTGAGTAATGTTTAAAATAAAAGCAATACCGATATACATAGTAAAATTATAATACCTATTCCTTCTGCCCCCATCAATTCCCACAAATTAGCATGTTAATTGTTTCATGGGTTATCATTCCAGGTATACTTTTCATTAACTCAGTATATGCATTTAAGAATATTAAATAAGATAATGCTTTAACACATATGAGTTCGTGGACCATATAATATTCTGACACTACTGTATTTTTACTGAGTGATATATTGTAGATATTTTTTCATATTAATTTGTAATATTTTAACTCATGCTTTATAAAAACTGATAATCATTGTATAAATATTATATATTTATTCAAACAATCTCCTAGTGATTAAGATTTAAATTATTTACATTCCTTTCTCTCTAATAACACTGGAATACTTAATCAATAATATGGATAGAACCACAAAAAAAATTTAGAAATGGAATTGATATGTCAGATAGAACATTTCAAGTGTTTTCTGTTGAATTGCTTTCCCATGAATACTGTATGATAGTTCCTATTTCTCTTAACACAGCTAATATCAATTATGAATGATCTGTGTGGGCTTTGTAAATTTAACAGCTGAGTATCAATACCTCAACATTGTATATATTTATATTTATTTTATTTTGATCGATGCTATTCATCATTAGCCATATATAACTCTTTTCTGTTCTCAGCTTTCACACTTTTGAAAAAGTTACAGAGGTTCATCCTGTTTTCTTTGATTTATAAATGCTTTTTAATATAAAGGATATTGGTTTGCATCTTTTATATAAAATTGAATAAACTGTGTCTGCTTTGAAATTTATACATCTATTTTCATCAACTACATATTTTTAGTTATGGAATTATTTTTGTTATATATAAGTTCTTAAAGAAATTTTATATGAGTATTTTAGTAGTTTTTTCCTTTATTCATTTCCCACCAAGATTATACAAAACAAAGAAAGAAAATACTTCTGTTCTAAACATTTCATGACTCAATTTTCAGCTTGAAAATCTTGTATGCATCTGTGTTTTGTTTTAAGGATTGATAGGAAGATGCAACTATTTATTTCCAAGTTCTGAGACACTTGGCCCAGCACAATTTAATGAATACTCTTGATTTTCTCCCCTGTTTCATTGTGCTTTCTTTCTCTCATCTTTCTGACCTCTCTGCTGGGGCCCACGGAGGCATCCGCCGATCCCTGCAGTGACGCCATGTTTTTAAAATGGAAGCGAGTTATAAAACACGTTTGAAACCTAGAAGACTGGCAAACCATTACCACTGGCTTGGTTTTCTCTCCCAGAATTTGATAATGATGATTCGTGAATGTTTGGTCTTCAGAGAAACTTTATGGCCATATGATGAAGTTCCAAATAACACATGCTATAATTTTGACTGATGTTATATTGAAATTAAGTAATTTTGGAAGCTTGGTATGTTGAAATGTCATTTGCAACAACAGCAAGACAGGGTATTAATTAAATAAGGCAACTACCATAGATTTTAGTCCTCTCAACCACATAGCCTACTTAGGTGGCACATTCCTGCATCTCTTCCTAAAAGGCAGACCCAATATTAGCATATGTTTTTTTTTGGTTTTTTTTTTTTTTTAAAGATTTTATTTATTTATTTGACAGAGAGAGATCACAAGTAGGCAGAGAGGCAGGCAGAGAGAGAGGAGGAAGCAGGCTCCCCACGGAGCAGAGAGCCTGATGCGGGGCTCGATCCCAGGACCCTGAGATCATGACCTGAGCAGAAGGCAGCGGCTTAATCCACTGAGCCACCCAGGCGCCCCTAGCATATGTTTTAAAAAAAAATAGTCTCATCATTCTCTCTCGTTATTCCTTAAGTTCCGGCCTAATCATTATAGACATTAGGTTTTTGATCTTCTAAGACCAAATTTCATAATTATTGCTAAGTATCCGTCCTTTTTTTTTTTTAAGATTTTATTTATTTATTTGACAGAGAGAAATCACAACTAGGCAGAGAGGCAGGCACAGAGAGAGGGGGAGACAGGCTCCCTGCCGAGCAGAGAGCCGGATGCGGGACTCGATCCCAGAACCCTGGGATCATGACCTGAGCCGAAGGCAGAGGCTTTAAAACCCACTGAGCCACCCAGGCACCCCAGTATCCATCCTTTTTTAACATGTGAAATCTCGGGGAGCCTCAGCATTTCACCTCAAGTGTACAAATGTTTGGGGCATTCCGTGGAATATGAGCTGCTGGTGGAAAGGGCCTACGTCTTGGTTACTTCTCTTCTGGAGTGACTCGGCAAATTAAACCATCTGTTTCAACTGCTGTATCCTCACTTGTGAAATTTGAACACGAATTCTACCTGGAAGGATCGGTTTAAGGATTAGAGCACGTGAACTGGGTGTTCCATATGGGGCATTTCTATGGTTTCCTAATGAATCACATGTTCATATACAATGTATTTAGCATGACCCCAAACTGATTGATCGTACCAAAATTCTTCCTGTACCGAAGACTAGAAATCGTTGGGTCAGCTATTTATAGTCTTTTCCTTTTCTTGGACTTCTGATATCTTACACTAAATCTCTGTACGGATCACTCGTCCCTAGCTATTATTAGCCATGCCCCTGGACACCACTTCACTTTAGACCAACGGTGCTTTGCAGATGGATTCTGCAATTGAAGCCGTCTTAACCTCCATGACTCTAAGCTTCAAAAGTACAAAAACCATTTCATAAACTGCGAAGCTGTTAGCAAAAACTGTAATAGTGTCATTTTAGGCAATGCACTACACATTGTTACATTTAGTGTCTACCTCTTTTAATATCTAACCATTTAAAAATCTTCAGGGTTGCGTACGGTTAAAGATACAAAGATAAGGAGTGACTGAAGGAAGATGCAGACAATTCTAACTCAAAGATTGAGGCTCTTTTGTCAGGACTCTATTGACTATGACTTTTTTTTTTTTTAAATCAAATAGTTAGGAACTCTAAGTGCTAAACACACATGAATATATCTATACATACAAGCCATTATTGTTATCTTGTTTCAGATTAATCTTTCAGTATCGCATTTACTATGACATTTTCCAACTCCGGTAAATAAATAGTTTTGCTCTTTTCTGCCATGGATTATCTAAATGCAGGAGCCTACAAAACCTGTCTCAGTTCAACCTTGTTTTCCTCTAATCCCCAACTAGTCCTTACCCTTCGTTTACACTGGTAGTTATCACTCTCTCATTGATAGTCCCTGCTTATAGAAAAATATATAATCTGTCATACACACTAGACACTCTGAGAATGAGAAAGGAATGTATCAAAAATTATAACAAATGATAATTATATCTAGTTTTATTCAATATAAAATGAAATGTGTAGTGAACCCTATCTCTCTCTCCATGCCATCCTTATTCCACAAGAAGAGTTTTCCGTCTCTTTTATTCATACATATGAAATATATCCTATGAGACCTGCCCAGATCCTGCCATCTGCAAATATCTTCCCTCACCCAAATTTATCTTTTCTCAAATCACTTTAGCATTTAAACTACTATCACGTGTTTCAAGTGTATTAATGTTGCTCATGATGAAGACTGTGAGCTCCTTTATGGCAGATGGTGCCTAATCATTTTGTAGAATCTTCTAGAAACCTATGTAGGGAGGAGGGAGCATGTACTGGATATTCAGTGAATACCTCCAGAATCAAGTGGATAAGACTTCATTGTTAGCCGGGTGAGAGAGAAAATTAGCTGTAATTAGTTTGTAATAATTTAAGCTTAATAATTAAGGAATATACATATGTGTATATGTGTATATATGTGTGTGGTTGTGTATAGATATAGGGTTTTTGTTTGTTTGTTTGCTTTTTCTTTTTTTTTTTTTTTTAAGTAGGTTGCATGCCCAGCACAGAGCCCAGCATGGGGCTGGAACTCACAACCCTGAAGTCAAGTCCTGAAATAAGATCAAGAGTTGAACCCTTAACCACCTGAGCCACCAGGCGCTCCAAGTAATATTTTAGTTGTCTCCACTCAAAATGCCTTTAAACAAGAAGCTAATGGAGCACAGAATAAATATATTTTAATAAAATTAAATTGGGAATCAGAACATGCAGTGCTGTCTGGGTGGGAAGAACTTCTTTGGCTGGCTCCAAGCAGGAAGTCTCACTTTCCAAAGGAGGGGAAAATGGCATAGGGAAAAAGGCTAATAATGGGCAAGACAACTTTTCCTTACTTCAGAGTTGTTCTTTAGGCTGGCATTGCCTGAACTCTTTCTTTCTAAGCAGTTACAATAGTTTCTTCTTAACACACGATCCAGAGGCTCTTTGAAGTCTGCTGCCCTCCATCCGTCATCCATGTCCAGGCTGTGGTGTGAGACTGCCGTCATGCAGGCTATCTACCAGCACGTTCATGTCAGCCATCCTTTATTGGTGCTGGAGGTTATGGTTCATTGAAGATACAGAGCAAAACTCCCAAGAACTGTGGGAGTAAAGCAACAGCCGTCTGGAAACGCCATGGTTCCAGAACTTGAGACCAACCATCACCAGGCACAAACATTCATCCCCTATGAGTAAATTCTACCCTGAGCACATTTCAGCTGGATGCATATAACCCAGATTCATCTTAAAGGCTGGTGATCAAGGGTTGGTGTTAAGCTCTATCCTACTGATAAAAGTGGTACAGCTGGGTTTTCTCAGACCTAGATAAGCACGAATGCAGACTTCCCCAACTTTGTTTCCAACTTATACAACTGTGCTTAATTTAGAAAAATTGGTACATTATCTCATTCTAGTCAGTCTGTGAGCAGTCTCAGGACTGTTTAACTTCACTGAGGACAGGAAATGGAATGAAAGCATTCATTCTATCGGCTACAGTATTATTGGCCAAGTAGAGCTGTGTAGAAAATACCGGATAGTTCTCTGAGCCAGCCATCTCCTTGAATAGATGCTATTAGATAAAAACTAATCTCCCTGTTCAATAAAAATATATATGCAGTTTCATGCTTTTTCTGATCATTAACCTGAGATAAAGAAGGCTTCAGCTTGTCACACTGAGTAACTGGTCGTTCATTAGCATTCAAATCAACAGGCAAAATCTCCAAACTACTGATTTTACAATAAATCAAAAGAGGACTTTAAAGTTAGGCTTATATATGGCTCTTTTAAGTTAGAGGAAAAAATGAATTAACCCCTCCAGAGACTTTGCAAAATTTCCATAATCCCTCACCTATTATAGGTAACATTTTTAACAAATAAAGTTAAGGAATTCATGTTGCTTTCCACATGTGTCTATATTTGTATTCTAATTATGTTCTGTGTGAACAGCAAGAGGGAACATTTTCATTTGTAGAGAAATGCCTGCCTTTCCTATGTTATTAGTGAGCAGCACTCTGGATACTGTGTTGAAGCATTCTGTTAGCACATGAAATTGCAAGGCACTGACATCTTGCTGCCCCTTATCTCTACAGTGAAGACTTGACATTTCAGCAGGAAATGTTATCAGCATTTTTTACCTATGGCTATATTCAGCACGCTGTGTAAGCTACTTCTGTAAGGAAAAGGACAAGTGCGTGAAATGCAGGGACCAGCCCTCTAATTTGGGGACCATCTACTCTTACTGGTTGTTGCATGAATAATTTAGCTCTAATCCATTTGAAAGGCTGCATTATAGCTGTTTGGCAGTGTGCTTCAATCAACACGAAGAAGATACAAATGTCACACTGTGATGTGACCTTGACAAAGCAGGAATCCATGGGATAAAGTCATTAAAGAGTTCTGCCTTCAATATATGACCTCATGAATCCAGCATCTTCTTCATTTCTTTCCTCAAGTAACATGTATTTACTGAATTTTTGAAAAGAAGGAGTAACTCACATTGTTTGCAGAAAATTTAGAACATCAATTACATAAGGAAGCAAAATTAAATTGTCCAATATTTCTACCTATTGTCATTTGAGGAATTTGGTGGGCAGGTGGAGGGGCTCTTCTCTACTTCTATATGTATTATGTGATGTGTATGTGAGTATCTGTATATGTACATCTTAGTATTTTATGTTTTTATAAAATCCAAATTATACTGACTGTGTTGTTCTGTATACTATGGTTCAATTTTTCCTCTTGGACATACCTATATTTTCATTCAGTCACATCTAAATTACTTCTTCACAGAGAGGGCCTGCACTTGACGGTTTGGGGTTTGGAATTCACTATTTACTAGGTGCCTATAAAATGCAGAGCTTTCATTAAGCATAAAGAAAGAGGTGGTGAGGTGGGCTGCAAAGTTCAATTGCGCTCACTACCATGACCCTGAAGCATTATAAAGGACTCAGCTGCGGACAGTGGAGACAGGTATGACATCACTTCCGTTGAGGTACTTGGTCACTGACAGAGAGAATAAAACCTCCTTTTGTGCCCTCTCTCCTGAGTAAGAATAAACTAACAGTCACAGGTGGAAAAATGGATTTCCCAGGCTCCCCCTCCCGCTTCTATAAATCAGACATGAAACCAGCAGCCCTGTTATCCTTTATTTCTCACCTCCTGCCCAGATGAATGTGCAATACTGTGCCCAGCATGATGTTCCAGAAGGAATAGGCACAACATAAATTTGCCCACAAGCAAATTCTCCTTTGTCTTTTTCCCTTAGGTTATTATTTGCTTGCTTGCTTGCTTAGGATTCAGGAGTATGTTCTCATTACCCACATGGATGGTTTTATATTTTTTTTAAATGAAAGATTATAAAGATTTAATATAGTATATGTAAAATATATTACTTTACATTGTGGATTGCTTTGTTGTTTTTGAAATGTCTAGCATCCATTATAACATCTAGGCATCAGCTTCTGAAAATCAGAAATTTTCGTTATTAAAAAAATGGCATGGTTGATAATTATAATCAGTTTGTTTAAGACACCAGCACCCATGCTTAAAAAAATAATTAAGGATTCATGGACATTCCGTACTTTTTACATGAAAGAGGCACTACACTTAAAACATACATGCGTGCACAAGCATACACACACACACACACACACACACACACACACACACACACACAGGGGCACCTGGGTGGCACAGTCAGTTGAGCCCCCAACTCTTGGTTTCGGCTTGGGTAGTGATCTAGGGGTAGTGAGATGGAACCCCTGGGAGTCTGCTTAAGATTTATTTATTTTAGAGAGAGAAAGCACTCTCTCGCTCTAAAATAAATAAATCTTTAAAACAAACACACAAAAAACTGTACAATCTAAAAACACATACACAAAACACATATATACATATATATCATATATATTAATGTGTATGTATAGTAAAAATACAGCATAGTTAAAGGCATTAAGATTGTCTTTGCTTCAATAAGCTCTATGATAAATCCATTTATTAACTTACAGTCCTTTGGTATAGTAAACAAATAGTCCTGATTTCTTTGATCAGTACCGTTTCTAACATATTCTATTTCCTAAGCTTATGATACAAATTAGGCAGAGAAGTACTATCAGTCTGAAGGCTGCCTGCTCTTTTCCTACGTCTCTGAACAACCCTTGGTCTCCTTTAGGGGCTCCTGTCCTTTTGCAACTGTCAGCATCCCATTAATAGCCAAGATTCAATCCTCAGCCCTCTTTTATAATCCCCATGCCCTTTCTTCGTCATTTTTTTATATCACCCACATAGTGACAATTCCCAAATCTCTATCACCACTTCACACTTTCCTGTGTGTCAGGTTTGTATATCCAATTACCCACTGGTCCTCTCCCACTGAATGCCTGAAAAATCAAGCCAGGTGCTGGGGCCAACTCTTACTAGCTCAGAGGAGTCAACTGTCAAACACAGACAGTATAAAAAAAACTATACTAACTTACAGTCAGATGCATTGTAGAAATGGAAATACTGTTTAATAGAAATATTAAGTATGTCAACCTTACTTTGAATTATTTTATTATTTTGGTATTATCTATACACTCGAGGTTATTGTTGTCTATTGTATTTGCATAGCAGAAATACTTTATAATAATGTGCTTTAGCAGCTCCGCGGTGAGTGACATGGGTGTTAGTTTCTTGACATCAGTCACATTGAGAGTAGTCACACCAGGGAAGTGGACAAAGGCTACAAATTAGAGCTTTCCTTTTTTGTGAAAAGCTGATTGTTACACCTTCACCACCATTCTACTACTTAGATTGGAGTATATCTCCACCAGTCATAGTTTTATTTGTTTGTTTGTTTGTTTTTTTGTATGTTTTGGGTTGGTTTTGTTTTTTGCATTTCTTTTTTTGTTTGTTTGTTTGGTTGGTTGGTTTTTTCCTCTGAAATCCACTCTCCCTTTCCCTGATATCCAGTCTTAAAAGGAGCCATCTCTATGAGATGCATTTCTCAGACTCCCTCGTTAGCTTCTTTCTTCTTTCCACCTGGTTTCCATTAACAGCACATACCTACAGGAAACTGCCAGATGAAGAAAAGGAAAAGGCAGGTAAGTACTCAGATAGTCTCTCTGCTATAGTTCTTCTAGATCTTGCAGGAGAGGCCCATGTAGTCCTTGCTTCCAGCGGGTAATCTTAGTTCTAATAACATTGCCTCTTTTTTGACCTTCCAGACCTGTGAAGGCAGCACCTTCCTGCAGATGTTAATCTCTGGGTTGCCTGAGAGCCCCTGTTTGGCTTCTCAGCTCTTCAGAGCTTCATGGCCAATAGCCTATGTAAATATTTTTTTTTTAAGATTTTTATTTATTTATTTGACAGAGAGAGATCACAAGTAGATTGAGAGGCAGGCAGAGAGAGAGAGAGAGAGGGAAGCAGGCTCCCTGCTGAGCAGAGAGCCCGATGCGGGACTCGATCCCAGGACCCTGAGATCATGACCTGAGCCGAAGCCAGTGGCTTAACCCACTGAGCCACCCAGGCGCCCCCATGTAAATATTTTTTTTAAGATTATTTGTTTAAATCTCTACACTTAAACGTGGGCCTCAAACCCACAACCCCGAGATCAAGAGTTGCACATTCTTCCAATGAAGCAAGCCAAGCATCCCTATTCCTTATTTTTAATTGCAAGTTTGTGTATCATGAGTCTATTAGAAGACAGAAACCACACAGTAATTATAGCAGGGGAAGGTTAATATTTATTCTTGAGCTGTGAGAAAAGAGTCATTATGAAGATGTGGAAGGAGCTCTAAAGGAAACCTTAGAGCTGAGAGGAAGTAAAGTAAAGGGTAATCTTAGAAGGAAGGACACTCTCCCAGGTTGGGTTCAGACCTCATTGGAGAAAGTATAGTGCAGCTCATGAGATAGCCAAGGAATTTGCTGGGTAGCCCAGGCCAGAGTGGTGTGTAGTTACCAAAAAAGCAGAAAATGGGGGCACCTGGGTGGCTCAGTGGGTTAAAGCCTCTGCCTTCGGCTCAGGTCATGATCTCAGCGTCCTGGGATCAAGCCCCGCATCGGCTCTCTGCTCTGCGGGGAGCCTGCTTCTCCCTCTCTCTCTGCCTGCCTCTCTGCCTAGTTGTGATTTCTCTCTGTCAAATAAATAAAATATTTTTAAAATTTTTTTTAAAAAAGCAGAAAATGAACCCAGGGTACAGGGGAGCCATGCTGGTAGGCAAGCAGGCAAAGAGAGTCCAGGTGCCACTATGGAAGCAGGGCTAATTGATGGTGGTAGAAGGAAGAAGCCTCAGGAAATTAACCCTAGAGCATGAGCAAGGTCTGCGAGGTCACCAAAAAGACTATGCCTTCTGGGTATGTGTCAAGACAGAGGGTTACTACTTCCTGAATCTATTATAAAATATAATGGATACAGAGATTCATGGTGCAGGGATGGCAACATATTCATATTTATATTAATTGGTAAGTGTTCCCAAAAATATGTGTGAATATGTGCATTTAAGTGGGAAATATATATGAGATCAGGTCACTAACAGAAATCAGGGAAACTTGGGGCACCTGGGTGGCTCAGTTAAGTGTCTGCCTTCGGCTCAGGTCATGATCCCAGGGTCCTGAGATTGAGCCCTGCATCCTGCTCCCTGCTCAGTGGGGACCCTGTTTTTCCCTCTTCCTCTGCCTGCCACTCTGCCTACTTGTGCTCCTTCTCTTTCTCTCTCTCATTGTCAAATAAATATATAACATCTTTAAATTTTTTTTAAATTAAAAGTTTAAAAAAGGAATCAGAAAACCAAGAGCTCAAGAGGCAGAATAAATACTGAATAAAAAGTCATAGGACAAATGGAGGAAACAGACAACAAGCCAAGATCAAAATTTGTTGGGTATCTGAGAGAAGAAATAGAACAAGAAGATTGAAAATCATGAAATAAGCTCTAGAAATAGGAAATGATTATATTTTTGTCTGCTCTTTGAAACCAACATCTAAAGTATTGAACCTTGTGATTGTTGTAAGCTATGACATCTAGAAAAGCTTTGTAGAAGTGAATTTTTTTGTACCTTAGAAATAGAAGAAATTTGCCAATTAAATGTATTTTTTTTCAAGGAACACTAGCTGTCAAGCATATCAGCTCAGATGAAATAGAAGTGCAATGATCATTCTCTCTTTTCTGGTTCCAGAAGAGGAAAGTTTGCAAATCCATATGGCACAATAATAATGCTCATAGTGTGTCTGAGAATCTCTCAGTACCAGATAAATTATGAGACTTTCCTCTAGACTGATAACTAAAAGATGATTCTGCATCATAATTTCCTATCAAAGGTCGGTATACAACTTACCTATTTCTCTAAAACAACAACAACAACAAAACCCTGAAAAAGAAAGAAAGAAAAAAAACATCCTAAACTACCCCATTCCCACCTGAATCCACTACATTAAAACCAAAACAGTAGGGCCCCTGGGTGGTTCAGTCATTAAGCGTCTGCCTTCAGCTCAGGTCATGATCACAGGGTTCTGGAATCGAGTCTCACACCAGGCTCCCCGCTCAGCAGGGATCCTACTTCTCCCTCTGCCTGCTGCTTCCCCTGCTTGTGCTCACTCACGCTCTCTCTCTGACAAATAAATCAATAGAATCTTAAGAAAGAAAGAAAGAAAGAAAGAAACAAAGAAAGAACACCCCACAACAGTAGTGTTGCATAGTCTTGTGAAATCACATGGCCTGCAAAGTCTAAAATATCTACTAATCTGGTTCCTTGCAGAAAATGTTTACCGATCCTGACCTAAAGTAATAAGAATGTTCTACAGGTCACATATGAAAATTCAATATTAGGGTAAAGCCCAGTGATATGAATTCATGATACCACAGACTGACTCCTGTCTTCCACGAAGACCCATTCTCAAACAAGGTGCAGTCTAAAGATTTTTTTCTTGTTTGTTTGTTCGTTCCTTTGTTTAATTTTCTATGGGGCAATACGAGAGCTGGAAATGAGTCTTCTGATGATAACTTGGCACTTTGTCAGTCCATGTAAATTGTTCAGGATGTTTGGGATAGTTAGTCAACTCCCTTTCTACCAAATAAATGAAAACATTTTTTCCCCTTTTCCCCTGGTAGAAGACTGACAGGAAAACATTGTTCTTCATTAATCTAGTGATGATATATCCCACACTTGCTGTGAATAGACCCCATTTACATTTTATGACAGAATTTTGTTATACTCTATTGTCTTATTTTATATGGAATATCCAGGATTTTAAAAAAGAATTTCTGAAAATAGAGCTTCAGGAACAAAGGGAAGTTTTCCAATAAGATACAGGAATTTGGGCGCCTGGGTGGCTCAGTGGGTTAAAGCCTCTGCCTTCAGCTCAGGTCATGGTCCCAGGGTCCTGGGATCGAGCCCCACATCAGACTCTCTGCTCCGCAGGGAGCCTGCTTCCTTCTCTCTCTCTGCCTGCCTCTCTGCCTAGTTGTGATTTCTCTCTGTCAAATAAAAAAAAAAATTAAAAAAAAAAGATTAAAAAAAAAGATACAGGAATTTGACTACTACTTACAGGTGATACAAAGTAGAGGTTTCACTTGTCAGTCATAAGAAAATGTGTTTGGAATACTATGTATGTGAATATTCATTTATCACATCAATAAAGACATGAATTTACCAGGTTGCATAAAAAACCTGAGAAATAAGACACCTGAACAACATTTTATGAAGAAAAGTCCTGTAGTCTCTATGGCTCTCCTCTGTGGACTCTATATTAAAGTACAACAGTATTAAGCAGGGTCTAAACTCAGACATAACATAACTTGTTGAGAAACAAGCAATTTCCTTTGTGGGAAACGTACCAGGATATTTAAAATCACAAAAGTTGAGACTGATAAGTTGTTACCCTTAAGGAATTATAAATCTTCCTTGTCTCCCCAAGTTTCTAAAAATGTAAGTGAGGTAATCATCTGTCTGCATTTCCTGCCCTGAACTCCAGGCTCCTAAATCCACCTGCCTTGCTGGTATTCTAAAAAGACATATCAAAAGAAACATAACCAAACCTCAATTCCTGATTCCTTAATCAACATATTCAATATCTTCCTAAACCTAGCCTTCACTCTGTCTTCTAATTTACTGTAAATTATGTCACAACTCACCCAATTACTCAAGTCAGGAAAACACACACACTCACACACACACACACACACACACACACACACACGCACACACACACACAACTTTATTACTTCTGATGTATTCTTTTCCTAATGCCCACAACTAAGATAGCAGTATGTCCTATTTACTCGACCTTCAAAGTATTTCCTGAATCCGCTTACCTCTCTCTAATTCCCAGTCACCATCCTGTCAATGTCATTATTATCTCTTCCTCAGGATGCTGAAAAACTACCAATCTAGATCCTCTTCCCATCTTGGTGCCCTCTAACCCACAACCTATACAGGAACCAAAATAAGTTTTTTTTGTAGTGTAAAGCAGATCGCATCACTGTCTTGTTTAAAAGGACCCTTTGTTGCACTTGTGCTGTGATCTATATTTGTAACCATGCCTTACAAAGTCTTGTGTGACCTGCCTTCTCACCAACTTTAACACCTCAGCTTACGCTACTAACACCCCCCCCAACATTGTGACCTGCAGAAAGCAATGGGAAGGCCCCATGCATTTTTCTCTATCGTGGTTTTTATAAATCCTGATCCTTGCACTTAGAATGCACTGATCTGCTCTAGGCTGACTCCTTCGCAAACTTTCCACTTGAAGGTTATGTGCTAAGAGACAGCCTTTCCTCACCGTGTTCTCAGAGGCAGTGCCCCATTCTCTGAGTCATTATTCTTCTTTCTGTGGTACATTTTATTGTGTTATGTTACATAGCATTCATTTCATTGATTCATATGCATATTGCCTGTGTCTCTGATTAGATGATCCATCAGGACAAAAACCATATTTTTTCCTTCATCTAGAGTTCCCCAATACCTTGTACCGAGTAGAATAAATAACATTCAAATATCTTTGACAAGCAAATAAATATGAATTATGTTCCAGATTTAATTTATTCCTAGTTAGCGTGAAATATACAGAGTCTTGCACATATCCATCTAGAATGGAATGAAAGAAATTCATTAGTTGGGCACCTGGGTGACTCAGTTGGTAAAGTGTCTGCCTTCAGCTCAGGTCACGATCCCAGAGACATGGGATCCAATCCTGTCTGTCTCCCTGCTCAGTGGGGAGCCTGCTTTTCCTTCGCACCTTGCTCCTCCGTCTCTTTTCATGCTCTCTCTCTGTCTCATTGTGTCAAATAAATAAATAAATAAAATCTTTTAAAAAAAGGAAAAAAAAAAGAAGTTCACTAGTTGATAAACTAGTGGCAGGATTGCACGGATTCACTCCAATACTGAAAGACATTCTATTGTGGGTAAAACGTTATCAAACAACATCACACGCAATGGAGAAATCATTCATGAAAAGAAAACCCAATCAATGTGGCGAACTTCATGTTGTCTTACCTTAGGAAATTGCCACAGTCATCCCAGGCTCCAGCACCCTGATGAGTCAGCAGCATCAACACTGATGTGAGACCCTCCACCAGCGAAAAGATTACAACTCACTGAAAATCAGGTGATGGTTAGCATTTTGGAGCAATAAAATATTTCTTAAGGGTGTACATTGTTTTCCAGACATAATGCTATTGCACATTTAAGAAACCATAATACAGTGTAAACCTAACAATTTTTAAATGCACTGGGGGGGAAAAACACTAGGAAACCAAAAAATTCATTTGACTCACTTTATTGTGATATTTGCCTTGTGGTGTTTTGGGACCACACCCGCATTCTCTCTCAGTTATTCCCATAACAAAATTGTAAAAATTACATGTTTAAAAATGACGCTACTCTAAAAATTCATTTTAAAGATGCTAATTCGTACTTTCTTAGGTGTATA
Source organism: Meles meles (assembly GCF_922984935.1). Taxonomy (NCBI): domain Eukaryota; kingdom Metazoa; phylum Chordata; class Mammalia; order Carnivora; family Mustelidae; genus Meles; species Meles meles. The sequence continues at coordinate 128,127,248 of NC_060067.1, read as the reverse complement.
TCCTGATCCAAATAAAAAACGCAGGGTTTAGCATTTATGAGTCTGCCATAAATTTTCACTTAATAGGTTCCAGGACGTTTTTCCAGACATTTCACATACATCAACTCATTTAATGCACTTAACAATCTGATAAAACACATGCTAATATTATTTTCATCTTTAAATGAGAAAATAATTACAGAGAAGATAAGAAAATTTACATAAGACTACAGATTTAGTGAGATACAGAACAGAAATTCACTGGACCCCTGCTCAGTCAGTTGGGCGTCTAACTTTTGATTTCAGCTCTGGTCCTGATCTCAGGGTCATGAACCCTTTATCAGGCTCCACGCTCAGCAGGGCATCTGCTTGGGGTTGTCTCTTTCCCTTCCCCTCTGCCCCTCCCTTCACTCATGCTCTCTCTCTAAAATAATAAGTAAGTTTAATTTAAAAAAAAATTCACACCAAGGAAATAAGTCTTCCAGAATTCAGACCTCCAACCACTACATTGTACTGCCTATCTAAAACATTTCAATCAACTTTAGAGAGTTGTCTGGGACCATCTCCAATGAACAAATAAAATGAAAGCACACAACAATACAAGTCATAATAGTCTTGAGAACAGAAAGTTATCAAAGCAATAAGGACTCCTAGCAAGTCAACAAAATACAGAGTGACTGAGATTCTCAAAAATCAGGTAAGAACAAAAACAAGGTGAATGCAATACACTTATATAATTCTCTGAACAGAAAATGAGCCTCTAAGCTATATTTAGCTGATCTGGACTGTTAGGAACTATTAGAATTGGCTAGCACTCTTAAAAAAACATGTAAGTGTCAACTTCCCCAACTCTTTTTGACTAAATCTTTCCAAAGGAAGGCTTACCATAGAGAAAGCACTAAATAAAATTTGAACATAGTAGAAAAGAAAATACAGTGACCTTTCATTTTCATCATGACAGCAATTTGTAGGGATTATTGTTAGACATTGTATTTGCCTACATACAACCACATTTATACTTGTAAAGCTGTAGTACAATGTGGAAGGTGAAGTTCTGTATGTGTGTGTCCATATGTGTTTTTATTGTACTAACTGGTGCGTGCAGGTCCTCTTAGTTTAAGCTACCGAATTGAGTATGGAGATTTCCAGGAAAGATTTTTATTGCAGACTAATCCTATCCAAAACAATACTAGCTATAGCTCTTCTGGTGATACCCTTTATGAGACGGAGGAAGTTCCCTTCTAGGATTAATTTAGTGAGAATTTTTATCAGGAGTGGATGTTGGATTTCATCATTTTTTTTTTTTTTCCTGCTTCTACTGAGATGGCAATATGGTTTGGTTTTTCTGTTTCATACTGCAACAATTACATTCATTGACTTTCTTTTTTTCTTTTTTTTTTTAGAGTATTTGTTAAGTTTATTTTTTAAATTTATTTATTTTATTTTAATTCCAGTCTCATCCGTAGACTTTTTTTTTTTTTCAAATTTTTATTTAAATTCTAGTTCGTTAACCTATAGTGTGATATTGGTTTCAGGACTAGAATTTAGTGATTCATCACTTACATATAACCACGGTGCTCAACACAAGTGCCAAACACACATAAGCACATGCACAATAAGTGCCCTCCTTAATGCCCGTCACCCAGTTACCCCATCCCCCCACTGGCTGCTCTTCCAGTAACCCTCAGTTTGTTCTCTATAGTTAGGAGTCTCTTATGGTTTGCCTCCCTCTCTTTTTATTCCCTTCCCCTATGTTCAATTTTTTTTGTATCTTAAATTCCACACATGAGTAAAATCATATGGTATTGTCTTTTTGTTACAGACTTATTTTGCTTATAATACACTCTAGCTCCATCCATGTCATTTCAAATAGCAAGATTACATTATTTTTGGTGACTGAGTAGAATTTTCTTTCTGCCTGAAGGATTCTTTTGAATATTTCTTAGAGTGGTTCTGCTAGTGGACACTAACTAGTGTTGTGGCTAGCTTTCATGTATCTGAAAATTTTCTGTTGCACCTTTACTATTGAAAGATATTTTGTAAGTTGGCACAGAATTCTGGTTTAATATTTTTCTCTAAGTACTTTAAAGAATTTTTTTCACTGTCCTTAGATTTACACTATGCCAAATGAGAAATCTACCATTTTTGTCATTATTTTTCTATACACAATCTTTCTTCTTTTGCTGCTTTTAAGACTTTTTATCACTTTTTTAAACAGATTAATTACATCTTTGTGTACTTTCCCTCCTATTTCTTATCCTTATGATTCATTGAATTTCTTGGTTTATAATTTTCATCAAATTTAAAAATGTTCAGCCATTATTCTTTCATTTTTTTCCCATTCTGCTTTATGTTTCCATATTCTTATAAATATCCTTGTATTCATTGTAGAATCCATCTAAGTTATTTAGAAGCCATTTGATTCTTTCGATGGTTGCTTTTAAAGTTTGTTAAAGAGAAACAGAACATCCTTCAGCTTATGGCTGATTCTTCCCTTTTGCTGAGGGAAATCAATGCTTGTTACTCTACTCAATGCTCATGAATTCTGTAGTTTTCTGATTTGATTGGTTGGAACACAAACTATTCCTAGCCTTGTTTGATCTCCACGGATGGTTTTCTCTACTTTTGTGGGTTTCCCCCCCCCACAATCTTGGGTTGGTTTTTCACACAATTGTGTGCTGCTTTATATTTAAGTAAAGACTTAAGGGAAACCCTCTACAGATTTCTAGAACTCTTTCCCTATGCAGATCTCTGTCTCCTGTACTTTGCCATGTAAACTCTAACTGTATTGGTCCTGCCCCCTAGACTTCCACATCTGTCTTTTCAGCCCAGAGAGATTTCCAAGGTATTGCTGGCTTCCTCTTCTCTATTGGGAGGACTAGAAATCTCTCCAAGCAGGAAGACCAAGCTCATTTGTCTTCGATCTCTCAAGGACCACTGTCTTGTGTAACTTCATGTCATATTTATAAAAACTTTTTGTCTTGTTTTAGAGTTGATTTTTATAGGAATAAAAACATGCTTTCTGATACCCCATCTTGATTAAGAGAATAAATTTCGTAACCCAACATAAAACCTTTAGCTTTTCAGGCATTACAGAATGCAAAACAATAAAAATTCAGTTATAATTAGGAAAAAATTGGACTGATGATAAAGTTGTAATAGACTTATTGGTAGAACGTTGTTCTTGCATGTTATAGCAGATTATAACTGGAAATAGAACATCATAATATATCTTAAACTTTAAGAAAGAACACTATGAAGTTAACATTATTCATCCTACTTTATCAAATGGATATAGGCTGAGTCTTACAATGGCGTAAGCAAACCAAACCTAACATCCAGTGCAGTAACTCTGAACCCCAGGTTAAATGCTTTAAACCAGAGATCTCAAAATCACAACCCAAGAGCCAGATTTGGCACCTAGAAATGATTTTTTATATGATTTTGGGGCTTCGTGTTATTTTTCTTTTAAAAATTCGCACTTGATGATGTATTAAAACTTTCAATATCTCACATTAAATCTGACTTTTTAACTTCTTTTGAAAGTTCAGATTATGTAGGGTCTTTTAGCCCACATTTGCCCATAGTGGCAAGTTTCTGGATATAATACAGATGCACACACAGTTTCATCAGTCTCCGCCTGCCTGCTTCACTTATTCACATTACTTACCCAGACTTGTATTAATCAATGCTGCTTCTATGTGAACACATAAAATATTCACAGGATAAATTTCTGATAATGTCTTGTAAGCATGTGTACTCACATACGCATGTATGTTCATGCATAAGCATTATAGTTGGAATTGAAATATAAAAATACATATGTCAGAGTATAAACCAAAAATATGTACATTTGAGTCTCAAACAACTATAAAAGTAATTGAGATCTTCAAAAGAAAAATGCCAAGTATGACACAAAGAAAGATTTTGTGTCTGTCATTTTCCACTGAAGAATATTTTTAGAAAAATAACTAAGAATGTTAGACCCAACTTTTAAAACAGAAGTTATGTTAAATAATAACGGTGCAATATATCTTTACTCATTTCCAATTCTTCTTCATATAGGGTTGGATTTCAGCTTCATAAGGGTATAACGTTATTAATGGTGATTTAATCCATTAAGTAGTGGAGTATCTAGCTACTTTCAGTATATTAAAATGAATGTAATACGATCTCCTTAATTGTCGTCCAGAGGGCTGAAATGAACTAAAGTTGGGTCATGGGACCACTGCAGACAATATTTGAGAAATTTTAGGGCAAGAAAAAAAATTTCTGATAAGCTGGGAAAAAAAAATATTCTTCAATATTTAAAATGTGAAAAAGATGATTCCTTAAAGTTTATGGCAGTGGTTTTGCTTTCAATATCTACTTAGAAAACAAAAACAAAAACCAAAACAAAAAAACAACCTTAACCTTGAAAACAACCTTTTTTTTTTTTTTTTTTTTTTTTTTTTTTTAGCATTAGCATTAGCATTAGGCATAGTACTCACTCCAACAATAAATACTCTGGTCAAGTATTAGACCACCAAAAATGAATCATATGCATCATGATCAACTAAAAAAAACTTTTTTCCTTTTTGAGAAAGTGAATTAGGTTAGAAATTTTGAAAGGTGTATAATATAGGGTGTCTGATTTTCAATAAGATATTTAATCAATGTTGAAGTCATTTTGTGTGTATGTTTATGTGGAAAAGAAAAATAGGGGTGGAATAATGGTGGATTTGGTAGATCTAAAACTCTTGAGAAATGTGACCCCCAAAATTGACTTGCTTAATGGATCAATATGCAATTTGGAAAGAAGTCTGAGCTCTGTCATTTATATTTTCTTTTTCAGTGATATATAAGCACTGTGAATGAAAACAAAACTTGCAGCTCATAGCCAAAACTGCGAAAGATAGAAGATACAATAAAGGTGGCTGAGTTCAATAGGTGGTCATTTTCCACCCGGCTCAATTATGTCTTCCTCCTTCATCAGTCTCCAAAGAGAGAAATGGATCTCCTCTTGGTTGTTAAAGAGTTTAACAAACTTATGCAACAATGTTTCATGCTGGAAAGAAAAACTGAAGCTGAAGGGCTTTCTCTTCCTTTCTTCTTATTATCAGAAAAGAAAATCTTGCACAAAAAACCCTAGAACATTTCTTCTTATGTCTCACTGACCAGTAAACAATCATACTCCTCTCATAAACCACTTACTAGCAAATGAAGACACTGAGGTGGTTTGTTTAGACAAATTATGAGCCTTAACCTGGACATCACCATTTGGCCAACAATAACAACAACAGCAAAATGGGAGTTCTACTAGGGTTAAAGAAAGGGATATTGGCTATTTGATAAGCAAGCAACAGTATCTGCCACAGTTAAACATACTCTGATATATAAGAGTAGAAGAGTTAGTTACTAGTTACTATTTTGGATATCCAAAATAAGATTTAAAAGACTCCCCAAAGCCTACAAATGATGGGTTTAAATTTAAGATAAAGATAAGATGTACATAAATATAGAACATTATATACTCCACTACTTCTGTCCAAGTATGAGGAGGATCAGTTTTAGAGTAGCTGAAATGAGAAGAAGCATGCGGTTTTGTCTGACCAACACATTCGCTAAGAATCAATGATTAAAATTAAATTGAAGCTTTCCACAATCAAAAGATTGTATTCATAGAATCATATTTGTCTTATCTTACCCAAACTCTATAGTAGGTTAGATTGTAGCTAAAATACTGTTTTCCTTTGTGGGATTCTTTATAAAAAGACTATTTACATAAATTGAAGCAAGAACATCTAGGGGAGCCTTATTAAAAGGGAAATTTTATAAAAACTGAAGACATTTAAAGAGAAAAGAGAAGACCCAGCAGCTCATGACAGCAATCTTCAAATTTAAAAGTCCTATTATATGAAAGAAGAATTAATTTTTGTGTGTGTGTATAGCTAACATTTTCTCCTCCTGTGTTCAGAGCAATGAGAAAAGTCTGTGCTTTCATAGAGTCTGAATGTGGATTAAGCAGAGTAACACACACTTTTCAGAGTTTAGATCATAGTGTGAGCTCAATCCATGTTAAGTAACAAGGAAAATTACTAATACACATATTTTTAACTAAATTTGTAGGAGAATATTTGGACAAACAAAATTGCTGAAGATGAGATTTGGTTGCTTGAGAAGACAGTAACCTTTTTGGCACAAGCAAAACTGGATAATTTTAATTGTAAGTATTAATTTATTTAATAAATATTATTTAACAGCCTAATATATATCAGGTTCTGTCCTAAGCAGTGGTATTATCATTATGAAGAAAAAGAAGGAGAAGCAAACAAGCAAAATCTTGTCCCTCTAAAAGCTTGTATAGTAGCAGAGGAGAAACACACCGATAAAATAGAAATGTGTCGCATCAGGATAAGTGCTATAAACACTAATAAAGTAAGTGACAGGGGCGCCTGCATGGCTCAGTGAGTTAAAGCCTCTGCCTTCGGCTCAGGTCATGATCCCAGGGTCCTGGGATCGAGCCCCGCATTGGGCTCTGTGCTCAGCAGGGAGCCTGCTTCTCCCTCTCTCTCTGTCTGCCTCTGCCTACTTGTGATCTCTGTCTGTCAAATAAATAAATAAAATCTTTAAAAAAAAATAAAGTAAGTGACAGATAATTCCAAGGAGCTGTTAGGTAAAGGCAGGAATCAAAGAAGTATTCTCTGCCGAGATCATGTGAACACATCTGTGGTATAAAGAAGTAAGTCATTACCAGATAGGGAAAGAACAAACATTCCAGTCTAAATGTACTGAAAAGCTTGCTTAACATGTGAAAAAACAACAACAAAAAATCAATAAAAAAAATTTAAAAAATTAAAAATCTCAGCAAAATGAACTAGGAGAAGCATGTTTGGAACATAGGTCAATGAAGTATACACCATGCAAGGTTTGGAACTCCATAGTAAACTTTACGCAGCTTAATTTTTCTTTAGTACTTGACTAATCTCCCCTAGTGAAGAAAGCCAATTCATTCAAACAGTTCCCTTAAGCAGCGTTACAAAGGGAACGAATTCACTAACTGTGGGGAGTTAAACCAGATAATCATTAAATTCTTTCTAACCCTGATATTCTATATCTTAAAGGCCTTTTTAGGAAGTCCGAATAATCCAATCTTGTTAGTCAAGTGAGGGTTTTCATTAAATCTGCAATTTCAATAGTCAACATGACAACATTTAGCACGGAGGCTGTGGCTCAGTACCTCTAATTTCTGACTTACAAGCGAAGAAACTTGAGATGGATTTGGGTTGTACTGAAACAGGCAATTTAAAAAATATAGCACCTGTGGATTCACTTTAACTTAAAAGAAAACAAAAATTAGGTTTAGGCTTTTCTCTCTCTCTCTCTCTCTCTCTCTCTCTCAAAATGTATCTCTTCATTCCCTCCTGTGTGTGCTGCTAAGTCTTCCTGGGAACACCATAGGCTATGAAGCTCAGGATGAAAACTGCTGTAAACAAAACACAGGCAGAAATGTTACAACAGTGAATATTCTGCAGCTGCAAAAACAGCTCTAGGCTTTCCTTTGACATGAGGCTACCTCTGTGTGCGCGTAGCTGGCTACCGGGTCACCGCATCCAAATGCCCTCCAGGAAGAAGTCGGCTTGTGGCTTTGTTGAGGTTGCCAGTAATTTGAAAAATTCTTCTCTTAGAGAAAAGTCATAACTGAGATTCTTCACACTGAAAATACCAAGTATTTAGACCAGGTAGATGAGCCATTATAGCTAAATGATGATCGCTCAGGTTCTGGAACAAAAGTTGATGCCAGTGAAAGAAATGCATGAAGCAGGAGCCCTTGGGTGGCTCAGTCCCTTAAACATCTGCCTTTGGTTCAGGCCCTGATCTCAACGTCCTAGGTTCGAGTCCTACATCAGGCTCCCCTGCTAGGTGGGGAGCCTGCTTCTCCCTTTCCCTCTGCCCCTACCCCTGCTTGTATGCTCTCTGATAAATAGATAAATCTAGAAAGGAAGGAAGAGAAAGAGAGAAAGAAAAAGATGAAAGAAAGGAGAAAAGAAAGAAAGAAAGGAAGAAAGAAAGAAAGAAAGAGGAAGAAAGGGGAGAAAGAAAGAAAGGGGAGAAAAGGGAGAAAGAAAAGGGAGAAAGAAAAGACCTGAAGCAAGTTTGATGCATGGTATTCGTGAATTGGCAGGCTGCTGCGGACCTGTTCACTAGATAATCTCATACAATTATTTTGCTTAAATATTTCTGGAGATTGGCCTGGACCAGTAGTCTTTGAACTCTGCCATGTATCCAAATCAGCTGGAGGACTTGCTGACCACAGATAGCCGGACCCCAATCCTAGAGTCTCTCTTCAGTGGGTAAGGGCTGAAGCTGGATAATTTGCATTTCTAACATGTTCCCAAATGCTGCTGCTGCAGAATTAGAAACTACTGTTTAACAATCACTAATCTACAGAGGATTACTTGAGAAATCAAAACTTCATCCTAAATGAAATATGTTTGCCCATTCAATTAACTAAGTTTTATTTAATAGGGATTGGGAGACTGAATGTTACAATCACCTGCCTTAGTTCTAAAATTTGTCTATGGAAACTTGAGAATCTAGACAAATTTTCTTAACAGTATTATTTGTGAGGGCTAACATTTACGAAGACTTGGATTTTCCATGAAACTTACAGATCTAGAGTTATTTTATGCTCATAAAACTTCTAAGACTTGGGCATTATTACTATCTGAGTTTTTGATGAAAAAACAGCTTATTGTAAGTTAAGTGAATTGTATAAGATAAAAATAGGGTTCCTGGTTGGCTCAATTAGTAGAACCTGGAGGTCTTGATCTCAGGGTTGTGAGTTTGAGCCCCACACTGAGGGTACAGATTACTAAAAAAAAGTAAAAAATAAAATCATTTTTTAAAAAAAGCTACCAAATGACAAGAGAGACAGCATTAAAATCAGGGCTCCACTTATTATTTTTCCTATAGCAGGGAATTTCTAAGTGAATATAAATCATCTGGAGATCTTGTTAAAATGCAGACTCTGTTGATCATATAATGGCTACATCATGGTAAAAAAACTCAATATTACATATAATATTTTAAATGAATTTATATTATTCTAATTATAACATTATTTATATAATTTTTAAAAGTGGTACATTAAGTATGAAAAAATCATTTATTCCATCAAAATAAATTGTGTCTACCTCATGTGAATTTGAGTCTTTAAAAAAAAAACTATAATCTTCCAATTATGTGAGGCACAGAAGTCTTATAAACACAAAACACACAATAAAAACATCATCTGCTTTTGTGTTTAATAGAAAATTGGATTCTATTTTTAGTTACAACTGTTCTTAAATCTCAATATGCAATCAAAAATAGGAATGGTATAAATTTCCTCTTGAAAGAATCATCAAGCAGCCCATCTTACTCTAAGTAAACACACCATGCTTAAGTCTGAGTTATTTCTAATCAGGAGATTTTTGTATGATTTTCCTCCTTAAAATTGCTTGAGGACTATACTAAAGTGAATTTTTTTAAAGACATCTCTAAAATACATTTAACTTTTCAAGAATGTCTTATTTTTATTTTAAACTGTAGTATGTATCTTCCAATATTATCTCACAATATAGACACAAGTTTTGTTTTAAATACCTCAAAGAAATATCCAGAACTTGAAAATCAGAAGTGTGTCAAACTGAAGCATACAAGGGTCTTTTTAGGAGAATTTATGTTTGCATTGTTTATGTTTGCCACTAGTTGGCTAGATACCAGAATACTGTGATAGTATGTATTAACGGATAGATTTCTGTACAGTAGAAAAAGTAACCCAATGAATACTCATTTTCTGACTGATAGGATATTAACTTGTTTGTGTATCAAGCTAGAGATTTTGCTCTAACATTTCTTTTTTCAAAATGCCAAGAAACAGCCATGCTTCAAAATGATGTTTGAATCTTTTTTTAACTATTCATTGACATTCTCATTCATTAATGAGTTGAATAAAATTTTGGGCATATGTTTATTCAATATTGGTAGGAGTCAATATTGGTAGGAGTCATATTTTTAACTTTTTGAAAATTATATTTGAACAGTTTTGGAAGTTATGCACAATACGCCCAAGTGGACTCTGCCAGAGATAATTTTGCGGTGTTGCCAGAGGACAGGTATTAATTCATTGCTTGTTAGACACAACCACATACTTTCTTGTTCTTGGAATCTCAAGTGGCACAAGGACTTTACTTTTGATACACTCTGCTTCTTACATTCCCCGCCCCCTCAATTTTGTTCCCTTGTTTGTTTCTAGTTCTTGGCCACGTTGCTTAGTCTGTCATTCTCTAACTCATTGTTTGAGTTATCTCTCCACAACCAGAGGCAAGGACTGGGGACCGCCATTCTTGCTTCGATGGCAAAGTCCAGGGAATTGTGTAAATGTGAGTTGGTTTGTGCCTCAGTGATTCAAATTGTCCACCAGGATGACAGAAAGCGATTTCATCAGATGAAAGATAATAGCAAATCTACTTTGTTCACTTTCTTCTCGCTGTCCACTTCACTATATGTGAACTCAAATTGATGATGAAAATGTTTTTTGAATGCTGGAAAATAGAGCAGACCTCAGAGATCTGTGTTTCTTTCTTATTCTTGACCGATAACTGAGGTTGTAAAATTGAAGATGAAAGGTATCTATCTGTCTGCGTTTGAGAAAATCCTTTACCTCTCATCGTGTGCTTTTGAAATATTTTCCTGCCTCTAGGGGATATTATTACACTAGGTTATAAAAGCTCCCAAAGAAGTTCATTTTAACTGGTTTTTAGAGAAAACTAAGGACCATATATTTCCAGTATTTTCAGGGCAATCACGAAACCAACTTTAAATACTTTATACTAACCTTTTAAGGAAAAAAAATTTCTCACAGAAACCATTAGCTAGAGACATTTTTATAGAAAAATTCAAGTTCACTAACTTAAGGTGAATCTTTGAACAAACAAAACTGTCTTAATAATATTTCTTTGAAAAGGTAAATGATGAGCTACATATAACTTTCTGACTTTATCAGCATGTGGTACAAAGCAAGCACACACTTTATTTATTTATTTTTTAGGATTTCATTTATTTATTTGGCAGGGAAACATAGCAAGAGAAAGAACACAAGCAGGGAGAGTGGGAGAGAGAGAAGCAGGCTCCCCGCTAAACAGGGAGTACAATGTGGGGCTCAATCCCAGGACCCTGAGGTCATGTCCTGAGCCAAAGGCAGACACTTAACTACTGAGCCACTCAGGTGCCCCATTTTATTTTTTTAATAGGATTTGGGTTTGTTATTTTATGAAGAAGCTAGTTAATCTGGACTGCCTACATTTTTTATATGGGTTACTGTAAAGAATATATCATTACTTCTGCAGGTTGCTTAAGATCATGAAAATAGAAAACTTATGTTCAAATTAAGTCATAATTCCACCAGTGTTTTTATATCAACAATAATTTTGATATGCTGTATTTCAAATTAAATAAAAGCTTAATATCTTTAGTTAACTAAACTGAATTAATAGGTAATTTCTAGACAAATAATTTCTAAATAAGAGTGAATACTGAAGCCTAATCATATAAATGAACTTGTCTACTCTGACTTCTTGAAGAAGTTGCAGAAGTGACTTAGGTGGCTGCAGAAAGTTGTACTATGTATGCTTGCGAGCTTGGCTGGTCTGCCAGCAAATGCCTGTGGACACCAGACAGTCCTCAGGGATGCATCTCCTTGCCTTGTCTGTGAATTAGAAGCCAGTTCATTTGGTTAATAGTGATTTAGGCTATTCTAGAAGTAATTGTGGTACAGTAACATAACTTTATGAAGGTCATGGATATGTTTCTGCTCATTGAGTGAAAAACCAAAAGAAGTTTGTTTGAAAATAAAGTGCTTGGTTATTCCAAAATGGAAAAAAAAAAAACAAAAAACATGGCAAAGATAAAACTTGAATAAAATCAGTTGCAGGGGCGCCTTGGTGGCTCAGTGGGTTAAAGCCTCTGCCTTCGGCTCAGGTCATGATCCCAGTGTCCTGGGATCAAGCCCCACATCAGGCTCCCTGCTTAGCGGGAAGCCTGCTTCTCCCTCTCCCACTCCCCCTGCTTATGTTTCCTCTCTCACTGTGTCTCTCTCTGTCAAATAAATAAACAAAATCTTCAAAAAAAAAAGAAAAGAAAAATAAAATAAAAATAAAATTTGGTTTGTGAGTCCCTTACAATGAGATATTATATTAATACAAAACCAGAATATTTGGCTTTCTCTCTGTTAAAATAAAATCAGTTTTGAAGTATTTTGTTTTCTCCTAACAATGCCATGATTTATTTTGCTTGAAATCAGCTCAGGCAACAGAAATTCCATATCACATCAGAATAATTTTTGGCACTTTGTATTGAATTTGGTATGTCTTTATTATTACAAACAAGCAAACGATCAAACAAACAATAACCAAAGTAATAAAGGTTTCTTATTTCTGAAAGAAATAAGTTTTTCTTTATTATTTTGTAAGAAATGTAAGGTTTTTATATATTTTGTAAGAAATATTAGTTTTCTTACAATTGAGTAAACTTCTGTATTTCATATTGTGCTGTCACCCTAATTCCATCAGTAGCTACAAAATGTTTCTGAAGTCCACGTGACCATACTGCATTCAAGTGTTTGGAAATTTTACCTTGATAATAACTAGTCTAATACCTATGCATTGTAAATACCTTGCAGAAGGTTCTCGATTGAATTTACTTATGTACTGTAGATTTCTTTTCCATTGCTCAAGATCCATGTTTTGCTCAGCTGAGCTCAACAAGGATAGAAATATCATCATTCTAAATTCCACTTCTGCCCACTTTGTCCAAAAAAAGTTCATAAGTATTTCTTTTCAAGTGATAGGTCAAATGGCATGCTCTGACTTGACATGATATAACCAAAGACAGAAGTTAATACAATAAGCCATGGAACTTTGTTAAAACTGACATGTGAATTTGAGAGTTTCTATTTGTCACAGAGTGACTTACTTCTCTTAATCCTTCTCTTCATTCTGGAGGTTAAGCCTTCTTAGAACTATAGATTTTTTTTTTTAGAATTTCTGGGGATTTTAAAGATTTTTTTAGTTAAACATTATATACATGTAATTGTGTGTTTGTGTGTTCATATGTGTTCTCAGTCTGTGAGGGATAGGGACACACTCTTTCCTGTCATTTTTTTCTGGGGTGTAGAGTTAGTGAATATGGAACTTTAGACATTCTTTGTCACTATTGGCATGTTCACCCAACACTTTTTTTTTTTTAACATGATGCCTCCAATGAATGAAATATACTTTTTAGAAATATCCAAATTCCAACAAAGGAAAATCAATGTGCATCACATTTCCATGAATTTTTACCTATTCCCCCTGACAATGGGTCAATGGAAATAACTGAGATGATGATGGTCTATTTCTCTCAGCTCATTACCATCAGATTATATTCTACAATATTTAGTTTTCTTCCTGGGGATCCCCATAGCAACAATGTAGAAGCAGGGCTTCAAAATTAATTGCTTCGCACTCATCCAGTGCAAATCAGTGGCCAGGAGTGGGAGTTCCCTTCTCTATGGAACTGCTGACATTGAGGCTTTTCTTGAGAGCTGTTGCAAGACATCTCAAGCCTAAAAAGAGCCAATAAAGTAAGTGTTTTTTCTGGAGAGGAGAGCATGGCAGCTCCCAGGAAGTGGGCCCCGAGGGGGACGAGTCCTTGCTGTGCCTGTGTGCTCCCTGACACTTGCTTTCACTCGTGTTCAGTTCACCTGAATGCTCGTTTTGGTTTTCTCATTATTTTAAACCATATATCCCAAAATAGCTTCTGGCATGCTGTCCTGAGCACAGAAGCTCATAAAAACTCAGCAAGGGAATTATTGGCTGCATTCTTCTTCTCACTATGACTGAAGCTTTAAAAAAGGAAAAAGAAGAGCCTGAGGTAGAAACTGTGACAAGGCCTGGAGGCTGAAGACCTTAAAAATGAGGCCACATGCCACAAGAACTTGGCTTACTTATCGCCTGACATAAGACGGTGCTGATCTAGCCTTCTCTTCTCAGCACAGCCATTTCCTACTCAGGCTCATGGTGGCCTTCAGACCTCTGGTGAAGCCCAAATCATTAAAAAGAGGACCAAGAAGTTCATCCGGCACCGATCAGACCCGTATGTCAAACTTAAGCACAGCTAGCAGAAACCCGGAGGCATTGACAGTAGGGTGCCCAGGACATTCAAGGCTGGATCTTGATGCCCAGCATTGCATCCGGGGGCAACAAGGAAACAAAGCACCTGCTGCCCAGTGGCTTCTGGAAGTGCCTAGCCCACAAGCTCCATGACATTGTAGAGATCACTTCCCGTGCACAGATAGCTCACAATGTCTGCTGCAGGAACTGCAAAGCCACTGGGGGAAAGAGCAGCCCTGTTGGCCATCAGGGTCGCCAATCCCAATGCCAGGCTGCACAGTGAAGAAAGTGAATAGGCGGCAGCTTATGTGCTCATTGTATTGGGGTTAATAAAACCATAAAATTGCAAAAAAAAAAAAAAAAAAAAAAAAAAAGAAGAAGAAGAAGAAGAAGGTACTGATCTAGGGTAGGCTTTAACCTTAAGAGCAGGGGAGACCTGGAACCTAAGACATCTGGAATATTATCTCTAACACTAACATTAGCTCCTGTGTGATTTCCCGCCATTTAGACTCTGGATATTCATTTAGTATCTGTTAAAAAGGAGAAGGAGAAGGGATGGGGGAGATTTGTCCAGAGGAATACATGTAAAAACCTTTAAAACAGTGCTTAGTACATAATATATACGTATAATATATGTTAATTAGTATCATGAAATGCTTTGTAAGTTTCCTGTTTGGCTTAAAATTTAATTTTTCGTAGCTTCCAAGAAAGTGTAAGTTGTCAATATACTTAAGGATCCAAGAGTAATACACATGTGACGACCTAAAAAATGAGACAAGACTATGCATTTCTGTGCTAAATTGAAAGAGAAAGTCAGGGATATTCTTAAGAAGCAAAAAGGAGCTGCTCCCACTTAACTTCCCTGTGCCTTAAAATATCAGCGTCTCCACTTCTTTCTTCCTTGGCTCCTGCAGGGGCATACAGGACCTTTCTCCTTGCCAAGCATATTCATTTCACCTGCACCCTAAACCACACTTTCTCCTGCCTTTCTCCAGAAGAAAGCTCCAAAATAATTATCTTTTCTTCTTTGCACATCACCAACTCTCTCTTTCTCCTTGTTCCTTCCCTCTGAATTAACAGCAACCTCAGATCTCCCCTGAGTAACTATGCTGATTTAACTCTGCTGCCACTATGCCTGCCACCATTTCCTACAAAACCATTTGCTTATTTGTTTGGTTTTGCTTTTAAGAATCTCATGTGCCCAGAATTTAAATTCAGGCATAAAATGTTCATCAATCTCAACAAATCTTTTCTTTTATTATTTTTTGGTATGTTTTCTTATGCAAAGTATGTTCTTTCAATGCAACTTTTTTTATTTCCATTTTTAAAATACATATAATAAAACCTCAGAAAATGCACTCTTTTGTTCTATTTATATGTTTAAGATTCACATAGTTTAGAATTAGTAATCTTACTACCTTGCTTGCTTTTTTTTTTTGTTTTTGTTTGTTTTTTAAACCCAATGTTACCAAATTTTTGGCATCCATCTATGTATTGATGTATCTAACACAACTTGAATAGGTATATAAATCAAATCAGTTACTATTCTGCATAGAATTCCTTCTTATGTGTACATCATATATATATGTATGTATATATATATATATATATATTTAAAGATTTTATTTATTTATTTGACAGAGAGAAACACAGAGAGAGAGGGAACACAAGAAGGGGGAATGGGTGAAGGAGAAGCAGGCTTCTGGCCCAGCAGGGAGCCCAGTGGAGGACTCCATCCCAGGACCCCGGGATCACAACTTGAGCCATAGGCAGACGCTTAATGACTGAGCCACCCAGGCACCTCTGTACATTATATTTTATATAAAGAGGAGAAACCCCATGTCGTTCACGTTGTCTTGCTATAATACGTACACTGCAGTGACTCTCTGCCTAGAGGTCACTGTGTGAACCTGAGCTACGTTCTCTGACAAGCATAATGCCGGTGCGGAATTGCTGAATCATAGAAGATATGAGAGCAAACTTATTGCTTTCTGGAGTAGCTACCTCTACAGATATTTCAGTCTTGCTGGAGGATCCTTGTTTATCGTGTTGTCACATTTTCTAATACCCAGTTATCTAACTGCTAACCAGTAGTAAGTTAACAGATATTTCCTTATTTCAATTTACTTTTTCTCCTGGCTATTGGTGATGTTGGGAACCTACATATACATTAGTCTGTCAGATTTTTCTTCTCTATTTAAAATTTTTGTCTTCTTCATTAAGCCTCTGCCTTCGGCTCAGGTCACGATCTCAGGTCCTGGGATTGAGTCCTGCATTGGGGTCCCTGCTCTGCAGGAAGTCTACTTCCCCTCTTTCTCTGCCTGTCTCTCTGCCTACTTGTGATCTCTCTCTCTCTATCAAATAAATAAATAAAATCTTAAAAAAAAAAGGGCACCTGGGTGGCTCAGTGGATTAAAATTTTTGTCTTCTTCTTCTATTGGACCTTCTACCTTTCTCTTGCCCATTTAAAGTTCCACGTTCAGTATGTTTATGAGACCTGTTGTTGGCTTTAGATATTTAACCAATTTATCCAGTCTAACACCAAATCTTAAACTTTGTAGCATTCTTCATTAAACAGAAATTTCTCATTTTGGTGGAGTCAAAGAAACATCCACCAAGAAAGTTTTTACTCAACCCCCTTGTTTCCTGATCCTGTTTCCTACACATGAAGGGCCAACATTCAGTCACCTTTGTCTCCTGAAGTGATTTTCATAATGTTTGCATTAGTGAACACACCTTTGGGATTTATCATCTTTCTATTACTTCTTTCAAAATTCTAGGCACAAAAAGTCAGCATGGTAGGCTAGCTTGCTATCTTGTCCCCCAAACTTCTTAGGCCCAGATTCACCAACTGTTTTCCTTTCCTCAACATTATCTGAAATTTAAATTGAGGTTGATTTGTTGCAGGATGTCAATAATGTCAAAATTTCAGAACTTCCTCAGATCGAATAATACAAAATTTGGGTTAGCATTTGCTATTATTTGACCACTTACCCTCTTTCTAGCAAAGTGCTCTAATCTTCCTATTTTTTTGTTTGTTTGTTTTCTTCACCAGATACCTTTCCTAAGCTCTAAATATGGGCATTACTCTAAGTTTTGATCACAAGACAATTGTCTCTTCCCTTTTTATTCTTTCATCTAAAGATCTCAATTAAAGCTATGCTTTCAATTTTTTCCATGCCCCTATGACTTTGAAATCTACATCTGTCATCCTAACCTCTTTCCTGTGCTTTAAATAGTTGTTCCATCATTCTTAAAATCACCTTCAATTAGGGGTGCCTGGGTGGCTCAGCGGGTTAAAGCCTCTGCCTTCGGCTCGGGGCATGATCTCGGGGTCCTGGGATTGAGCCCCACATCGGGCTCTCTGCTTGGTGGGGAGCCTGCTCCGCTTCTCCTCTCTCTGCCTGCCTCTCTGCCTACTCGTGATCTCTCTCTGTCAAATAAAAAAATAAAATCTTTTAAAAAAAATCACCTTCAATTAGATGACATGCTAGAAACTTCAATATAAAATATCAAGCACCTTTTCTACTCCTGGGTTTCTTATTTCTGTTTGAATTGCTATGATTCTCTCCATTATCTGGTTTTCAAATCTAATCATTTCTGGTTTTCTTCTCCTTACTACCATTAAGCAGTGAGCAGTCAAGACACACAGACAATTTCAGTGTTTCTTATGATACCATTTTCATTGTATTGTTAGGGTAAAACCCCACAGCAAGATGTCTATTTAATAATTCAGTAGATGATCTAACTTTTTAAATTAAATATTTTATTCAAATAGTTGTAGATCCACATGAAGAGATTTCTCTATATAACTTTACCCAGTCTCCCCTAATGTTAACATTTGGAAAATTGTAAATTGTACCTTTGTTGTACTTGGTTAACCTACATTGACATGTCATTATCCCTCAAAGTCCTTAGTTTATATTAGGGCTCTTGGTGTTGGACATTATGAGTTTGCATTATGCATAATGACATGTGTCCATCCATCACTGTAGGATTATTGTACAGCATGGTTTCACTGCCCTAAAAATCCTCTGTGCTCCGTCAATTCACCTCTCCCTCCCACCCAACACCTGGTAACCTCTGATCTTTTTACTGTCTCTAGACTTTTGCCTTTTCCATAATGATACGGATTTGAAATCATACAGTATGTCACCTTTCAGGTTGGCTTTTTTTATTTAAGTAATACTCATTTAAGCTTTCTTGATTTCTTTCATGGCTTGCTAGCTCATTTCTTTAGCTCATTTCTTTTAGCACTAGCATCCTTTTTAGGACTTTTGCCTGCATACACCATAGTTTATTTACTCATTCACCTGCTGAAGGACATCATGATGGTTTCCAAGTTTGGGCAATTATAAATAAAGCTGCTATAAACACCCATGTGCGAGTTTTTATGTACACATGACTCTCCAACTCCTTTGAGTCAATACCCCAGAGACTGATTGCTGGATCATTTGGGAAGAGTATGTTTATTTTTGTAAGAAACTACCGGACTGTCTTCCAAAGTGGCTCTACCATTTTGTAATCCCAAGAGCAAAATGAATGAGAGTTTCTATTGCTCCACAGCCTCATGCGCATTCGATATTGCCAGTGTTTGGGATTTGGGCTATTCTAATAGGTGTGTAGTCATATCTCACTGTAGTTTTAACTTGTAATTCCCTAATAACGTATGTGTAGGGTATCTCTTCATATACTTACTTGTCATCTGTATATCTTCCACTTGTTAATCAGGCTATTTGTTTTCCTAATGATGAGTTTTAAGCGTTCTTTGTATATTTTGGGTAATAGTCCTTAATCAAGGGTCTATGTAAGCATTTTCTTCTGGTCTCTGTCTTTTCTTCTTTTTCTTTTGATATTACCTTTGGTGGAGTAGTTTTTAATTTTAATGAAATTAATTCATTTCTTTGATAAACTTTGCCTTTTGTAGTTTATCTAACAAGGCATTGCCATACTCCCAGGGTCACCTAGGTTTTCTCCTGTTATCCTCTGGGAGTTTCACTGTTTTGCATTTTGCATTTAGGTCAGTGACCCATTTGGAGTTAACTTTTGTGAAAGGTGTCACATCTGTGTCTAGTTTTAGGGGAGCAGGGTGTGTGTGTGTCCAGTTCCTCCAGCATTTATATTGCAGAGATCATCTTTGCTCCATATCATTGCCTTTGCTTTGCCAGAGCTCAGCTGCATAAGGGTTTGTTTCTGGGTTTTCTTCTCTTTTCCACTGATCTATTTCTCTGCTCTTGAGCTAATAGGATACTGTATGGATTACTGTAGATTTATGGTATGTCTTGAAGTCTATGGTAGTGTCATTCTTCTGACTCCTTCAAAAATGAACTGGCTTTTCTAGATCTTTTGCCTCTACATGTAAACTTTAGAATCAATTTATCAATATGCACAAAATAACTTGTTGGGATTTTGATTGGGACTTGGTTGAATCTATAATCAAGTTAGAAAGAGCTGATATATTGACAAAATTGCATTTTCTTGTCCATGAATATACGAGGCAGTATCTCTCTGTTTATTTAGTTCCTTGATATCCTTCTTCAGAAGTTTGTAGTTTTCTTCATATATATCTTGTACATATTCCATTACTCTCTTACCTAAGTTATTTAATGGGGAGGAGGCTACAAATGTAAATGGCATTGGAATTTTAATATTAAATTTCACTTGGTCATTGATAGTATATAGAAAAACATTGGCTTTTGTATATTAATCTTGAATTCTAAAACCTTGCTATAATTGCTTATTTCCAGAAGCTTTTATGTCAATTCTTTCAGATTTTCTATGTAGAAGATCATACTATCTGCAAACAGACAGGTTGATTTCTTCCTTCCTAATCTGGATACCATATATTTCCTTTTCTTGTCTTAATGCATTATCCAGGATTCTAACATGATGTTGATAAGTGGCAGTGAGGGCCCCTGGGTGGCTCAGTCAGCTAACCTTTGGCTCAGGTCATGATCCCATGGTCTTCAGATTGAGTCCCGCATTGATCCTGAGATTAGCTCCCTCTCCCTTTGCTGCACTCTTTCCCTCTGTCAAATAAATAAATAAAATCTTAAAAAAGAAAAAAAAAAGAGAAGTGTTGGTGAGAGGGTACATTCTTGTTTTGATCATATTCTTAGCAGGAGAGCTTTAAGTTTCTCACCATTAAGCATGATGTTATTTGCGGGGTTTTATGGATTTTCTTTACTGAACTGAGTAAATTCCCTTATATTCCTATTTTGTTGAGAATTCTTATCATAAATTTGTGTTGGACTTTGTCAAATTTTTTTTTCTGTATCTATTGATATGATCTTGTTTTTTTTTTTCTTTTTTAGCTCATATATGTGATATATTACATGACTTGATTTTTAAACACTGGCCCAGGCTTACAGATCTGGTATACATCCTACTTGGTTACCGTATGTAATTTCTTTTTGTACATTGTTGGATTCAATTTGTTAGTAGTTTGTTGAGGATATTTGTATCTCATTCATGAAAGATATTGGTCTATAGTTTTCTTTTCTTTTTATGTCTTTGTCTGGGTTTGGTATCAGGGTGATGCTTACCTCAGAATGACTTAGGATGTATCTTACCCTTTTAGAGAAATTGCAGAGAATTGGTATGATTTCTTCCTTCATAATTGATAGAATTCACCAGTAAGCTTATCTGGGCCCAGTGCTTAATGTTTTGGAAGGCTATTAATTACTGATTCAATTTCTTTGATAAATATAGAACTAGCCCTAGCCCTTGTGCGATTTTTGGGAGTTTGTGTCTCTGGAAGTTTGTGTCCAAGGAATTGGTCCATTTATCCAGTTTATCAAACTTATGGGCATAGACTCATTAATAAAATTCTTTTATTAACCTTTTAAATCAATGAAATATGTAATGATGTCTCCTCTTTCATTTCTAATGTTAACAATTTTTGTCTTCTCTCTTTTTCTTTGTTACCATGGTAAAGGCTTATAGTTTTGTTGATCTTTTCAAAGAATTAGATTTCAATTTTGTCAATTTTATTTATTGGTCTCATATTTTAATTTTGTTGATTTCTAGTCTAATTTTTATTTATTTATTTATTTTTTACTATTTCAGGTTTTATTTCCTCTTCTTTTTCTTATTTCCAAAGGTGGAATCTTCAGTTTGGATTTTAGATTTTTCTTCTTTTCTAATATAATTCATTCAATGTTATAAGTTTTACTCTTATCATTTCTTTTGCATCCTATACTGTTTATCTCTCTGATTTTGGGGACAGTGGATTGCACTATGATCTAACTTCTCTGAAAGAACACAAAGGGTTATTGATTCTTCAGTTTGTTCAGCTCTTTACTTATTACTAAGACAGAGTAAAGGCTTCTAAACTTCTTATATGCTCCACAGGAAACTGGAATTCTGTAACTTTTAACATATATAATTTCTTTTGGTCTGTTGGCTCCACCTTTGTATTTCTTCATTCCACCTGTCAAAATCTGTCCAGATTTCATGGTTAATTTAAAACGTATGTATGACAGTTGGTTAACAGAACCTTTTATTTTAATTTTTTATTTTAAATTTTTATCTACTACATTTTAAGATACTCTCTTATTCATTTTGGAGTCTATAAAAAGCACACATGCAACTAAGTTTATTTTGATATTAAGTACTAGTTAAACAAAGATTTCATTGAAGAAGTGGGATTTAAACTGGTTCTGAGGAATGGGTCATTAAACTGACCAAATGACCTGTGGCAAACAAGTATTTTTTTTTTTTAATGTCTCGATAATTC